>NC_071423.1:1512053-1814464 GCF_017976375.1 Cuculus canorus
ATAGTTCGGGTTGGAAGGGACCTTAAAGATCATCCAGTTCCAACCCCTGCCATGGGCAGGGACACCTCCCACTGGATCAGGCTGTCCAAGCCCCATCCAACCTGGCCTTGAGCACCTCCAGGGATGGGGCAGCCACAACTTCCCTGGACAACTTGTTCCAGTGTCTCACCAGTCCCATGATGAAGAAATTCTTCCTTATGTCCAGTCTAAATCTTCCCCTCTCCAGTTCATACCCATTTCCCTTCGTCCTATTACCACAAACGTTTTTGATGATCTATTCACTCTTCAGGAGGATAGGAAAGGATTTTAGGAAGTTCTCCAAATTAAACATTCCCCAAAAGTGACTCTGTGGTTTGTGTTCCAGGTGTGACAGGTCCCTTAAAGACTGTGTTCCAGGGACAGGGTCCGGCAGGACCGCAGATCAGATGTCTGCAGCGCTCCTGTTCCTGGGGAATTCAGATCCTATTGTCTGCAGCATCATCTGCCTTAGGCGCACTACTGCTGCCTAAATGTGTCCCATCACACACCAGCCCATGATTAGAGGGACGGGAGTTGTTGGGGCAGGCAGAAGGCTGCCGTCGGAAAGAGGTGTGTATTTTTAGAGATGGCTGCAAAGCGTTGCTGTCACAGCAGCAGTGCACTGTGACACGTTAGTCCCACAGCAAACGCTTCATCCTCTCTTGTTTTATGTGACTACGCAGTGATAACGAGCGGTACGGATCCTACCCCATCTCCTCGCAGAGCAGGGAATACGGGGGAGGCAGGAACGGAGGGACCCGTGTCACAGAGCTTTAGCACATTTCGTCCTCAGTGCTTTAACCAGTCACTCCCTGCAGTTTTATATTTATGAATCGGTATCGGGGGACTGCTTGATAGGTCTTTAATTTCCTTTGGTTTTACTCTGCGCAGGCCTCTCTAGGGACAGCAAGAACACTTTCAGTGTTATTGAATGTCAGCTCTGTGCAAACTGAAGAGAGGAAAAATATTCTGATGTTAACTATGAAATATAGGGGAGGTGGGAGGCTTTCTGGCTGCTGCTTTCTTTATTATTTTTTTACCCTCTGATGAGAGTTTCGAGGTCAGCTGGCTCCATAGACACAGATATACCAAGGACAAAAGGTACAGATGCGCCAGGAGTCAGGGACCCAGCATCGCTGGCTCTGTAAACAGCCCTGGATCAGGTCCAGCACCGTCAGGCAACGAGCAGACAGGAGTTTTCTTAAAAAGGCACTTTATTACAGTGACAGCGAGATTTATCTTTTCTCTCTGTTGCATCATTAAACGTGAGCCGTTCGCATTTTTGCAGAAAAGCTTAGATTCAGCACGATCTCAAAATGTTATTTAGAGGATGGGGGAGGGTTTTATTCATGTGTTACAGAATCCTATTGCAATATCTGAGCGCTTCATACACAGCGTGGGTCTCTGAATCAGTGGCTGGAGTAGAAACCTGAAGACTGGTTCTGTCCCTGATGCTGCTGCTGATTTATTGTGTAAGCAGAGGAAAATCTTTTGCTGTAGCTGCTGCAAATTCCCATGCACCCTCTCCTTTCCAAGACCTTTCAAGATCTATTTGCTCAAACTAGACATCTACCAGTCAGGCAAAAGCTGGAAATATTCTCATCTAGCAGTCTTTGGCAGAATCCGTCCCTGGAGATATTTAAAAGACGGGTAGATGAGGTGCTCAGGGACTTGGTTTAGTGACAGATAGGGATGGTTGGACTTGATGATCCTAGAGGTTTTTTCCAACCTGGTGATTCTATGATTAATTTTGTGCCGAGTCCTGGACTTGGGACACAACCGACCCCATGCAGCACTCCAGGCTTTGGGGAAGAATGGCTGGAAAGTCGCCAGGCAGAGAAGGACCCGGGAGTGTTCGTTGACAGTGGCTGAACACGAGCCAGCAGTGGCCCAAGTGACCAAGGAAGCCAATGGCATGTTGGCTTGGATCAGAAAGAGTTTGGCCAGCAGGAACAGGGAAGTGATCACCTGTCTGTACTCGGTGAGGCTGACCTCGAATCCTGGGTTCAGTTTTGGGCTCCTCACTCCAAGAAAAACAGTGAAGGGCTGGAGCACATCTGGAGAAGGGAACGGAGCTGGGGAAGGGGAACAAGTCTTATGACGAGCAGCTGAGGGAACTGGGATTGTTTAGCCTGGAGAAAGGGAGGCTCTCTGCAGCTCCTGGAAAGGAGGTTGTGGGAAGATGGCTGTTGGTCTCTTCTCCCAAGTGACAGGCAATAGAATGAGAGGGAATGGCCTCAAGTTGTGCAAGGGGAGGTTTGGACTAGATACTAGGAAAAATTTCCTCCCTGAAAGGGTTCTCAGGCCCTGGCAGAGGCTGCCCAGGGAGGTGGTGGAGTCCCCATCCCTGGAGGGATTTAAAAGATGGGTGGATGAAGTGCTCAGGGGTTTGGTCTAGTACTGACAGGTACGACTGGACTCTATGTTCTCAAAAGTCTTTTCCAACCAAACGATTCTATGATTCTATGTCTGCTTTTTATAGCGTACTTATTTTTCGTAATCGTCAGTTGTTGCTACTAAGGCAGGGAATTCCTTATAAATATTGAATACTGCTGCAAGGTCTGGAAAGATATAGTCTAGAAATAGTTCTCTTAAGCTCCCAAATGACTGAAAAACTGCTGAAAATCTTCCTAATGTTAATAAATTATGTGGAAATCCAGCAGCTCAGGTGTTACCTCACTGATATACTGTCATATTTCTTGAATTTAACCAATTCAAGCAGACTGGTTACTGGACATAGAGACTGTGGGGAAAGAAGGGTACAATTGGTTTTGCTATTGAAGACTCCCTAGAAGTTGCTGTAGTGAGATGCATCTCAGAAATTGTCTGGAAGGTCTGTTGTATGCTAAAGATTAAAACTCGATTGCAGAGGAGCTCTGCTGCCCAGCTTGAGCACTGGAATTTTGACAAAGCAAAAAATTCCCCTGGTAGAGCAACTTCCAGCCCTTGCAGAGGAAAAGAGTGTGCAGAGACGTTCCTGTGTAGTCAGCAACCACTCAGTTGTTGCAGCAGGAATTCACATGTAGGTTCTTTTATGGACCTACCCACTACCCTTCTCACTCCAAAAGGATCCCAGTAGAAAGTACAGCTCAGCCTTTTAATAAAACGCAAGTTTAAAATGGGTTTTGAAGATCTCTAGTTCAGATCTAGCCTAGGTTAGCCATGACTGGAGCTTTAAATCCCTGGTGACGTCAGTCAGATCCTAAGGGATGGATCCTGAGCTCCATCACAGCCACCACTAACTGAAGCAGAGGAGCCAAAGGTTAACTGCTTGAGTCTTACCAGCTAATCTGTCTATGGTGAGTTGTGCTGTCCGACCTCTCCAGCTGAGCCCTCCTGGCTCCACAGCCATCCCCGCCAGTCACCTGAATGCACTTGGGTGACCTTCCCCCAGCACTGGGGAAAGGCTCTCTGAAAGTACCCATTTGTGGGGAAATAGAGCCCTTTTGTCCCCAGGGCTGATAGTCTGCTGCCAGGCACACACGCAGGATTAAACAGCAATAAAGAGACTTCATTAGAGTCAGTGGGGGTCATTTTTTCTGCAGCCAGAGTAGAGCTGAGCAGAATCCCGGAGTGAACTCAAAGCAGTGACATAGGACCTGCTGGAACAAATGCTGAGTTGCTAAGAGTAGATGGAAAATAGTATTAAAATACACCAGTTAAATAAACCAAACATGTTGATGTGCATTGCCTAAAACCTGTCTTCAAGGCATGGTATTTGCCTGGTTGATTGTGCTTTTTGCTCAGTAACCACAGAATAGTAGGAGGTGGTTGTTCTATGTTGCACCGATCTGTGCTGTTTACTGGATTGTTAGTGCACAGAGGGTGACAATCCACGACTTCAGGTGCACACACTGGGCTCTGGGTGAGCTCCTGCTGGTGCCCAGAAGCCAAATTGAATCTATTATCCTCCCATGCAAAGAGAGCTGTGGAATCCCTTGGAATCAAGTAAACACCCTGTTAGATCCTCACAGTTAAACGAAGGAGCTGCTGGCTTTATGTCTTATCTCTCTCTTACCATTGCTGGGAAAAACACAAGCTGGAGGCAAGACCATTTTTCAGGGCGGCGGCTGGTTGCTGGCTAAGTTAGAGAAGCAGACTGCACCTTTCTTGGTCAGACCTGTATGCACCCACCCCTCTCCGCAAAGGGAAGGCTGTTATGTTTTCAAGAGGGAGGTTAATGCAGTGATTCCCACCTGAAAGAACCAAAGCATTTCCTTGTCTCAGAAATCTCCTTGAATTCTGGCAGCCTGGCAAGGAAATTGCTTTCATAAATTTGTCGTTCTTAGCGCTGTGCTACAACAATGGCATTTTTGCTGCCGTTGTTTCTGAGCTTGCAGGCAGCGAGCAGCCAGGAGAGCTGGAAGCTGGAGTGGTTCATCCACAGAGGAGACATCAGGAGTGTGCGAGTTCCCACCGTGTGCCCCTCATCACTGTTTCCTAGCCCTGCAGCTACCATGGGCCTTGGAGAAGTTCAGTCTCTGGGTGCCCTCCAGCCTCAGGTTCTGCTGCAGCACCTGCAAAATGAGAGCTTAATTAGTGTTAATTATGACAGCAGTTCACTAAGAACCGGATTAACCCACTAGTGGGCAACCCAGAAGTTAAAAGTTAGGCATGACTGTGGCTGCACATCGTCTGGTGCCGATCAGTGCTACGCAATAACCCCCTTGAGCTGGGAGAAGAGCTGTGTCTTTCCCCAGGTTAGCCTTAGCTCTCATTATCACATCAAAGGAAACGGCAAGCAGACTCCTCCACACACGCTTCACAGAGGCGGAGGAGTTCAGGTTTATTGCAGAAACTTTTCCTTCCGTCTGCCTCTGTTCCTACTTCCTAAGTTTCATTTTGAGTTTGGGGGTTTAATAAGCCCCAAAACACAAAAGGAAGTCGAGACAGAGTGGGTGGGTGTCACATCTTTACTGGAAAGCTCAGCTCCTGTTTAGTAGAGAGCACCAAGAAGGAGTGGAGGTGGATGAGACAATCTTAGAAGCTCTTCCCAACCCCAGCTCTTACAACTCTGTTTTCCTCTAGTGAGATGGTAGGTTAATGGTTGACAAAAGCAAGAAGACGTCTCTCATTCCCAAGATCAAATTGCACAACAAATTAAAACGCTCCCTGAAGACACTGTTTCTCCCTTTCCTCTCGATTCATGCAAAGTTGAAGACAGCCACCCTTGATTTCAGAGCCAGCTACAATTTCTGTCACTGGTGCTCAGACTGAAGACCATCCCTTTGGGTACTAAATGTCATGGGATGGCTCATTTATGTGCAATGAAACCCAATTTGATAGCTCAAAAATAGAATGCAGCAGGGCAGTCCAGTAGGAACCAGCAAAAATCCAAACTGTTTGTTTTATGAAAGCCTTTTATATACATAATGTCCTCAGGGAGCTGTTTAGCTCTACCAAAATTAGTCTAAAGTTTGTTCTTCAACATCTTGTTCTGTTTGCAAATCCAGGAGCAAAGCATTCCGCAGCTGCCGTAATTCCACCCCTGTAAATACCCTGTATGGCCTTTGAGCAGGGAAGCACAGCTGTTAGGGCTTGTGAGCACCCCCAGGAAAATCAAGATGTTGCACTGAAGTGAAATTTGTATCTACACACTCCTGGAGTTGGATGGTTCATCCCATTCTTACAGAAGGGTCTAATTTACGTGTCTTCTAATACTGTGGCTCTTCATCAGTCAGAAAAAAACAGCAAGGCTGTTCGGACTCAGACCAGCACACCCCAAATGGCATCACCTAAGGTGAATCATATCTCAGACCTGAGAGAACTTCGTGTTGTTATTGACTCGGAGAAGCAATCCTTCTGTGTTTCTTTGTTTACACACCAGTTCGAGGGGACACCTGAACTGTACTGCCATTTCTCGTTAAATCTGCCCATCCGCAGCAAGCTGGTATCTGGAATCCTTTAACACATCTCAAACTTTTGAGGCCACTGACAACATTCTATTCACCTTTTCAAGGGCACACTGATGTCACTGCCTCACTGAAGTGTTGTTTCCAGCTGCAAAACTACTTTCAGATCTTCCTTATCATTAATTAGTACGAACTGGAGGATGTCTATTGAAATTGAATTGGGGAAGAGTGGCTGGAAATCTGCCCAGCGGAAAAGCACTCTGAGATGCTGGTTGACAGTGGCTAAACATGAACCAGCAGTGTGTCCAGGTGGCCAAGAAGGCCACCAGCATCCTGGCTTGCATCAGCCATGGTGAGGCCAGCAGGAGCAGGGAAGGGCTTGTCCCCCTAGACTCAACTCTGGTGAGGCAGCACCTAGAATCCTGGGTGCAGTTTTGGAACCCTCACTCCAAGGACATTGAGGGGCTGGAGCACATCCATACAAAGCGGAATAGAGCTGGGGAAAGAGCTGGAGGACGAGGTTCTGGGAGCAGCTGAGGGACCTGCAGTTGTTTAGCCTGGACTAAAGGAGGCTGAGGGAAGACCTCATCACTCTCTGTGGCTCCTGGAAAGGAGGTTGTGATGAGGCAGATGCAGGTCTCTTCTCTCAAGTAATAAGGGATGGAATGAGAGGAAATGTCCTCAAGTTGCAGCAGGGGAGGTTTAGATTGGATATTAGAAAATATTTCTTTACCAAAAGTGTGATCAGGCACTGGCAGAGGCTGGTGAGGGCAGCAGTGGGGTCTCCATCCCTGGAGGGGTTCAAAAAACGAGTAGATGTGGCACTTTGGGACATGGTTTAATAGGCACAGTGGGACTGGGTTGATGGTTGGACTGGACGAGCTTAGAGGGCTTTTCCACCCTTATCAATTCAATGTTTCTATAAATCATACATGAAACAATACATGAATTTATAAGGTAGAAACAACGAAGCACTTTGACCAGGATTCATGCACTCATATGGACCCATGGGAAAGGCGTTACCTTTCTGGCTATTAAATAAATGGCTCCTGAAAGGCCTTTAACATTGATTGAAGTAGGTAGCTCTCAAGTGCACTTTTCTCTGTGGCCTTTGCAATGTGTGTGTGCAGATTCTGTGAGAGAGAGCAGCCACAGAGGCACTTACGGTGTGTGTTGGGCTGCCACGTCCCTCTCCTCTGAGCCAACACCTGGACAGAGGTGTGAACACAGCCTGGTGGGACAGCATCAGACCTTGGCAGAGCTGTGGCGAAGAGAAAAGAGTGTCAAAATGGCACGCTGGCTCATGAGCCCCAAGATCTCATTGCAGGAGAGGTCTCTTTCTTCCAGCTGAACAATATACGTGAGATGTTGGGGAAGAAGGGCTCTGTGCAGCCTCACAGCTTAGTGGGAGCTGGGAGAATCCAGACTCCACTTGGAACCCTCACTGTGCCCCACTTTTGTCAGCGTTTGGGGGGAAACCAGTGGAAGGACACGGTGCCAGCAGATGGCAGTGCCTGTTAGCAGAGTTTCACTCCTGTCAGGAGAGGCAGGAGTCAGCTGGAAACAGGAAAACGTTTTCATTTACATTGCATGAAACTCAGAGCCATTTCTCATGTGTGAGCCATGCAGTGGGGCAGCTCAAGGTAGCAAATGGTCACCACAGAAGTGACCGTCCTGTGAGCCCACTCCAGCTGGGAGAAGCTGGGTGCCTTGCTGAGATGTACCATGTAAGGTGGGAAGGAAGGCTTCTCCTAACATTGACCACACCAGCTCTGCAGGCGCTCTGTTCCTCTAGGGCTGCCGGCTGGGCAGCCCTTCCTAGCACTAAAATTCATTCTAAATCTTACTAAAAGACTTTAAATGAAAGAAGAAGCAAATCTGATGCCTTGACGAAGGTGACGCTCTCCTTCATGCAGGTGAGTCAGCATCCAGGGACTTAACCTGCTCTGAAAGTCAACGGTACGACTTTAGGGGTGACCGACACTCCTGCTATTATGAATGATTGCCAGGTACTTTTTAAGTAAGTTTGAGTGCTTATTAAAACCAAATCAAATACTCCCTAAGTAGCATTTTTACAAGGATACTTCATGTATCATAGACATGTTCCTATCATAAATATTGCTCAAAAGAATGTTCCCAACTGTTATGAGCAGGCAGAAGATCTAATGTAATTTGATAGGATTTAATCAGCAGTTTATTACCATGCCTTTTACTTTCATTGTAATAGTTTCAGTGTGATTTGAATTCCGTCCTCCGTGCAGTTTGCAGCCGAGGTGGGGCAGCACTGTTCTAACACACAAGAGATCATTGTCCATACTGTGGCAAGGTGGGAAACATAAACCAACAACAAGTAGAAAAGCAGAATTACCTAATTACCTTCACAGAACTAATTAATAATGTCATCAGCCCTTGGTCTGGCTCCTGGTCCCCAGCCCACCTGGCCAGATCCAACCTCCACGTGCAGACCAGAGAACCAGAATGCTGGGAGGAGAGATGCTGACTTAACCCAGACTCCAGTGTGATGTGATTATTAATGACATCGAGAGCTGTGATCATTTCCCTTCCTATAGCACATCTCTCTTTGAATTTTTCCAGTCTAGCTTCCATAATAAAATGTTATATATCCTGGAATGAAGATGATCAGGAATCAGATTTTCTGATCGACAGGAAGTTCTAGGAGTTCAATATTTATCCTGTTTCAAAATGGAATAAGTGGAAAATGTCCATATAGTAAAATAAAAACGTTCTTCCAATGCTGATGTATTTCATTAGCGATAACGTAACTTTAAAAAGACTTTAAAAATTGAAAGCCATTCAAAGAAGAACATGGAAAAAAAGAGCTTTTGCATTCCAGCAATACAGACACATTCCTGTACAGTGCTTTAGTTTTCATAATTTCTCTTTTCCTTACCAGAAAATCTCCTGTGAAAGCATTCCTGATGGGCTGTAATGTGTGTGGTCCTGGAATAGAGAGCTATGGAGGATGGGGGGACGGGGCAGCAAAGCCTGAAGGTAACCTGTAGCCACCAGGCAGATGTGTCTCATATGCAGCTGACTGACATTTGCTTTGCAGAAAAGGAAATATTTTACTAAACCAGGGAGACAGGGTGATGTTATCGATGCCAAAAAGAAAAAAAAGGGGAAGAAATAAGGAAAGACAAAATCTACAATAAACCATCGAGGAGCTTGGAGCCCATTCTCTGCAGGATGGCAGGCAAACAACCCAGCTCAGTCAGCAAACACCATTTCAGTAGCTCGATGGTTGGCAAGAGAGGGAAGAGCACTATAGGAATCGTATTCTCCCTCCTCCCTACTTTTCCCCAAAGCCTTGGTCCAGCCTGGAAGAGAGAGCTCCAACGCTGATGAAGATGCTCTCCCTGTTCCATGTGCAGCTTCTGCCTCCTCCCTGACCTCCTTTTCTTAGGAACTGCTTTCTGTTTGAGTGATTTTAAAACAAGAACGTCAGCCCTTATCCCCCAAAGGAACGACAGCCCACCCAGTAACCCAGGAGAGGAGAACCCAGACGAGGGGAGGAGAAGTGACCACTCGGTGCCTGGGGAGCTGGTGAGGAGGGCAAAACCCGTATAGTGGCAGGGAGCAGGGTGCCTCGCCTTTTCTCCAGGCAGGGAATCCGCCTCTCCACCCTCCCCATCCCTTCTTGAACGAAGCAGCAGCTTAAACCCCTCCTCTCCTCTCCTCTCCTCCCCTCCTGCCACCTTTCCCTCTGCTGCTCATTCAGAACAGATGATGCTCCCCATCACACGCAGTGTGCTCCCCTCCCTCCCCGCTGCCCCAGTCCTTCGCAAAGCTTAACACCACCAGGAATTCGTTTCTACACGAAGAAGGAGAGGCAGGCATTTGACAGGCAAAAGTAGGACTGCAGCAGTGGAGGGTGAGGGTCTGGAGCACCCCGCGTCAGCTCTGGCAGAGCAGGGAAATCAGGGATACCCAGGGACAGAGAGGCGTGTGCAGTTAAATCTTCTGTGCCACATCGATGTTTTCTAATAGCAGGCAGAGGGAAGAAGGAAGGGGGCAGCCCAGGGAGCAGAAGACGACCGCAGCTCTCTGGTGATGGCATGGATCGGACACTTTTGCAGCCGTTATTCCACCTACCTCTCAACCCTGTCACCGTCCGGTACCCCCGGAGTGCCGAGGCACGAGACTGATGCAGAGCCACGCTTAGCCAGTAAGTTATCTGATTCTGTTTGGTTTTTTTCCAGCTCAGTCCTTTTCTTCTCCGGCTGCGAAGGGTCAAGACCCCAGAAGGCAGGAGGACAAGCAGCTGAGGTCAGGTTTCACCTGCCAGGGTGCGAGCTAGAGACTGCTCTTGCCTAACTCGCCACCTGCCAGGGAACTCTTTGGGAAGCCGGGGATTAGATGTTGATCTTGGCAAAAGCACTGCCAGTGTTGTGCAGGAAAAGACATTAAAAATGATGAGCTGCTCAGATACCAGCTTAGTCGAGATCGCTGGAATACGACAGGCAGGGGGGCACTCATCAGCAGGAAGCTCTGAAAAGCATGGAGTGACTCCATAATCCTCACCTAGAGTCACAGACTAAATTCTTATTATAATTAGGATACTTACTGGTTAGCTTGGGGCTTAAAGAGTGTAGTCTGCAGAGGAAGCGACACGTTGAGCCCTTGGAGGGGACAGGCAATTTAATGCATTGGGAATGCCTAGAAGTGTTTATGGCTCTGGGGGGGTAAAAGTGTGAGTGATTATTTTACCAATGTTCTGTTGTGTCGGTCAGAAAGGTGCCTGGAGTCCTTCCTGTATTAGCACAGGCTGGTTGGAAGGAACATGCTAACTTCTCTACAGCATGTCTCTCATTTGGTTTGACCTGAGAGTTTCAGGAACCAATCAAGAATTGGCAGAAACCGTCTCTGTCCCAAAAACTTATCAGCTGACTCTTGGGGTAATCCTCCCTCCTGCACCCTTCTGCTTTTGAGTAGACAACTACTTTGGCTTTATAGTAGAGTAGCTCAGATGGAAACCAAACTGGCTTCTCTTGCTAGTTCTCTGACCGACACAAGCAACCAGTCTTTTCAGTAGTATGTGGGAATTGTTGCTGGCAGTGTTTGTGCTGAGGGAGTTATTTCACTTGTAGGGCTCAGGTCTTTAACCCACCTCTCCGACTCACTTGGAGATGAAGGGTCAGGATCATTTCTGGTTCCCGTGAGAGATGCACAGTGGGTTCAGTAGCCCTGATGAGTGTCTTGGGGCAAAAAGAGCCTGAATTTGATCAGTTCATCTTTGAACTATTTGGATGCATATACTGGAGAAGCGTGAAGTGGTATAAACATCCTCACTTTTACTTCATTTTTTAAAGCCAGCTGCAGGATTACATAGGCATTCTCGGTTGCTGTGATGGTGAGAGGTCTAAACAACAGAGAGCAGGAATGTTAATTCTCTTTGGGCAGGATTTTCTCTTAAAACTGAGGTTCTGCTCTCCCCAATATTCAGTGTACGCTGCGTGTAAGCAGCCAGAAGCAGGAGAAACAGGAATGTCTTATTAGGACATAAGTATCTCTTTTCCTTTGTTCAGTTGTGTTGTCTGAAAGATAACAGATTTTTAATGATGCCACAAGGTTCTCCTGAAAACAGAGTCTGGGGTGAGAGGACAGAGGCTGCAGAGTGCCTGAGGCACAGTCACTTCCTTCAAATTGGCTTCTTTTTCTGTTTGTTGGTAAAGAAAATATCATTTGAATATTCAAAATCAAGAAAAACCCCTAAGAGGGTAATATTGTGATTGCGTTCTTTGCACATATGTTCAACTTCTTTATTTCAATGAAGTATAAGGTAATTGACTCAAGTTACATGGATTCTATCCTCCTCTCCGTCCTGTGCACTTGAATTGTGATACAGCAGTGTCGTGGTTTAGCCAAAACCAGTGCTATGGAGGAGTAGATCATAGAATGATAGAATGGGTTGGGTTGGAAGAGACCTTTACAGGTCATCTATTCCAACCGCTCTGCAATAAGCAGGGATACCTTCAACTAGATCAGATTGCTCAAATGTTGTAGGAACTCCATGTTCTCCGGTCCTGGCTCTATAACAAGGTGGCATATCCCGTGCACTGGGGGTTTTGTGATGTCTCACAAGGCATTTTCTTTTTTTCATCTTTTATACTGAAATAAAAACCCCACCCCAGCCCATCCTCTGTTCTCATTACGGTTTAGTTACTCCACTCTTTTCTGCATTGCTCTGAAGTCAATGTGTTTGATGCATCTGCAAACTTGTGTGTTATGAGTGGTATTGTTTGATACTTTAATCTGTAAATTGAGGGGAGGAAATCTATGTGAAACTCGTAGGTACTTGAGAGAACAGAAATAATATTTCTTGGCATTAGAAATGGGTGGGTTATTCGTGCTGATAATTCAAGCTAATTTTTAATCAAAGTAGTCTTTAGAGACACCTGAAGCAGATAGGGACTACGTTCACTGCTGCTGGATTGGTGGAAGGGAGGAAGAGTGGTGTGGTGATTACCGGCACTGGTTCGGGATTTTGGAAATTCTAGGTTTAATTCCCTGCCCTGCCACAGCCTTCCAGTGGGAGCGTGGAAGATGTAATTGTCACCGTGACTCACTTCCCCGGCTTGAGATATGGGAAATGAAGCACTTCTTGGTTCCACAGATCGGAACAAAGAAATGATTAAAATTTTAAAGCAGGTAAAACCTGTGTTGAACACCGTGAATCATTTGGATACTCTGGGAATTGGGGGGGCATATTGCTACGCTGATGATGAATGGGCTCAGGGATGCTAGAGCTGTGATTATACAGCTCTGCTGGAGAGAAGGACAGATTGGGAGGTAATTAGCAGATAAAAGTAAAGTGCAAATGTCCCTAAGCTCTGTCTGTCTTTGTGTCATATTGGCTTCCTACCCAGGGAGAGTTTCTTACGAGGTATTCTCTGTGGAAAGACTGAACACCTTCTGTTTCAGTGCTTCTGAGCCTAATGAACTCTAAGCAGACAGGCGCCGTCATCAGCCCGGCACTGTAACAAGCACAAAGTCATTCTGCATCTTTAGTAGCTGCCTAATTAATCATCAGCCACCCATTTTTGTGCGCTGGTGGGTGGGTGTCTCTTCCAGCCCCTGAGGAACTCCAGTGTAAAAGCACGCCTGTCAGCATGTTAGAAAAGCGATGCTGTCACTTAATGAAAACTCAGAGAGGAAGTGAAAGGCATTTTCCAACTCCAGTACTGAGCAAGATTACACTTGGAAAGCAATTACTTGGATCAAGGAGCTTCTGAACCACATGTTTATTAGTGAAGCGCCATGGGTCTCCGTTCTTGTGCGGTTTCCTTCATGTTCTGCCCTGGTTTTGAACAGCATAACTGTTCCGCATCATTCGCTCCAGCTGTGGATCTCTAAGCACTTTCCAAAGAGCCAACACCACCTCTATTTGTAAGTCAGAAAACTGAAAGATTGCATAATTTGCACGAAATCCACCTGCCTTTCTTTTTGTTGCGTGCCTATGTACGCCTCACAAGGTAATCACACATTGGCATTGTTGACTGGGCAGTCTCAGGCTGTAAGTAAAATATAGTTGGAAAGATGCATTTCTCAGGGAAATCAAAGTCCCACTCGGCAGTCAGCACCTATCGAATAGCCATTCATCTTTGGATTGTCAAAGGCCATCTCTTCCTAATATTTCTTCTTCCTCAGTCTTTCCACTGTCCCTCAGTGCTCAGCGACTGATGCTTTCATTCTCTTTGCTACTGCTTGAATTGGCTCCGTTCCTCCACCAGCTTCCCCATGCCGCTTGTGTCTCTAGATTAAGAATTTCATTCCATTCTTGCAGTGTGACACAACGCAGACGATGTTGCCCAGAGGAGTCTGGGGACGGTGACCCAGGTTCTGTTTAAGTGGTGTGGGCCGAAAGGCAACCAATGAACCAAATCGAGTTTTTCAGTAATGATTTGTTTCATGTTTAATGCCGTATTGATTGCTTGCAGAGTAGCATAGAACTGTTTGTTTGAGAGAAGAGATGGCAGAATTAAGTAGAATCCTGACTTGGGGAGGTGTGGGATGTTTCATTAAAGAACAGTTACTCATTTATTCTTATAATGCAAGAAAACACTGGCATCTGGTTTAAAACAAACAAAAAGAAATGTCTTTTTACACAAACTTGATGATGAATTCATGTCTTCAGAATCCTCCTGCCTGCCAGTATAAACACCTCCAGAAGCAAACCCTGGCCCCACCAAAACTCGTGTTTACTTAAGCAAGATCAGCAGTTATTTAAATTGAAAAAAGTCACTGTGGTCAGTAGGGGAAAGTATCTCTCGCAGACTTCTCTTGTTTTACCTTCTGCGATGTCTTCAGCAAGTTTCTACCTTGAAGCCTTGGAGCTACCAGGAGGCACATCAGCGCTGTAGGCAGGACTTGTAGACAGCTCTGCAGAACAATGCTTCCTGAAGAGGCTTGGCTAACCCCAGCTTGACTCTTCTTCAGCAAATCTAAGAGCCCGAAATGTCACCGCCTGCCCCTGAGTCTGTTGTCTGGGCAAAAGCTGAGCAACAGCCAGTCTGATAAAAAGCCTCTTTGCAAGGTTGATAATACACTGACTCACATCTCCTTTGCAGTACCCTGGCCAAAAGGAAAGCAGCTTTGTACAAAGTGACATTTTTATTATCCCGGCCCCATTTCCCCAAAGATGGTAAATGCCAATGGAACAGGACGGCGCGTGTGACTATAAGAGGCAATTTCATCTCACACATCTCTTTGCCGGGGGAAGCAGTGATATACAAACTGAAATCTAAGTCTCTGGGAGATGCTTGCACGTGATTACAATTATCTGGAAAAGCTGCGTGTGCTCGATCGCGGTGGCAGTGCATCAAACAATAAAGGAGTTAAGAAACCCTTATGTAGGTAGAGTGCTCCTTGTATAGCATCTCGTCAATCATGCTAAAGTTTCCCAGAGCAGCTAAACTAATAATGGAACAATAGCAAATTTTCTAGAAGGTTCTTGTGCCTAGGAGCTCGCAGACTATTCATATCTGTCTCACAGATTTCACAGTTGGGGAATTAAAACAGAGGGAAAAGCAGTGATTTGCTCCGAATTAGAGAAACAATACTGAAATTATTTGGCGGAATATGAATCCCTACCACTATTTCTGGCTAGACTCCAGCCATCTAAAACTGCTCCCAAACTGCTAACCAGTATTATTCCTTTTAGAGAATCCAATGCAAAGATTCATCTGCTTAATTATTGTCAATAACCACATACTGAGTTTATGCCTGTACTACAATGGGGGACTTCAAATATTAGGAGAAATGCTAATGCCACCGAGGCTGTCAGTAAAGTTCATACACAGCAGGAATTTCTCTGCTTTCATGGACCACTTGTAAGGTGTTCTTGAAGGTTTCCAGAAAGATTTCACTTGACCTATTGTTAAAGATCAGTAGCATTAGAGAGGTGATGTTGCAGTCCCTTGAGGGTTTCAGTTAAAGCAGGTTTCCCTGTACTTTCATTAATGGGCAGTCCCTCCAGCCCGCTTCAGCAGAGTGATATTTCTAGGGATTTAGGCTTTTTGATTGTTTTTATTCTATTCTATTCTTTTTAATATACTTCAAGATCCCTTTTGGTCTGTTTGGTATAGATCGAAAATATGAAACCTTACACTACAGATTAATTTCTTCAAATATTTCTCTCTTGCATAGTGTCGGTATAAGGGAAGCTCAGCTTCAGCTCTAACTTTTATAGCCAAATTATCTGTAAATCAATTCTTTTTAAATTGAAAACATGCAACTCTCACCCACTTTTACATTTCTACACATAGATGGATCAAAAGCTTTTTAGTCAAAGTGGAGTAATTTTGGAGTAATTTTAGAATAATCAAACATTAAAAACGGAGATGAAAAGTAATATTCCTAAGGGAGAAGAGAAGAGGTTCTTCTCTGTACCTAATTCCCTTGAAGTCAGTGGATGGGATGCTTCTTTCCCTACTTCCCTGTTCAGCCTGGAGAAGAGAAGGCTCCAAGGAGATCTTACAGCGACTTTCCAGTACCTGAAGGGGCTACAGGAAAGCTGGAGAGGGACTATTCATAAAGGCTTGTGGGAATAGGATGAGGGGCAATGGGTATAAACTGGAGAGAGGCAGATTTAGACTGGACATTACAAAGAATTTCTTCACCATGAGAGTGGTGAGACACTGGAACAGGTTGCCCAGGGAAGCCGTGTCTGCCCCATCCCTGGAGGTGCTCAAGGCCAGGTTGGATGGGCCTTGGGCAACTTGATCTAATGGGATGTCCCTGCCCATGGCAGGGGAGTTGGAACTAGGTGATCTTTAAGGTCCCTTCCAACCCAAACTATTCTATGATTCTATAAACTGCATTTGAACCTGGATGTGAATGACCCCGACTCTGTGCCGCTCCCCTTCTCAGACAGCAGCATCAAGGAGTTTGGCATAATATGAATCTCTACTGCTGTTTTTTTCACTTCTGAAGGTAGGACTCTTGAGAGCTGGCTTGGGGTGTGTTTAGACATATCTTCAGCTGTTTTCCACTGCTTGTTGCAAGTTCAAATCTCCTAGACCACTCGTCTGGCTCTCCGCTGCCTTGTAATGTGTGTCTGTACACGTATGTGCAAAGGATCTGCTGGATGTTGTCTGATTGTAAGGGCTCGTGTCTACACTCACTTCCCAGCAAGGAGAATCATATGCCAAGTGTAAGTCAGAAAAATCACACCGAGGGTTTTATCTCTTTAATCATAGAATCTCCTCTGAGCCTTCTCTTCTCCAGGCTGAACAACTTCAACTCTCTCAGCCTGTCCTCATATGGAAGGTGCTACAGCCCTCCAATCATCTTTGTAGCCTCCTCTGGGTCCATTCCAACAGATCCATCTCCTTTTTATGTTGAGGATTCCAGAACTGGACAGATAAGGTCTCACAGGAGAGGAATAGAGGGGCAGAATCCCCTCCCTCCCTGCTGGCCACTCTGCTTTGGATGCAGCCCAGGACACGGTTCGCCTTCTGGGCTGTGAGAGCACGTTGCCAGCTCATGTCGAGCTTCTCATCCCCAGCACTCCAAGTCCTTCTCTGCTCTCAAGCCTGTCATCCCCCATCATGTACTGAAAATGGAGATTGCCCCAACCCAGGTGCAGGACCTTACACTTGGCCTTGTTGAACCTCATGAGGTTCTCACAGCCGCTTCTCCAGCCTGCCCAGGTCCCTCTGGATGACATATTGTCCTTCCAGTGTGGCAACTCCACCACTCAGCTTGATGTCACCAGTTGGGGTAGCAAACCTGGTTCTTCCTAACTTCCCACCCCAGTGTAATCCTTTCCTATGATTTAGCCCTTCCTGTGGCTGCGCTGGCTCAGCCCCGGCCCAAACCCTTCAAATGAGGCAAATTTGCCAGCCCGAAGAAACGCTGGGACTGTGCAGCGGACAGATGGTTGGGCTCCCTGGTGAACAGAGCCAGCGGGTATGGTTCCAGCAACAGGCTCTGGCTGCTTCATTGGAGTAATGATTGATGGTGACTTATACAAGGGCTAAGAGTAATTCTTTGCTGTTAACCAGACTTGGCTACAGCAGAATGGAAGTGGAAATTTGTTGCTTCATTTATTCATCCTGCCTCTGCTTCCTTCCCGCCCACCCTTTGTGCTTTTTAATACCGAGAAGATGAAGCTACTTTGTTCAATCTTAAAATTGTCTTTCCCAAGATACTCTTAATTGTATCTCTACACCTTTTCTCATTCACAGACGCATAAGAAGATTAAAGATAGAGGGAGCAGTAATAGATTTAGTCAGGTTTTAATAGGATTTGCGGAGGACAATGCAGAGAATGAACGCCATAGAGAATATTGCTGCTCTCTCTTTGATATCCCCAAGGCTTCTTAGGTAGGATGGCACAGAGATTTTGTCCTGCATTCAGAATCAAGTCTCTCTATTTTCAACATAACATGTATGGGTTTTTTTTAAAGGAGTATCTAATCATCTCAGTAAACAGGATGTTACATTTAAATCTGCAAAAATCATTGCACCCATCATTTTGTAGTATTTATTTCTAGCTTGTTAAGCATAGTTTTGCATGTTGGCTTGTTAATAGCCGTCTGTTATGCTTCTAAGAGTGTCTGGTGGCTTTGGCTAATGTCAAAGGAAGTAATGGGGTTCTGATACATCTGATTAACAGTGGGCCTGGATCCATCACACCTTCAGACACGTAACTCAAGATGTTAAATTAAAAGCCTATTTCACATTTGGAGCCCAGGCTCCCAGAAGAATTTGTGGAGGGGGGTAGGTGCTTCCAAAAGGTGATTCAGCACACCTGAAATCTGAATTATCCCTGGAGATGCCTTTCTTTGCTGACTTTAAGGGAAACCTTCATGCATAATTTACACTTCTGGGATGTGTAAGTAGACATTGGTGCTCAGCATTTTCTATTAATTTCCAAGGTTTCTCCTGCTATGCACCTGAGGCACCAAAAATCTCCAGTTCCTCTCGAAAATATTTGTTGATGTATCTTCACTTTGTTCCTAGTGTTCTCAAGCAAATTCTGAGTGCAAAAAAATCTAAGGACCAAATGCAAACCAACCCAAAAGACAGTAACAAGGTTTACCTATTTCACGAGTCCTGGTTCATGCTTATGTTCTGAGGTTCCAGCAGTGCATTAAGCAGAGCGACTGGCAGCTGGCTCATGTTTGAAGAGACGGTGTCTTCTGAATCAATATTTAACACCCAGGTCAATGCAGGTTTATATTTAGCAAGTGGCTGTTGTGAGAGAAGTGCTGAAGCCTTTCAAAGTCTTCCCAAAACAAAAGACACGACCCTAGCAAAAGGCTTCCCTGACATATGATCAGCCTCTATCCAGCCCTGCACCAACATGGGGTGAAGTTTATCAGTGCAGCATTAATATTTGCAGTGTTTGCTGTTCTGGTGTCTCGTAGTGGTTCAGACAGTAAAATGAAATGGCTTTTGCCTCAGCATTCTTCCCCCTATTTTAAACTATTATTTCTTTGTTCGCCAGCAGCCCAACCATGGCCGGAGATTCTAGGATCTTCATGAACCAGGACATGGACATCGGAGTTACATCCAGAGAGCCTAAGAAGATTCCCAAACAGGCTCGGGATGATGTCCCTATTGCCACGGACCGAACCCGCCTCATATCAGCAGAAGGTAAGAAGCCACGTCAGCGTTACATGGAGAAAAGTGGCAAGTGCAACGTGCACCATGGAAACGTCCAAGAAACCTATCGATACCTTAGTGACCTCTTCACTACGCTCGTGGACCTCAAGTGGCGATTTAATCTTCTTGTCTTCACTATGGTCTATACCATCACTTGGTTGTTTTTTGGGTTCATATGGTGGCTCATTGCCTATATCCGGGGCGATCTGGATCATCTTGAAGATGACAACTGGATCCCCTGTGTTGAAAATCTCAGTGGATTTGTTTCTGCGTTCCTGTTTTCCATCGAGACTGAGACAACAATTGGGTATGGCTATAGGGTCATAACAGAAAAGTGCCCAGAGGGCATCATCCTGCTCCTGATCCAGGCCATTCTGGGCTCCATTGTCAATGCATTCATGGTGGGATGCATGTTTGTCAAGATCAGCCAACCAAAGAAGAGGGCTGAAACCCTCATGTTTTCTAACAATGCAGTGATTTCCATGAGGGATGAGAAGCTCTGTCTCATGTTCCGGGTTGGAGACCTCCGCAATTCCCACATTGTCGAGGCTTCCATTAGAGCCAAACTGATTAAGTCCAAACAGACCAAAGAAGGAGAGTTTATTCCTTTGAACCAAACGGACATCAACGTGGGATTTGACACTGGAGACGACAGGTTGTTCCTGGTGTCACCACTTATCATCTCACATGAAATCAATGAGAAAAGCCCCTTCTGGGAGATGTCACGCACCCAGCTGGAGAAGGAAGAGTTTGAAATTGTGGTCATATTGGAAGGAATGGTGGAAGCAACAGGTAAGGACTTATCAAAAATCAGGCATAATTTTGAGGGGGGAAAGGCAAAAATTAAGTGCAGTTTGGTGTTAAGGTTTTTACTGTCATGTCACTTGGACTGAGAAGGTGTTGGGATTTGTCCTTCTCTAGTGACTGATTCGGGTGAGATGTGGGTGTCTGAGATAACTGGCAATTAAAAGATGGGCCCTTTAGCTCACATTATAGTGTTCACATTCTTTTTGTAAGTTTGGGATTCAAACAGAGGGTTTAGCCGAGGAACCCTCCATCACCACTTAGAACTGATCCTTGGATGGCCTAAAAGGAATTCATGAGATCTCTTGTGGTCCTGTTTCCTGTGATCAAAATTTGTGACGCAAATCTTTTTCCATTTCCCCTCTTTATTAAAAAAATTGGCTGTGACTGTGCTATTTTAGGTAGCGCTGTAGTGTTGCTTTTGCTGTGAAGGAAGCGCCCAAGAATTGCTGTATCCCATAAACCGGCGGGTGCTGGAACAGAATGCCTTGTGCGTGATCCGGGACATTTTCAAAAGGAGTTCAAGGAGCAAAACACTGCTTTTGTGACTCTTGCAACCCAGCAGCTGTTTAACAGTGCAGAACAATGCTGTGTAATGCGTGGATTAGGAGATCTCCTCAGCTGACTCCCAGTTTCCTCCTGCGGGTGTGTTTGTGGCAGGTGATGAAAGCAGCCTACATCCATATATAATAAATCTGGAAAAGATGTGTGTCTCAACTTTCCAAAGCGTAGAAAAAGGGAGGTGGCCACGTGCCTCTCAAGATGAGTGAATGAGCCTCCACAGAGGCCTCCAGGCTCCTTTCTGCAGTGGGATGCAGTGTGTCTCAGGGGGATCTGGCTGGGGAGGAGGATACGTTCACTCTGAAGTCTCACCTAGAAGACACAGCACTGTGGCATTGTTTTGCCACTTGCAGCTCATTCATTTATTCTAGGCTTCGAGGAGGAGCTGGCAGGCTCTGCCTGCTGTGTTTCTAGCACAGTGAGTGTGTTTCAGCCCCCTGAGATGCTAATGTTCCCTTCAAGAAGGCTTTCCAGGTCCAGGGTTGGCAGCATCCCTCAGTCAACCCGGGGTGTGTGACGGGAATGGGGTTGCAGGCAGCACCGAGCAGAGAGCTGTGATCTAGAGATGAGGAACAGAGGAAGAGTCAGAGATGCAAAAAAAAAAAGCTTTATAAGCAGCTTTTCCCTTTGGTGTTTAAGGATTTTTGTTACGACATAGCACTGTGAACCTGAGTTTTTTCTGTGGGTGATGTTTTGATCTCTTTTTCCATCTGGATGAGGCGTGGGTTCTCTCTGAAACACTAACAAGGGTTTTCAGACTGCGGCACGGACTCGGTGGTATCAGCACCCTGTCTCACAGATTCTGGCTCTTGGCTAGTATTGTTCCCTTCTTGAGATTTGTCCTTGTTAATCCCCTAACAGCCAGAGGGAAAGGGAAATAGTCTCTCAGATTCCTGCATCCCCAACCTTTGCACTTAAAGGCAGCTCTCTAGGGAGCGGATGCAGTGTCCCAGTACCTCCCTTTAGTCATTAGGTGCATAGTGAATAGTAGACTTTTCCAAACAGAAAAAGCCAATAAGAATTTCTGTAGATCTTGCGCTGTTCCCTGCTTGGAGTACTGTGTTGTAGACGTGGCATTACTGGGCAAATAAATATATTGCATTCATTTGGCATTACAAGGCAAATATTCTTTCCCGGCAGAGAGTTGTAGAGATGTGGGAAAAGAAGGGGTGGGTGGAAAAGACTATCAAAGGCATAGATTCGTAATGGAAGCTTATTTTATAGCCTAAACATTTACTAGATGCTAGAATCTCCTAATCTGAGCATGGAATGCATTTCCTTGTTTGTCCAAAGCCTCTTTCCTCACCACACAGTGACACTATCAAATTCTGTTTGAACAGCCACCACACTGCCTTCCTCTTCTGAAAGCTCAGCCTCTGCTAGATGTGCATGAGAGGAAGTCATTACCAATAACAACCTCAAAATTAAAAGGATGGCATAGGAATAATATTGCTTTGCAAATGGGCTTCTCTCCCAGAGGGATTGTACAGGCCAGGGTGTAATGATATTAAGGAGCATACATCTGTGGAAATGAATTATTCTCGTCTAGGAAGACAGGCTGTGAAATTCCAAAATTGGAGCTAGAAGAGCCAGTTTGCATGGAACTTGGAGCAGAGTGGACTTCAGATGATGCCATTATCCGATTCATAGGTTGAGAGGGTTTTTCTGAATGACATATGGTGACCGTGGAGGTGTGATATTTTGCCACAATGAGAGTGGCTTACAGAAGCAGTGTTTGTGCTTTCTTGTTTTGTCCTTCCATTTGCAATATTGATAAAGCAGTTTGGGGATATTAATCCTTACTTTAAAATTTGCTCCAAGCAAATTCTTTCGGTTCTTTCCTTCCTATCATATTGTTTGAGCCCCATCTGCTTTCAGGAATGGTATCATTTACTCACAGCACGACACTGCTATAACCCGGTCAGGTTCAGGGCAGTGTGAAAATGCAATGAGCCATTTGTTCCCTTTGTAACTCCTATGAAAAATTAGGAACCGCCATCACAGTGTTCTGAGGTGCAGCTGGTCACATCCTCAGCCCCGTTCCCGGAGCATGAGCAGCGAGCCCGTCCAGCATGTGGTCTCAGAGAGGGCTGAGCTCTGCAGTTGTTGGCAGAGAAATTGTTGGGAAAGTTGTTGGGAAAAAATAATGGAAACCCAGTCCGTCTTTGCAGACAACAGCAAATGACACCATGTGTGCATTCTGCACCGGCGGGGAAAAGATAACGATGTTTTTTCATAAGGTATTTTGAAAGCAGGTCAAAATGGTGATCGTCAATGTACAAATGACTAAAGAAATCACAGCCTAGTGTCTAAAAACATGTATGTTTTTCATTGAAACACTTGTGACAGCAATTTTATCACTATTTCCCCTAGCTTTGACCAATTACATGCATATTACAAATGTAATGTATTGTTTGCTCTCAAACAAGTAACTCTTCTCACTGACATTTAAGTTTAATTCTGATCCAGTGGAAGGCAAAGGTGGTCAATATTTTCAAATGACAAGTACAGAACGAATTCTGAAGAGCCGAAACACTTCAAGTTATTGTTTTTTTTACAAAAAGAAATATTGTGGTTTAAAGCAATGTTTTTGTTTTCAAGTTGACTTGAGTTCCCTAAACACTTTGAGTTGTTCTGTTTACAAACGTGTTTTAAACCCATGGCTTTGTTTTCAAGTTGACTTGAAGTTTTAAAAGGATAAAAACCAACACACTGATGAACGCAGCACCCAAGAAATGTGCCAGCCAGCCTAAAATGCAGTGGGTTTGAAAAAGAAAACATTGTCTTTATCTGGCAAGAGCTCTCCGGGGTTCCACAGCCATTCTGCTGACCAAGCCATGAAGCCGGCTGCGGCAGAAAGCCCACTGGCAGGGTTCTTTCCAATCAATATTGTAGTGTGATTGAGGCACTGTGACTCTACAAGAGGTTAAAAAACGCCAAAGGGAGACTAAGTTTCTAGGCAGCTTTGTTGTGATCATTGCTGAGTGAAACAACCTCTGGAAAGGCACAATCGATAGAGATGACAAGAGTTCTGACTTCCCGCGCTGCTCTGTGGGCATCTTAAAAGCAGCAGCATCGCTCACAGTGCCCACTTAATGAATTGGTCACAGAGATTACTTAAGGGAATTAATTCCCTTTTGCTTTATCTGAAAGGGACACTTGTCAAGATCAACTGGCCCACGTCTGACCTGCAATAAAAGGCAAGGAAGTGAAGGTGGAAAATCTGTTTGCAAAGTGAATACATTTTTGCTTTCACTACCTTCTTCTTCCCACAACAACAACAAAAATTAGAGCCGTCCTGCTGACAGAGCAGACCTAGGCTGTTGTTGGCCAAACCTTACACTCCTGATCCTGAGTTAAACAGTGTATAAAGCAAGGCTGCTGGAAGGCAGAAGAGCTGTGGAGGTTCAGAGCCTCCCTTCCGTGCGCGTGTGGAGTCAGCTGGGTTATGGTGAAGAATCTGGCTGATTCGATTCAAGAGCATTCGAGACTCCAATGTTTTTAATGTGTTTTTTTTTCCTGTAAGCCATTGATCTGGGTGATGACACCACCCACACTCTCTTTTCTTCCAACTTCACACTTCCACTGCTGTTTACTGACAATTAACCAAACCCTGATTTATTAGTAGCTGTCCTGCAAACCTCTTTCTGTGTCCACATGATCCAGCAGAGCTATTGTTTAGGCACAGAGACTGCAGTGTTTGTTACTTTACTCTTGGTCCTCGCTAGCTTTCATTATCTCTTTTTTCCCCACCACTGTTAAAGAAGCCACCAGAGACGGTCCAGATGCCTGATTAGTCCAGTCATTAAATGAAGTTTTAATAAACTCTTAGGAAAGGATAACATACATATTTCTGGCTTAGAGTCTGTGTAATAAAAAGTGGTTTAATGATTACAAGTAATTTACCTCATTGTGTCCCTGTGAAAGTGTAGGCAAACAGCAACTTTTTTGCACCTCAATTTATCCACTTTCACAGAGGATGTGGTAAAATTTCCATGCTGTAAATACAGGAGCAAAAATGTACCACAACATAAGGGATCCTGAAATTAATCATGATTTTTTTGGAAGAAAAAATGAAGGGTGAGATTCCTAAATGGTATTTTCATACATTCATCATCTGGTTTGGGTTGTCTTGTTTGTTTGTTTTGCACCTTGCATATAGATTAAGTTTTCTTTTCTGCAAGAAGGACCTTGCAGAATTGCTACAGACACTGCTTATCTAATTATAGGGATGAGAGAGACCTCTCAAGTCATTCTTTTCATCAGCTGAGTTGTCCTCCAGAGGTGGATGTTGATAAGCTCAGGTGCCTCTGCAGTCACGGTAAATACCTTTGTGAGATACCTGAGCTTAAGTGGTGAGAGCTGGGTGCTCAGGTTCTTCCTGGCAGAGAAGTGCCAATTGAATCCAAGATCTTTAATCATAAAGTCTTTTTTTCCCCCTCCCCATCCCCAGTGCCTCTGAGCTTTTGCATGCCTGGAGAGCATTCAGATAAATTACAATCCTATTACTGTCCTCTGGCATAAAAAAACCAAGCGGGTTATGATGAAGAATTTGGCTGATTCAAATACAGAACATTGGAGAGTCCAATTTTTTTTGTTGTTTTAATATTTTTTCCTGTAAGCCATCACTCCAGGTGATGACGCAGCCCTCATATCCTACAAGATGTTCTGGCAGATAATTTGAAGAGGCTCTCTTCTCTTCCAACTTTACCCTTCCGCTTCTGTCAAAGCCCAGATACGTCTTCGTCTAAGGGACATAAGCACAAATAATTGGAGGACCACGCTTTTACCTTCTAATATTCCTTTTCAGATTGGAGGAATACTGGCTTTTTGGAGATTGTCATGTACTTTGGTCTAATTAAGGCAAAGGGGCTAGTAAATTTTATAACTATCCAAAAGCTGGTGTTCATATAAAGACATGTATTTCTTAATTAGAATGATAGGACTTAAAATTTTTATAACTACTCCTTGCCATCTTTACTTAAATCAGCCTGTCGCTGTACCCCTGAGCCCATCAGTTCTTTCTCTGTGCTCATGTAGTGTAGGTGGAGCCCAGCTCAAGGAGCGGAGCATGTATTATGCATCCAGTACAAGGGGGAAAGTCACCCTGCACACAAGAGTGTAGGAAAACAAGGGCAGAGATGTGAAATCACTTCCAGCGATATCTGTGTCTGAACTGCAGCGAGAGCCTGGCAAATATGGCCAGCGTACAGTCAGCATCCACATGACATTTTGCCAACAGATAATCACTGAGCTCGGTGGCATTTAAATGAGGAGAGTTAATTTTAGGCTGATGAAAAATGTTGTCTTGACAGCCCCGGGGCATGGGATATCTCTCCCCACTGAGAAAGTTCAGGCCATGTAGCAGTACTGAAAGATTCAACTAATCTGCTGATGTGATCAAATCCAAGCCTGTGGCAGTTTCTTGGGCTGGTAGATGATGCTTTGTGGTCCCCTTGCCCACTCCTGTTAAACTGACAGTGAGGGTACTGGTTATGATGGTAATTTTGACCAAATTAAACACCCTCCAACAGCTGGAGAGAGGCTGCTGGTTCCTCTCTGGGTAACAAAACAGTGGCAAATGTGATTATATTTGCCCTGTGATAATGAAATTTGATGTTATCGGGCAACCTAAGGGTACGAGACCTGACAATCAGGAGCAATCGCCACTTTTCCTAGCAGCGTGGCAGAGCCAGAAGCGGCTGCTCCAGTTGCATAATCAGCGGCATTGCGAGCAGTGAAACGTTCCGAAATCTGCAACTCCCATTGAGTGCACTGCAGAAAAAAACAGGCTCCTTGCTGAGCGAGCATCAAATAACTGCTTTTTGTCACCACGTATTAACATTCCTTTGTCTTTGATAAAATGTAAGCTGCTTGATCTCAGCTGATTTTGATGACAGAAAAGTGCCTTGCTGGTAGAGTTCCCTGACACCTATTTTACACACCAGTCTGTCCTCAGTTACTCTCTCTGTTCTCAGATGTAATGAAACACCTGGTTTAATACACATAGCAATATATTTTGCATCTTTTCATCTGCTGGAAACTAGAAATGAGCCATTTAGGAAGGCACTGATGGCTGCCTTAAACAGGAACATGCACGAACTCTGCTATTGATCCTGCACCGCAGTGACTGCAGCCGACAGACAAAAAATCCACTTCTTCAGATTCTGCTGTAATGAAATTATTGCTCAAACTCTATGAAATGTTTATTACAGAACTTGAAACCAGGGGACTGTCCTCTGGTCTCCAGCTTTCTAAAAAGCCTGGAACTGGTTCCAGCTTTATTAAAAATTTGATGCATCTGCTTATAACTTTGTGCAAACTGTTCTCTGGTTTCAATTAGGATTGAGTTTTGTTTGCAACTGAAAGCTAAGCTGCTGAATTAAGACATGAGAAAGTTGCAATTAAAGCTTGAAAGTTAGAGATTTCACATATCATTTCACATTTTCCACAACTGACAGCTTGTACAAATCTATATGAAACATACTTTTTCATTTCAAAACCAGATTGTTTAGGAGAAAATCAAACGTCTAATCACAGATTCATACAATCATGGAACAGTTTGAGTTGGAAGGGACCTCAAAGCTCATCCAGTTCCAACTCCTGCCATGGGCAGGGACACTTCCCACTCGATCAGAGGCTCCAAGGCCCATCCAACCTGGCCTGGAACCCCTCC
Source organism: Cuculus canorus (assembly GCF_017976375.1). Lineage (NCBI taxonomy): Eukaryota > Metazoa > Chordata > Aves > Cuculiformes > Cuculidae > Cuculus > Cuculus canorus. The sequence continues at coordinate 1,539,095 of NC_071423.1, forward strand.
AGGGATGGGGCAGCCACCACTGCTCTGGGCAACTTGGGCCAGGGATTCACCACTTTTTCAGTAAAGAATTTTTTCCTAATATCCAATCTAAATATCCCATGGCACGACTTGAGGCCATGCTATGTGATGGAATGATTCATCCCAGCCAAGATGTCCAAGATCTGGATAAGCAAGGCTTAAGAAATGAAGCCACAGACTTTTGCAGAGAGCCCACCACCACGTACAAGAGATCTTAGTCCAGAAAATCGCTCTGCCCCACTGGAAGTCCCACGGAGACCTCGGATATTCAGAGCACAGAGGGCACAGTGCATGCTGTGTGCAAGTGGAAAGCGGCTGCATCCATGTGCTCTTAGTAAAAGTAAGGTTTATTGTTTCCACACCTCTTCTGTCATCTTTTTGCAGTTACAGAGGCAGTAATTAGCTGGGGACATCACAGATGCATTAATTAACCAGGCTGGAGAGCATAGGGCCGCCTGCAAAGTAGGCACTTAATGGAATTCGAAGCAGAGACAATGCTGTTGTTTACTGGGTAATGTAGGAGTTGCCAGGCAGTATGCCCCCAAGCAATTAAGACACCACTGCACATGTGCTAAAAATGAATATTTGAATGGGATTATGGAGCAATTACAAGTTGTCTTATTGTGCTGGTTCTGTGTACCCCTGGGGTGAGAGAAAGCAGCTAGTGCAGAAAGCTGGCGGTGTGCGGTGTTTGGTTGCTGAAAGCTTTCTATTGTTCTGTCCTTAATTGAATACTTACAGCAGGAGATAACTATGGTTGTGTCTCTGGAGTTCAGGTTCACTGTCAGGTACTCTCCCCAGGGAAGGAACTATTTCAGGTCCTGATTATAAGACAGGAGTTCTCTCAGGATGCCTCAGCCCCCCACGTTTAGCATCTTGGCCTTCGGGACTTGTACATGATACCTTCCCGCAGCGCTTGGAAGGCCATGATAAGAATCACGACCTAATCCTCAGCCTGAGTGGTCTCCTCTCCTGCTCTCTCTGCTGGGCTCTGAAAGCACTCAGAACTTGGAGGAGGCACTCGAAGGCCTTCCTGATTTCTGGCGCTAAACCAGATCTGTCTGAAGGCAAAAGGACTGGTTTATTTTAACTGTCTCCTTGCCACATGCATCCTGGTGGTTGTCCAGCATTTTGGCCTCCCAGTGTGAAGAAGCATCGGAAAATGGGATTAGACCTGCAGCCCTATGTCACCAACCCTCAAACCAGGCATAATCATCGAATCATAGAACAGTTTGGGTTGGAAGGGATCTTGAAGATCATCCAGTTCCAACCCTGCTGCAATGGGCCGGGACATCTCCCACTGGATCAGGGGCTCCAAGCCCCATCCAACCTGGCCTGGAACCCCTCCAGGGATGGGGCAGCCACCACTGCTCTGGGCAACCTGGGCCAGGGCCTCCCCACACTCATGGTGAAGAAATTCGTCCTAATGTCCAGTCTAAACCTGCCTCTCCCCAGTTTGTACGTGTTCCCCCTCGTCCTATCACCACAAGCCTTTATGAACAGTAATAAAAGCCCTTGCCCAGGAAAGCCAGTGGTATGAGAAGCATAAGCAGAGAATCTCTCCTGAGAAAAGATGTAGCAGGGCTCCATGAGCTGCCTGTGTGTTGAGCTGCTGTTTGCTAGCTGATAAAAGAGAGTGAAGATTAACCAGTCTTCACCTGAGGACTGAGGAGTCCAGGGCAGGTGATGAGAAGCTTGACACGAGCTGGCAATGTGCACTCGCAGCCCAAAATACAACCATGTCCTGGGCTGCATCCAAAGCAGCGTGGCCAGCAGGGAAAGGGAGGGGATCCTACCCCTCTGTTCCTCTCTTGTGAGACCTCATCTGAAGTATTGTATCCAGTTCTGGAATCCTTAACATAAGAAGGAGATGGAGCTGTTGGAAGGGGTCCAGAGGAGGCTACAAAGATGATCCGAGGGCTGAAGAACCTCATATACGAGGACAGGCTGAGAGAGTTGGGATTGCTCAAGCAGGGAGATGACTCAAAGGAGACTTTAGAGTGACCTTCCAGTACCTGAAGGGGCTACAAGAAACCTGGAGAGGGGCTGTTCACAAAGCCTTGTGGAGATAGGACGAGGGGCAATGGGTATAAACCAGAGAGAGGAAGATTTAGACTGGACATAAGGAGGAGTTTCTTCACCATGAGAGTGGTGAGGCCCTGGCCCAGGTTGCCCAGGGAGGTTGTGGCTGCCCCATCCCTGGAGGTGTTCAAGGCCAGGTTGGATGGGCCTTGGGCAGCCTGAGCCAGTGGGAGGTGTCCCTGCCCATCACAGGATGGTTGGAACTGGATGATCTCTAAGGTTCCTTCCAGCCCAAACTATTCTATGATTCTATGCTGCACATTGTGGTGTCATCACACAGTCAGGAGTGGTCTCCTCTCTGCTGTGACTTGTAAAGCTAAAGCTGGTAGTTTCCTGAAAAGATATTGTACTTCAGCTTCTTAAGGCAAAAAGGCTCCGGGTAATTTTTTTTTTTTCCATTTTTGTATTTTTTCGTGGCAGCCTCTGCACTTCCCAGTTCCTTCCGGCCCAGGAAGCAGGCACGCTGGAACACTGTGACTAACTCTGTACTTGTTGTTCCTGCCCAGAAGCAAATACTCCTGCAGATCTTCTTGGGGGGGAAAAAATGTCTTTTCATTTTGTGATACAGAACTGCAAATTTCTCAGCGTGGCGTGTGTCAGCATTACTCTTTACCCCACTCAAGAACCAAAATGCAACTGATATTCTCCTGGCCCAATAGTTTTGAACTAAGGAAAGCAGTAAGAGACAAGTAAGGCTTTCCAGAGAACTCGCTTGTGTGGGTGCCTTTTAATGGACTGTAGCAATTATGAGAGCAACATATTCACCTTTACACAAAGGAACCTTATTTTTTTTTTTTTAAAGGAAAGGAGTTTTCTGATTACGTGGAGATTTTAGTGACTGAAACCACTGAGCTCTGTGCTACGCTCTTCACTGCAGCATCCGCCTATGCATTGCTTTAGATTTCCATTTGTGTTTGCACAAGTTAGACTTGGAAGTATTGGCCAGGAACTGGATCAAAGGTGTATTCTGAATGTATTCCAATCTCTTACTCTCCAAAAAGGACCAATGGGAGGATGCTGTGAGGTCAGGTTTTCCAGATTTCACCAGAATTAATTCCAAAATCGTGATGCAATTAAGACAATTATAGACAAATATTTGGAAGAGAAGTGACTCCTGACACTGGCAGGTCATTCCAAGAGAATTTGTTTGCAGTTAGGCCGATGTTGAATGCCTCTCCTTGTACTGCAAAGTGGCTCTTTAAACTCTTTTCAAAGCAAATAAATCATTTATATGAGATGACTCTGATCCTTGGGGCTGAGCAGCAGCTTGACAAATATTGGTTTCCTATTGACCACTGTTCATTTGATCCACAATCCATTAATGCATGGAATTCAATATATTTGTGATCTTGACTGTGTGGAATTCCAAAGAGGAATCCATCCCTTTTCCTTTTTGAGTGTTCAGCTTTTTCATGATAGAGGCTTGTGTGACGTTTATTAAGTGAAGACCTTTTTGATGTCCCAGAGCAATCAGGTATGGAGATAACATGAAAGTGCTTTTAAATGCAAGAAGTGGTTGGGTGAGCATGTAAAGAAGCTTTTCATTTAACATCCCTCTCTTTCTACCCAGGGATGACTTGCCAGGCTCGCAGCTCCTACATGGACACCGAGGTGCTGTGGGGACATCGTTTCACTCCTGTCCTCACCCTAGAGAAGGATTTTTATGAGGTCGACTATAACAGCTTCCATAGCACTTATGAAACCAACACCCCAGTGTGCTGTGCCAAAGAGCTCGCCGAGTCCCGCCGCGAAGGGCAGCTCCTCAGCCACCTCTCCGGTGCCACCGTCCTGAGCGGAGGCAGAGAAGCAGAGACAGTGAAAGGGGAAGAAGAAGAAGAGGAGGAAGAAGGCAGGGAGCCAGCGGGATTGAATGGAGCCAACGGGACAGCGGGAGAGGTGAAAGAAGATTTGCCTGTATAACACATAAACTGTGGGACAGTAGATACTCACACACACTGGGAGATCGTGGCCTGGCAAGTCAGGAATTGACTGGGAGTCAGAGAGCTGAGATATCCATCCAGATCTCTGCTGCCTGCTGCTTGATCCTGGCAAGTCACTGCACAGCACTGTGCCTCAGTTTCCCTCCCCTTTTATCTGTACAGTGAGATTCAGAGCTTTGCACTCGTTGGCAAAGCATTTTGATCTCCATGGACAAGGGTCACTAGATATGATCACTGTTAAAATTCCCACCACGGGTTGTTTCAAAAAGTGTTCACTGATTTCAGAACTCTTCCCCCTGAGAGGGTATTAAAAAGTAAAAGTGCAGAATGTCCCATCTCAGTATGAAGAATGTGGTTTCATACCTTCATTTAATTTGTGAGTCAATGTATTGTAGACATTGTTACTGCTAAATTAAAAGAAGAGGAAAAAAACTCTCTGGTATGTAGCAAAGTGGTCTACCACCATTAATTTTACAAATAGATTTTAGTGTTTTCCTCCAGGATCACAGTCATTGTGATTTATTTCATATGAAACATCTGATATCAACAGGACAACTTTCACTGGAAATCATTGACGTGCTTATCCAATGTTTTTTACTGTCTTCTCAAACTGAAGTTTTCTCTTTGTGGAATATCTGACACGTTTCATAGGCTCTCCATGGTCAGAGAAAGCTTAGATCTTGATCCAGTAAAGGTTTCTTTCTGGCCTGGATGTCCCAGTTTCAGTTCTGGTTCATGATTTAAAAGAGAGTAAGTAGCCATCTGGGAGTCTGAAATGTTCTGGAATTTCAGACAGAGTCCCTGGAGTAGGCAGATGGGGTAGGTATCAGTTTGCAACATTCTCTGCTCTTCTGTAAAGTACATTTTTCAAATAAAGGTTTATATGCTGATGTTCCTGTAGCTAATGGGAATGTGCACTGACATAACTGGAGCCATCTGGCCAGGCTGGTGCAAGCACGTTGGATGGTGTCCAAAATCAGGATCAATTCCCCACTTCTGTCAGTAGTAAGCGGTAACATAGAATCATAGATTCATAGAATGGTTTGGGTTGGAAGGGACCTCAAAGCCCATCCAGTCCCACACCCTGCCGTGGGCAGGGACACCTCCCACTGGATCAGGGGCTCCAAGCCCCATCCAACCTGGCCTGGAACACCTCCACATCTCTGGGAGTCTAGTGCTAACCTGTCAGTAACCTTGAGTGCTTTAGGCGTGCTTTGTCCTGCACCTCAGCTACGGTTGCTGTTCCTGTGAAGCACTAAACCGAGTTAACGATCCTGGTCTTCACAAAAAGTTGGGCACAGAACCACGCTTCCCCAAAGAGGAGTGTGAAGACCAGAAAAGGTGAGGAAAACCAGTCTGAGAGATGAAAAATTGCCACGAATTTGAACAACATAGAAAAAAAATGGCATTGCCAGGGAAAATCTCTCCCGTTACCCCCCAAATTTTGGTGGAAAAATAAGAAACCTGCAGAATGACTGCTTTATGAAAATAGAATGAAGAATATATAATATGAAGGAGTTATTTTCCTTATCAGAAGGACTGGATATATATCTGCAGAATAAATATACATTGCAGTAGGGATGGACTGAGCTTAAATATGGGTTTACCTCTTCATATGAAAACAAAGACAAGGTAAATTGAAAATAGAAAGCAATGGTCTTATTGACATGTGTATAAAGAGAATACTATCTTCAGGGGTCAGAGATATTATTTAATTGGAGACCTAATGCTATAATGTAGATAAAAATTGTATTTCTTTCTGAGGGAAGTGGTAGACTGAACATGACAGGACTCTGTTGTACTTAATACCATTTTAAGAGCCAGGAGTCAGCTTGGCCTCCAGGATATAGGAATTACCATTATATTATACACTAAATTTCAAAGTGAAGTAACTCCATTTGAAATGCTCGTCAGTTCTAGAAAGCATCTTGCAGTCTCAGAGTCAGCAGTGTTTTTCAGAAAGGTCTCATTTTAGTTTTTCTACTCAGCATCCTTTTTCCATATTCAGCCTCAGAGGAACAGAGGGAGAAAATTGGGAGAGCTTCCTTAGAAGGGTTTGTTCTTTTTCTGAGACCCCCACTTCTCAGCCTACCTCTGAAAAATAATTGTGTGTCAAAACTGGTTTTCAGGCTTTTTCTGTTCTGTAGCCGCAGTGAACTCCTAATGTAGGGGATCATAACGGAAAGTAAAACTGCAACTGCTCCGTGCAAGGCAGAGGCAAATTCAGCCCCTCAGAGAGATTTTATGTAAGCTCTACGCAATGAGCTGACTTGTCCAGCTCGATTCAAAGTGAAAGAGGATTTGCTGAGTCCTTATGGGGTGCCAGAGACAGAGAGCTTGGAAAATGGCACTAGATTGCCTCTGCACAATTCTTTCTCTTCGTGGCTTTTACCTTCCAGCGAGAAGCCAGACATCTTCAGATGCTTAAGTTATTGCATCTGCTCATTGCCCTTGAGATTTCAGCACACAAACTGCTCTCTCCTAACACTGTCAAGTCTAAGAAGCCACATATCCTATATGTCAGGAATCTTTGTTGTCGCACATTAGGTATTGCTGGCAGAATAAATGCTGAATTGTGCGTAGTGGAGCCGCTGCACATCTAATAGAGTGCTTGGGCAGCAAGACAAGAAGGGTGTTTTTCCCCTCCTCTAATACAATGCATGGGGAGCAAGACAAGAAGGGTGTTTCTCCCCTCCTAAGCAAGCAGCTGTGTACTCTGTTGGCTTCATGGACCATTTCTGTGTTTGAAATCTGCAAATATGCGTAAGAACCTTGTTGAATCGATGCTTCAAACAGCACCGGTGTAAGCAGTAGCGAAAGAACTTCCCTGGTTTCTGTAGAACAGGAGAAACATCCTCCTGTATTTTTAATAAGCTGAGCACACCTGGAGGGCGATATCCTCCAGAGCTGAACGCACCTTGTATTTGCTATATTAAAAGTGGAGAATCAGACTTTCAAGTTGTGTAACATAGCAACCAGTTATGAGGGTTTTGGTAACGCCATCAAGCCGTGCCCTTTCTAAAGCATATCAGGCAGGCCCCTGTCCTGTGTTGTCCTTTTTCTGAAACGTATCCCAAAGAACCATGTAATTTAGTGAGCGTATTAAGCTTTTCTGAAGGTAAAGGAGAGAACCCCTTCCTCTTCTGGAATTGTCATCTCTGAAAACCGCGTCAGCTTCCCTGCCGCTCCGCAAGCATGTGCAGGACAATAACCCATGGGAATAACAGCATAATAGATCCTTTCTTTGATGTATGAATAAACATTTAAATACAATTCTGCATCTCTTATGTGAGTTGAAATATCTCTCATAGATGTGTCCACCCACATAAATATCCAATATACACTATACACTCATCAGCCTCTGTGCGTTCAAAAATATTAACTACTGCTCCACAAGAAGCATTAATAGCCTGTAAACACACTGTTCATCCACAAATAGCCATTCACATTAACATAATGTAGCCAGAAAACAAGATAAAAATACATTTTCAAAACATTGAGTAATTTTGTCTACCTTAAAAATGTATCAGTGATAAGCAAAATTCACAGCAGTATCATAGAATTATAGAATCATGGAATGTTTTGAGTGGAAGAAAGCTCAAAGCCCATCCAGTTCCACCCCATGCCATGTGCAGGGACACCTCCCACTGGATCAGGGGCTCCAAGCCCCATCCAACCTGGCCTGGAACCCCTCCAGGGATGGGGCAGCCACCACTGCTCTGGGCAACCTGGGCCAGGGCCTCCCCACCCTCACAGCAAAACGTTTCTTCCTAAGATCTCATCTCAATCTCCCCTCTTTCAGATAAAAACCATTCCCCTCCCCTTATCCCTGCCCTCCCTCATCAAGAGCCCCTCCCCAGCTTTTCTGGAGCCCCTTTCAGCACTGGAAGCTGCTCTAAGGTCTCCCTGGAGCCTTCTCTTCTCCAGGTTGAACAACCCCAACTCTCTGTCTCTCCTCACATGGGAGGTGCTCCAGCCCTTGGATCATCTTTGTGCCCTCCTCTGGACATGCTCTAACAGCTCCATGTCCTCCCTGTGCTGCTCCATCCCCAACAGCTCACACTCACGCGAGTGTGTGTACGCTAAATTGTTGTCTCCCCTGTCGCAGCCCACGGCAAGTCTCAGAGCAGCCTCTTTGTACACCAAGTGTACAGTTGCTCACAAACACGTGCCCACAGAAGCTTCCATACCTGATCCTGCATTTTCAAACATGGCCTGGGCACTGTATTGTCCATCATGAGTCCAGGTGTCTTCATGCAGACATAAATCTATGCATTGTCTTTCTGGCAGGCAAAGCAACACATTTAAATTATTCTCCAAACCCTTCACTGCACAGCGCAAACACTTTGTGTAACCCTGAGCGGTGCTGAATCATTAAAGTAATTTAATTCCAGGTGTGTATTTCTGTCCTGCACTCATTAATGAGAGGGTTTGAGCAAACAACAGCCACGTTTCTTGTTCTTTTTTTTCTCCTTGTGATGAGACAGTTGGGAAACACCTCTGTAATGCAGGGGAGTTAATGAGCTGTGAATAAAAGCAGGAGAGGAGAATTGCTTACAGTAAAAGGCTTTGTCATTCTGCTTGATTTTGTTTGAGGGTTTGGAGATTGGAGTGGGAAGAAGCCCTGCAAGCCAAGCCCTTTCACTCTACCATCAGCTGTGCTCCTGGGCAGGGCTGGCTCCCTGCACTGTCACCACTGCTCCGAGCTGCCCTGTATGCCCGGATTCCTTTCTGCTTTTGTACGAGTTTCCATACCTCTGCTTATTAAGACCATTTGTTTTGACTAACGTGTGCTTCTAAACTGACCTGAAGATACCTAGAGATGAAAATCCCAGCTCTTTCCGTGGTAGCTGGTTCCAGAGGTTATTCAATGCAACTGCTAGAAATGTACCTTCGCTTTTCATTTTAATTTGCTTGGCCTTAACTTTCACTCCTTTCTAGACCTGTCTCTCATTTTTTAAGGCTTTTATTTTCCCCCTCATTGTTTTCTCTCGTTACCATGAATATATTTCCATCAGAAATAGAAGCTCATGAAGTTGAGATAAGAGGGAATGTTATTTATGCTCAAGTAATTAATACCCCGTGATAAGCCCCGTGCATTGCCATATCTGCTGCAATATAGGAGAGGCGTGTTGCCAGCATGCGTTAAGCAGCAGTTTGGTGGATGATAGAGAGGATACTTAATTAAGTTACAGGGGCACTAGGAAGGCTTTCAGTTCAGGCAGGAATGTGGCAGCAATTCCCATTTCAAGGCTGGTGAAACAGTGATAAGTACGGAGAGACTGATTCAGACATTTGGAGTGATTTGGTCAGGACTTCGTTTCCAGGCGTGCTCAGTCATTTGGATGGGTGCGAGAAGCAGGAGAATTTAGCTGTTTGCATTTTATTCTATGAAGAAGTCAATGCCAAATTCTGATCTCACTTAGGGAGATCCCTCTCTTTCAGGGAAACGGGAGCCGTTCCAGTGGAGCCCAGAGGTCCCTCCACTTTGGCAGCATCTAGCAGACCCGAACTCGACCCTTCAGTATTAGCGGTTGTGCTTTCCAGGAAGGGAGAGTTGTGTTTTCAGACTTTATTGTAAGAAAATGCATATGGACATGGCTTGTGTTGAACAACAGGTGCTAGTGGAATCACTTTTCTCTAAAGTAAAGCCTGATTCTGCGGTTTTGCTGGAGGAAGGTTATTTGCCTTACAGGAGTCTCTGAGCATCCCAATTAAGCCAGAAACAGGTAACCACGCATCTATTTTCCCAAAAAGCATGAAGTGTAACTAAAATGCTACTGAAATCTGTATTTTGCGTACTGATATGAATGCAATCATGGAGCAACTTCAGTGGTGCCATTGGTTCAGCAAGCGCTGCAGGTCGCTGGTTTAAGCATTGAGCTCTGTGGGGTGACTAAAGGTTGTAAAGCTCTGCTTTTATTTACAAAGTATTTGTATCGTAGCCCATCTCGAAGTAGGATAGAGAAGAAAATCAATGACTTTTCCTTACCCAGATGTAGAAGTGAAATGATCAGTGCAGTGTAGCTTTATTTCCTACTCTGTAGGTATTTCTTCAGTCCTGAAAGAACAGGACTGGCTTTATGAATGGCTAAAAGCCACTAACGCTTCTTCTGCTACAGAGCCGCTAATACTGCGTCTGATACAGAGAGAGGGCAGGTGCAGCACTGCACAGCAAAAAGCTGAGCCTTTAAATTAACAGCCAGATACTGTAAATAACAGTGGGCAAGGAGGAGGGGGAACGCCTTGGCCGAGCCACCTAAATAGGGTTTGGTTTGCCAAAGAGGGTGGCAAGAGCTCAGTGCCTCCTGAATGAAGCCGTGGTTGGTCTATTCAAAGAAATAGCAGGAGGGGCAGCACAGTGGTTCCAGCTCATGAGGTCCCGGCATCACCCAGCGCATGTGGAGCTGGATTCAACTGAGTCTAACGTAACACAGCATAGGAGAAGTAATTTAACGAAGGGTGATTCAAAATTGAAACAACTCTAGCCTCATCTTGTAACTGAAATATTCATAAAGCTCCTCATTCGGCATAAAACCATTGCAGGAGTGTTTTAAGGATTTAATGTTTTTTGCAGTTATGCTGTGCAAATTCAGCATCGCTCGCCTGCGTTTTCTCAGTGCAAATGCATCATGGTTTTGACCCATCGCTCTTTCAACGTGTTTTCCCCTTAAGAGACTTATCATGAGGTTTAATGAAATTGTGATTTTATAGTATGCGCAAACAGGTTGAGAAACCATTGAGCTTATTGTCCTGGTCAGTGAAGGCTTTTGGGGTTCATGTCAGAAAAAAAACTGTTTTAAAATCATAGAATGCCCTGAGTTGGAAGGGAGCCACCAGGATCATCAAGTCCAACTCCTGTCCCTGTGCAGAACAACCCCAACATTCACACCATGGGGCTGAGGGCATTGGCCAAATGCTTCTGGAATATTGTCCGGCTTGGTGCCGTGACTGCTTCCCTGGAAGCTGTTCCAGTGCTCCACCACCCTCTGGGAGAAGAACCTTTCCCAATGTCCAACCTAACCTTCCCCTGGCATCTTCCTGCCATTCCCTCGGGTCCTGATATGTTCCTAAAATATGTTCTTTTTTAATTTTACTGTGATCCTCAAATCCCACGTGGGTTTAGGGCTCACGAAACTGAACACAGATAAAGCAAAAGATTAATTAAAAATTATATGGATCTGTGTTTCTATCTCTTAGAGGAAGCGAACGTTTCCGCCTTTCTCCATTTTTCACCCTAATATCCAGCGGTGTATACATATATCCCTGTGTGCAGCTCCCTAAGCAGGGAAACCAAAACGTCTGTTCTCATTGCCCCAAATTGAAAGAAAGTCACTATAGGAAATTCTAGGAACAGAACAACCCATCAGATAAAACACCTGACGGGAATCAGGATGACAACTACACCTTCCATGTTTAAGCAGATTTATCACTGAACGAGAAGCAAATCTCTCAGTAACAGGAAAATTAATGACATTAAAAGCTATCCAGCCTTCATACCCCCCCCCCCCATGTTTGTTCCGGGTTGTTCTATCATGTGTCTGTCATTTTAATGCCAAACAAATGAGCAGTACAATCACCACTGAATTCACGCCCCATCTGCCTCCCGCGCATACGGTGGCAGAGCTCAGCTGCTTCTCTTCCTCCCAGAATAGAAAGAGGGGAGGCAGATGCCAGGTGCAGGCAGAGTCACCGCCTGATGGACCCGGGAAGGAAGGCCATGAGGGGTTTGTCCTTCCCAGAACGAAACCACTCGCCGCTGCCAAGCTGAATAAAGAGACAGACTGAGCAGTTGAAACAGCAGCTGGAAAAGGAGAGGGAGTAGGAGCAAGACCCCGGATCCTGCGGGGCAGCCGGAACAACTCTCCAAGCACCTTTCAATAACAGAGAAAAGACATATTTTTCACATTTAATTTCACCATGTGAGGTTTTATTGAATCATCGCTCTCTCGCTGCCCTCTGCTTCCCCTGCCTGGCTTCTCTCTCCCCATCTGCTTGCAGCCTTCTTGCAGCAAAGCTCCTGCATGCAGGATGGGATCCGTGGTGGCCACAGAGCGACCCACACGGCAGAGCTCGGCTTTGCCGTTACGCCTGCGATACACGTAATAGACAATCATCATAATGGATAACTGCTCCTCGCTGGGGTAAATGAACAGCTAGCCTGGAACAAAGTGCTGTGCTTCATTAAAGACAATATTGAAGAAGGCAGCATAATTGATGGTTAAGGCGATGGGCTGTGACTCAGACAACTTGCATCTCATCCCTGACTTCCCCTGACCCATCACACAATTCTGGGACACTCAGTGCTGACATGTGTTGCTTTTTTTGCCTTATCTGGGAAGGAATTTTTACAAGGGCATGGAATGATGGGACAAGGGGGAATGGCTTCAAATTTAGAGTAGACATTAGGAAGCAATTCTTCACGATGAGGGTGGGGAGGCCCTGGCCCAGGTTGCCCAGAGCAGTGGTGGCTGCTCCATCCCTGGAGGGGTTCAAGGCCAGGTTGGATGGGGCTTGGAGCCCCTGATCCAGTGGGAGGTGTCCCTGCCCATGGCAGGGGGTGGAACTGGATGAGCTTTGAGGTCCCTTCCAACCCAAACCATTCTTTGATTCTCTGACCTGTTTAGGCTCCAGTTCAGGAAGGCCCATGATCACATCCTGAATTTGAAGCTGGCTGAGTTTTTGTGTTGGGGCTAAATGACTTCAATTTCACCAAGGCGGGAGTTGTTCTGTGTTCATGCAGCAACCAGTGAAGTAGGACACTGCCACAGGGCATCATCGAGCCCTTAAACAAGGGTAAGTCATCTTCCCTGTGATTTTACTCTGATCAGAGTGGTCACTGATACGGACAAGAGCCTGTCTTGACTGGGGAAAACTGTGGGCCAAATTGGAGAGGAGACCCAAACAGAGAGTGAAGCTGAATGTCAGACCAAATGCAGTCATGCACATTCCAAGACAGGACATTTTTGTCTTTCAGAACCTGCAGGCTCACATGCTTTTACATGGAGGAAATAGGGTCTATAAACCAAAACTCCAAGAAAACCAAGCCTGGTTTCCACGGGGCAGCCTCACAAAAGCAGAAGCTGCTCTTCATCCCCACAACTGTGCCCCTGTACGGTACGATCCGTACAAGGAATGTGAGCAGCTTATGCCTTGTTTTGATGGTTCACATGGGGTGTGTGTAATTTTCAGAGAGAGGACAGTTTCTGTACCAGGAATAGTAATTGTTCCATTTACATAAAACACATTCATTAAATTGTCTGAGCGGTTGCACTCTGCTGATGAGCTTCTGTCTCCCTAGATCTTGCCTGTATCAGGCTTTATTTATGGGTTCCCCTGACCTTTTCATTACACAGAGTCTCTCATGGATCATGTCCTCTATATCACATCAGTTTTTCTTGTCCCATTTGACATTTACTTTTTATTAACTGTAGTGTAGGTAAAGCTGGTTTTCTTTGTTTTCCACCCTGTGTCCTTCTCCTGCTCTCTAGGCAATAGAATCTGTCGTTCCAGAAATGCAGGGGAGAATTTTTTCTTGACATTTTGAGATTTTCCAGCAGGACATGGAAATTAAAACCGGGTTTGAGGTTAATAATGTCTCCGTGAGCTGATGGGAATTATAGAATGGGGACATGAAAATGAGCCTCATTGCTGACCTGCAGGGTCTAAGTGTGTTCCTCAGTATCTGACAGGCTGAGAGAGTTGGGGTCGTTCAGCCTGGAGAAGGGAAGGCTCCAGGGAGACCTTAGAGCAGCTTCCAGTACCAAAAGGGGCTCCAGGAAAGCTGGAGAGGGGCTCTGGATGAGGGAGGGCAGGGACAGGGCGAGAGGGAATGATTTTGAGCTGAAAGAGGGCAGATTGAGATGAGATTTTAGGAAGAAACATTTTCCTGTGAGGGTGGGGAGGCCCTGGCCCAGGGTGCCCAGAGCAGTGGTGGCTGCCCCATCCCTGGAGGGGTTCCAGGCCAGGTTGGATGGGGCTTGGAGCCCCTGATCCAGTGGGAGGTGTCCCTGCCTATGGCCGGGGGTAGGACTGGATGGGCTTTGAGGTCTCTTCCAACCCAAACCGTTCCATGATTCTGCCTTGAAGCAGTCCAGGAGGTATTCCCAAGTCATCGGAAAACCTTTCTGCATCTCCCACTCCTTGTGTGGCTGACACTCCTTCCATGTCTTTTAAAAAGAGGGAACACATGATTAGCTTTTGAGTGTGATGGAGGGACACATGTTGAGGTTTTCCAGCTGTGTTTAATGTATTTGAAACGCCCTTTGATGAGGAATTTCTTGTTCCTCATTTAACTGAAAAATCACATTAACTCAAAGAGTTTAAGCAGAAAAGCAAGTAGAGGACTATTCACAGTGACATCCAAACCAGTTAGGAATGTTTGTGAGAGACAGATGAAGGAACACTTCCATCTCCTCTCTGTTTGGGAGGTTCCTACCAATTAAGAGAAGCCCTCTCTCATTCTGATCATGCATCTCTCCTGTGCTCTACTGGCCAATTAACAAATCCTTCCCTCAAAAAGATGAAGTTCTCTCCATCTTTTTAGTGACTCACTGTGCATGTTTCGCTGTGAAGTGTCTTACATCGAATTTATAGTCTGTGTTAATCCATACATAAACATATTTATACAAACATTTATTGGAAATAGATCTATACCTCATTTCTGACACTAATAGCCGGTAGAGAAGCATAAGCTACTGCCAAATCTCACTGAAATTAAACACTTTAATTCTGTTCAACACAGCAACTGGGTTTCCAAGTGCTGAGAAAAAGCATCTCAAACAAAATGGTTTTTTGGATGAGTGTTGATACAGTCTATACTCCGAAATAATGGAATATTTCACATTCCTTTTAGATTAAAAATTGAAAACAGATTCTGAATATCTCATGGGACAGAGGTATTATTTACTGAGCAATGATATTTTGCTACCGTATATACATGGGAATATCTCACGCCTGGAAGAATTAATGGATTTTCAAGAAGTACTGCTTTGCAACGATCCTCAGCTGATAGTGGCGTTCATTCCTGTACGTTTAAGTAAAGCTTACATTTGCTCACTTTTCATAAGCCTTCTTTAGAAGGGAGGAAAACAATCAGGCTGTTCTTTTATAGAGGGAATTTGAAATTAAAATTAGAGGTTTAGGTGCCATTACGGTTGTAAAGTAGCCCTTAGTTCTGATGGTGGGAACACGGACTCCAATTTTGTTTAATTTGTATGCGCGAGGCTCAGTTCGACAAAGCATTAAGGAGTCTCAGTTTTTCATAATATTACTATAGCGCTCAGGGCTTTTCAGCACCGTCACTCAATTAGTTCTTGGAAGCCGTTGTTCTCTATATTAATGTAATATATCCCACACATAGTAAAACAAACTGTTTGGCCTTTCAAACAAGAGGACCCCAATCTCAATAAATATTGAATTATAATATCCCTATATAGGGAATACAAGCAAATTCTTTTCTTTTTTTCACCAGCTGTGAGCTGCTCCGTGTGATGTACGGTACAGACTCGACGGGAAAGAGGAGCAAATTGAAAACACCACCCCTGTGGGTTCCCTTATTAGACTGGAAGTGACTGTGAAATTCACAGGACACAGCTCATTAAAACAAGGCTGGCAATCTGTGACCTCTTGAGCAGGAGGAGAAGATCCATGCTGAAAAACAGGCTGTTCCTTTGATTGGGGGGTAACTCAGCTACACAGGAGAAAAACTGGTAGAGCTGCTTCTTAACTCACTCGCTGCCAGAGCACGTTGCTCCTTAGGAAATGCATCTTCAGGGGAAGAGGAAAGCAGCTGCCAGCTTGCTCAGACCCAGCTAAAAAACAAACTGATGGGACCTCTGGAGAGCTGTTGTCGTTTCCCATCACAGCTCCCACTCTCTGAGGGCTGGTGTGCTGCCCTGGTGTGTCAATGGGCTGGTATGCAATGCAGAAGGCAATGAAAGTTTCAGCGGTTGCTCGTGTCTGACTCTCCACTGTGCTCTGGTGATGCCTCACTTGGATCGCTGCATTCAGTTCTGGAGTCCACAGCTCTGGAAGGACATGGAGCTGTTGGAGCTAGTCCAGAGGAGGCCACGGAGACTATCCCAGGGCTGGAGAACCTCCTGTATAAGGACAGGCTCAGAGTTGGGGTTGTTCAGACTGGAGAAGAGAAGGCTTTGGGGAGAACTTAGAGCAGCTTCCAGTGCTGAAAGGGGCTTCAGGAAAGCTGCGGAGTGGCTCTGGATCAGGGAGGGCAGAGATAGGATGAGGGTGAATGATTTTGAGCTGCAAGAGGGGAGATTGAGATGAGATCTTAGGGAGAAATGTTTTGCTGTGAGGGTGGGGAGGCCCTGGCCCAGGTTGCCCAGAGCAGTGGTGGCTGCCCCATCCCTGGAGGGGTTCCAGGCCAGGTTGGATTATACAGTGGGCTCCCTGACCCAAGTGAGTGCATCAAGAGGAGGAAGGTTTCATTGACAGCCTGTTCTCTGCCACAAAATGACTTTCTTCTTGGATTCTGTCCTTTTGGTAACTGAGCTTTAAGAGCACTGTGCTTTGTATGTGGAAAACCTAAGTGGCAGGAGGAAATGTCCAGGCTATTGTAAATCAGGGCAGCTTTATAGAACTGTCTGAAACCAGACAAGACCATAGTCTCAGCAGACAATCTGACTTGCCCTCAAGCATAAGTCCTTAAAATTCCTGTGCCAGTGTATGCTACCCAGGGTGCTTTCTATTGTCTTAGAATCAAACTTGGTACAGTACAGTTTGATAAGGAATATTTGGTTATACATTGCTTCCACTGAAGAAAATAACAGGATAATTTTTCCATGAACTTACTGTAGGGTCTAATAAATCCCACTCTCCTGCCAATAGAACCCAGGGCAAAAATATGGCAAGAAGGTGAACATTTTCTGCTTGAAAAAGCAGCTATCTTAGTAGCTATGTTCAGTCCCTAAAGTGATCATCTCATTCTGGTCTGACGTTTTCTGTAAGTGAATAAACTTGTATCTTAATTCTATGCCTGTCAAAGATTAAATAATGCAACATCAGCTTTTAACATGATTGATCCGAATAAAGACCGTGAAAAATGTAGCCTGGTTGGAAACCTTCGGTGAAAGAATACATTTCAGTGAAGGTTCCCCCCAACCCTGCTAATGCGGAAGAGCTGAATTGTGGGAAAAGAAAAAAACAGATGAGAACCCTTAAGCTGATGCTGCTCTGCGTGAGAAAGAGTAGAAGTTGAATACGAAATGGGCTTAGTAATTATGAGTGAGTTTCATGCTCTAGTGAACTACGAAAGACTGCTCTGGTGTCCAATGAAAATCAGGTTCTCTCAAGGCAAGCAAATTGAGTTTCTAAAATGACCAGTCAGTCACAGCTGAAAACTTTGGCCGCGCTCACTGAGTTAGAGGAAAGAACCAGGAACCCTTAGTTTTGACAAGTGAGGGACCGGTACCTTACTTGCAACTTTCCCTTAGGAAGAACGGGAAATGGAAGTTCAGAAAGGATAGTCATAAATTTCTGCTGCCTTTTGTGCCAATCTGTTCCTTTCAGGGAAAGTGAAGGACATAGAGGTGTCTGACTTGAAGTAAAGATAAGGAAAGCACTTTATGATATTGAACTTTATGCTGTTATGGTAATTGTCCATCATCTACCTGCGAGGATCCTGTAGTCTTGGAGTCACTGGGGTTTTTATTTGTTTTCCAATTGAAAATAGGTTCTAAATTCAGTTGTAATAGTGACATAAAAAAGCAGCCTTTTCCTGACCCAAACCAATTTGATGATTCACTTCTCACATAGTCTACTGATTGCTACAAGTATTTGTAAAATGATTGGACACCAGAGGCCTGGCTCATAAATGTTTTATTCTTTTATCAGTAGTTTTAGTAAATGAAGCTAACCTTCCTGTAGGTAATCCTGTGGCTGGGAGGCGCCAGCCTGACAGTGCTGAAAAGGAGGGGGATTTTAGAATATTCAATCTGCACAAAGCACAGAAAGGAGGACTGTTAGATAGGTAGGGAGAAGGAAAGAGAGAAAGAGAGAAAGAATACAAACAGAGAAAGAATACAGAGAAAGAAAGAATACAGAGAAAGAAAACAAAGAAAGGAAGAAAGCCAGGAACGTACAGGTTTATTTTTAGGAAGAATTTATTCTTAGCAGTGGTAAATCACAGCCAGGCTGGATTCAGCAAAGCATTTGTACACAATGTTCTGATACACAGGCATCCAGATACCCTTCAAGAGCCCAACGTACAGGGCACAGGTTGGCCAACCCTCCATCAGCTTGGTTCATCCCAGGAAAAGTGTCTGGTTTCATTTGCACCTACGCTATTAATAACAGAGGTGGACACTGATAGCTTTCAAGCACTAGGAGCGTTCTTTAAAGTCAAATTATATTGGGTAGATAGATTTATTTCCATCACAATTAAATTTGTGATCCTCTTTCCACTTTCCAAAGATGAAGTAGAAAGTTACTGGAAAAACTCTAAACTGATAGCAAGGTGATTCATATTTCTTACTTAATTGTCACTGAGGTGGATGCTTTGGGAATATTGCCAAGACTGTGCTGGGGTTAGAACTCACAATTTTGAACATCTCTTACTGAAGTCATAGCAACTGACAAAGGATGGGAGTGATGTTCTTCAAAGCAATCCTAAAGACTCTCGGATGAGCTGCCACAGCCTGGCCCCCTGTGCTCCCAGAGATTACTCAGTGAATGTTTTGCATGTCTGGCAACGCAGGGAAGTTAGTTTTAATTAAATTATTTCGGGACAGTTTGGGACTGTGAGCTTTAAACTTGGTTCTTCAGGTAGTTGGTCATGCACAAGTGGATGCATTGACCCCTGGCTGGAGGGCTGTGCTCCCCATTATGTTGCACATGGAAAACCACAGGATGGTTGCAGCTTGGATGAAATAAGGCCAAAAGACATCTGCCCTTGCTGAGAGGATGCTTTTGAATGGCTTTAACTCCAAACTGTCTACAAAGAGAGATGGGAGAAACCGGAGAGCTATTATGAAGGAGTGAAGACACCTTCCCTTGCCCCTTTTCTCTCCTGTCCCTGCTCAGTAGCCCTCAGTGCCCTAAGACGGCAACTCTGGCTCTTATGTGTTTTCCCCCTTCTTATCAGAGCACATGGCTGTCCAAAGGAGGAGTCCTTTCACACCTATCTGCCAGGTCCTTGAGAGGTGTTAAGAGTAAACTAGGTGTGAACAACGTCTGAAGTGGGTACACACATGGAAGCTGAGCTGTGAAAGCATTTGCTCGGTAAAAATAGAACCAGGCTGTTGGCAGAAAGAGGTGTCTCTAACAGATAAACCCAGCAGTGATTGACAGGAGTTGTGGGTTTCTTTTATTAAAGCATCAGAGTTTGTTGACCTTATGAGGAAGGAGCAGGTTTGGCAGGACAGGTGAGTTGTAATTTGTTCTTTAACAAGGAAATGCACCTCTTCTGGCTCTGTACGGAACAACCAATACCGGGTTTTAACCTCTGCCTATCACTCTGTGTGCTTAGTTAGAACAGACAATAAATGAGGGGTTGCCAGGTATTAGTGATCCCATGAAAAAGCGTGAGCTCTATTCCTTTTTGATTTTGGTGGGCTTTATTGTGGAGGAGCTGCAGCTCTTGAGTCCTACCATCTATCCAGATGATCCTCTTTGAACGTCCTTTTGCACTGGAAAGCCAGTAATTGTTCTTCTCAATTGAAATATTTATAAATCAAGGATTGTTTACTAAACAATAAGTTGCACTATGTTTTTTAATAAGAACATCCCTCACGTATAGCTGTTATTCTACAGGTTGCAATGCAACCTTCAGTCCACAGATCTCATACATTGACATCGCACAGAGATCAGCATATTACAAACCAAAAGCCATTTACCAGAGCAGTCGCAGTTCCTGCCTGTATTATTGTATGATGAATGATGTAAATGGACCTGGAGTGCAATGGAGAAGCTGCCTTTAAAACACAAACAAGCAGTATTAGACTAACAGATCTGATATTCCAAAGATACCTATCTCCTCTAGCTTCCAACGATTGGGCCTGCTCTTTATTTTGCTGTCTCACTCAACCAACTCTTATCATAGAATCATAGAATAGTTTGGGTTGGAAGGGACCTTAAGGATCTTCCAGTTCCAACCCCCTGCCATGGGCAGGGACACCTCCCCCTGGATCAGGGGCTCCAAGCCCCATCCAACCTGGCCTGGAACCCCTCCAGGGATGGGGCAGCCACCACTGCTCTGGGCACCCTGGGCCAGGGCCTCCCCACCTGAACAGGATAACATTTCTGCCTAAGATCTCATCTCAATCTCCCCTCTTTCAGATAAAAAACATTTCCCTCCCCTTATCCCTGCCCTCCCTCATCAAAAGCCCCTCTCCATCTTTCCTGGAGCCCCTTTCAGCACTGGAAGCTGCTCTAAGGTCTACCCAGAACCTTCTCCAGGCTGAAAACCCCAACTCTGAGCCTGTCCTGATACATGAGGTGCTCCAGCCATCGGATCATCTTGATGGCCCTACTATGCAAGCTCTAACCTTCTTTGTTGCTCTCAGAAAGGCTAAAGCATAAAAGAGAATTACAAGTCTCAACAAGCGCAGACTGTCTGCACGGAGCCATCTGCCGAATGGGCATCCCAAGACAGGGAGGGACAGGAAAAGAGAGTTGAACACAGGGCCTGCTGAAATCAGTGAGGGGTTTGCTGCTGGCTGCATGGGTTTCAGATTCGACCCGATGGGAAGAAACACTGTGAGTGTAATTTCAGACACTCCATGGCTATAGATGCACTTGCTTTTAAAAGCATTAATAGTGCATCTAAATTTAGAGTGCTGCACTTCCCTTTCATTAAGAATTCTACTTTAGTTCCAGACAGACTCGGCAGAATCTGTCCCCACAAAAGACTCACTCGCTGTCCTGCCTGGTGCACAGCATAGCAGGATCTTTTATTTTTAAAATAGCTTCATCTAACCTGCAGCTGCTCCGAACTTGGTGTCTTTTCTGCATTCATTCTCATTTTTGGAACCTGAACCTCTGCTACTCCCTAGGCTTTATATATCATGGGGCAAAAAAAACCCCAACTCTAAAAAGAGATCCGATTTCAGCCTAAAGCAGGATTATGAAGGCTTGTATGGATGTCTACATATAGAAGAAACACATGCTAATTTGCAAACCTTACTCATGTTTGAATTTCCCTTCGCTGTCATCTTTCAGGAAGCAGTGAGAGTCATTCACGTCTTTCTCATAGATGGGGAAGATGAGATGCAAAGACACTGAAAGTCAGTCTTCAAATAACTCGTACTGAGAAGAATGCAAACCAGGCATCCTGCTTCTCAACCACCTCTCCCTGTCTTTAGTCACTGAGCATCCTATTTCTAGGACTTCTGATGCTCTCCAGTGTCATTCTGGTGGATCGGACGCTATGTGAGAGCTAGCAGAAGCCTCTGGGGGAAATGAGAGTAAATGTTATTAAAAATAGGCACCAGTGTCACAGCAGGGACCCTCGCACAAACCCTGGAAATAAAGGAAATACAGAAATGTGTCATATTAGGGCTTGCAAGATCAAATGCTCTAAATCACAATACATTATACTTCCCCAAAGCATTCTAGAACTATACAGTCTTAATGCCTCTTTTTGTCCATTTTTATGACAGCATACTTCAATGTGGAGCTATCTGAACACTTAGGAAACTTTTTAGCACTTTATTATTTTAAAAGGCAGAGATTTTGTGTCACTTGAGCAGATGGGCCTGAAATCTCTATTTTTGTCATGGTAATTTTTCTTTCTGGCCTCATTTGTTAAAGGGCAAACAGGATTGTTGGACCATTTATCATCTCCTGGGAGGCAGTGTATGTGACTTTGTATTCCCTTGAAATCAGAGTAGGAAATAGTTAATGGAGAAGCTGTCCAGCTCTGCAGTGTGAGAGAGTAGGTTTAGAGGGGTTTTTGGAGTAAAAAAATAAAGTAAATAAGAGCATCATTTTCAGAAGCAGACAAGGACAGTGTCCTCCAAGGCTACAGCAGAGCGTGTACCGGAGTCAATCCGCTTCACCCTCTGCCCTCCAGAGCCTCATACAAGTGCCGAGGGCAGCACGAACCTTTCTCGCACTCACACTCAGACTGGAAATCATTGCCAGAGGGACACTGGGAGATGGTTTGATCTGAAGGTTGCAAAAGCACCCATCCTGGGCTGCTCAAAGCAAGAAATCTCTGCCCCTCTCTGTTTTTTAAGTGGTTCATTCCAGCTCCTCTCAGAGCCCAGGCAGTCCCCATTTAACCACAGAATCATGGAATAATTTGGTTTGGAAGAGACCTCAAAGCCCATCCAGTCCCACCCCTGCCATGGGCAGGGACACCTCCCCCTGGATCAGGGGCTCCGAGCCCCATCCAACCTGGCCTGGAACCCCTCCAGGGATGGGGCAGCCACCACTGCTCTGGGCAACCTGGGCCAGGGCCTCCCCACCCTCACAGCAAAACAGTTCTGCCTAAGATGTCATCTCAGTCTTCCCTCTTCCAGCAGGAAACCCTTCCCCTTCATCCTCTCCCTGCCTTCCCTGATCCAGAGCCCCTCCCCAGCTTTTCTGGAGCCCCTTTCAGCACTGGAAGCTGCTCTAAGTTCTCCCCAAAGCCTTCTCTTCTCCAGGCTGAACAACCCCCACTTTCTCGACCTGTTCTTATACGGGAGGTGCTCCAGCCTTCGGATCATTTTTGTGGCCTCCTCTGGTCTCATTCCAACAAATCCATGTCCTTCTAGAGCTGAGGACCTCAGAAGTGAAAAATCAGGGGCTTCCCTTGCTTTGGTTCCCAGCTGCCTGGTGCAGCTCGGCTGTCTGAGCTGTCATGCACCTTGTTGAAAAGCAGCAGAGAGACCCCAGGCCTGGCTGAAGCCAGAAGATTCCACTGATAATGAACATAGTACTGCTTTGGAGTGGATAAATGTCCACTTGGGATGTTTACAAGGAAACATTTTCAGATATATGGACCTTTTACCCTCTTCTGCCTTGATGTCTGCTTTGCTGTGAATTGGGATTTCTCCCTCTCGACTGTTCTGTTACTTTACTGATGCTGATAAAATGTTAATGCTCATAAGGGAGGCATTAATGGAGCTTTGTTATTCGTTAAGCCACCTCCTTGTGTATCTGGATTGTGGAGAAAATTCTCCCTGCTGCTCTCCCTTGGTATTTTTTCACAGCCAGTCACGTCCCCTCAGCTCGACAGCTTCTCCTTGGGGAGCCACCTTTGTCTGCTTTTTCCCTGGCAGGCCAGGCAGGGAAGCAGGACTACGATTTAACAGCAGAGCAAAGCACTCAAAGCCACACAAACACCCAGAGATTAAATGCTTCCTCCCACCTGGATTCCCAAGGAACTTGCAGAGTCTCAGCATGCTGTTTCTGAAACACAATTGCACCTGGAAAGAAGCTATCACAGCACTAGGCAGCACAGGGCATATTTTAAAGTCCTTTTTTCTTCCTTTTGTCCCTCTTTTCAAGGTCTTCCTCTCTTTGATTTGTGGATTTGGAGACCTTCTTTAATTATCTCCCTTGACCAGCTGCTTGAAGTGATGCTCACTAAGGCAGGTGCAGCGTGCAGCACTCCTGGGTTTTACATAGCAAAGCGCTGCGTGGAGTGACCACCGATATATGGTGAGAAGGGCAACGGTTCCTGCTGCGCTGGTTTTTGGGGTATGAACATGTTCAGAGCAGCTTGTGCGTGCACACAGTCTCCATTGTGCACACACGCTTGTGCACGTTTCCTTTCTGCTCTCTGGCCGGTGCACCAGAGTGACTGTTACAAGGGCCACATTACCCACAAAATCTTCCAGTGAGGGAAATTGCTTTGGATGTGATGCCTGGAGGCATTCTCAGTGCTGGGAAATAAGGGCTCACTTACTTCTTTAAAAATTTTGCACTCGGAGATGAATAACAATGATGAAAATCTGTCACAGTGCAGACGGGTCTGCACACATTCATGCTCAGGACTGTTTTGCAAGCACCCTCAGTCCAGTTTGGCACTCAGCTTTCCCTCTCTTAAGCTGCTCTGTAAGCCTCAGTCCTGGTTGTCTTGCAACCACGGAAGGGATTGCCACGTCAGTGTGTGAGGCCAAGGAGGGCATAGCCAGCCAGCTCAGGCTCTGAGGCAGTGCGGCAGCGTGAATTCCATCTCACTCAGGATGAATTATAGAATTATAGAATCATGGAATAGTTTGGGTTGGAAGGAACCTCAAAGCCCATCCAGTCCCACCCCTGCCATGGGCAGGGACACCTCCCACTGGATCAGGGGCTCCAAGCCCCATTCAACCTGGCCTGGAACCCCTCCAGGGATGGGGCAGCCGCTTGGGTTAATCCCCTCTCCCCTCTCCATCTGATCACTCCACACCAAATCATGAACCTCCGTATCTTCACACCAGCAGCAGCTCTTCCATCTTTGCAAACCAGATTAGAGTCCCCGTATGTTTACACACACTGCAGCTTAACCTCCTGCTGAAGTGTTGATAGAACCTACATCTGCTTCCCCATCCTGCTGCAGCATCTTCAGGTTTTCAGGGTGGAAGTGCTGACTTGTTCAGGCTTTCTCTTCCCCTTTGACTGGAGGGACCATCTACTGTGCCTGGTGGGATGCAAAACTGGAGCTTCTTCCATCTATGGGTAAATCATTTTTCAGCTCCCTTAAATCATTTCTTACAAAAAAATAAGCTTGCGACAGCTTTCCCTTGGAAGCAGGGAGATTGTTGTCAAAGCCTCAGGAAACCCCTTTGATGTGGGGCAGACAACTGGGAGAGCTGGTAATGAGGTGCGGGAGAGAACTTCAATCACTAGTGACAGAGATCAGCATTTCTGAAGCTGACAGAGTTGCAAGGACATCCCGCTGCCAGCTCTGCCCTGACCAACTGGAAGGGGTGAGGAAATGGCTTATTAAAAGCTCACAAACACTCCTGACTTTACTGCTTTAGGGATGAGCAATGTCTGGACTTGCAAATATATGGAAACACTCTTCTGGTCAGAAAATGCAAACAGACGTTCAATTAGCAGACCATGTTCTTACATCTCCTGGACTCCGATAATGGAATACTGCGGGACTCTGCACCGTCCCTTTCGTCCTGTCTTGCAGCCCATTTCAACCATAAATTCTTGGGGCAGGAACTCTGCCGTTCTCTTCTTGCACGGCTCGAAATAGAAAGGGATTTCAGTCTTGGGTGGAGCATATTGATATCACGGTTATAAATACAATGCTAGTGACAGAAGTCTCTGGTAAAATGGCTTTGTGCCCAACCTCATTAAGCAAGGACTTTAATTTAAGCTAAAGAAGTGACTAACTGGATCTGTAGATTGCAGAGAGAGATTTTTCCCAGGTCCTGGTTATTAGCATCCAGCCTTCCCTCCCCTGTGTTGCCAACCCCAGGCCACCTCCGTGGCTGTTGCCGCAAGAACGGACACGACAGATCTGGCTCAGGGATCTCACCTTGTCCATCGCACAGCTGGAGGCTGGCGGGGGCAACCAGAGCTTGCCCCCCTGGACCTGTCACCCATTGCAGCTCAAGACCTGATGCATTACCCACTCCTTGGTATTTAAACTGACCCTTTGCATCCTCTGCCTCTTCCATAAATACACCTCCTATATGAGGCCAGGCTGAGAGATTTGGGGTTGTTCAGCCTGGAGAAGACTCCGAGGAGACCTTAGAGTGACTTTCCAGTACCTGAAAAGGGCTATAAGAAAGCTGGGGAGGGGCTACTCATAAAGGCTTGTGGTCATGGGACAAGGGGGAATGGGTATCAACTGGAGAGGGGCTTGATACAAGAATTTCTTCACCATGAGATTGGTGAGGCCCTGGAACAAGTTGCACAAAGCAGTGGTGGCTGCTCCATCCCTGGAGGTGTTCAAGGCCAGGTTGGATGGACCTTGGGCAGCCTGACCCAGAGGTGTCCCTGGATCCAGGAGGTGTCTCTGCCCATGGTAGGGAGTTGGAATTGGATGCTCTTTAAGGTCCCTTCCAACCCAAACTATTCTATGATTTAGTAGTATACAGGTACGGTTGGACTTGATGATCTCAAAGGTCTTTTCCAACCAAATGATTCAATGATTCTACGTTTCTGGGGGCAAAGGGTACAGTAAAATCTCCTGCCATTTGCAAATCCTGGAGGCAACGTGACCCAGCTGCGATGGCACGAGCTTGTCACAGGAATTCTGTTAATGCTATGTGATGGGGAAGGGTTTGCTTACCGTCTCCTAGCATCGGTCTAGACAAAAATCTTTGCCTGATAGTAGCTACCTTCTGCAGCGCTACCATGAGAACAGAAACACACTAAACACATTCCCCAAGCCAAATTCCTCTTTGGCACAGCTCTGCTGGGATCACAGAGCCACAGCTCAGCGTCCTTTGCTGAATAAGGCAGAAAGACAGCACTGGTTTTCGACCTGGGCTAAGTCTTCAAAGTCTGACTGTAAATCAGAAATACTCATTATGTGCCAGACAGATTTTTTTTTCCTTTTCCTAACTGAAGCACTGCTGATAACTCAAAAATACTGTCAGGAACCTTGCCTGCTGCAAATGTGGACGCTAGGGAGAATAACAAAGCAAGCATGTTTGCACGGCTGAGGTTGCTACTCAATAAATTAAGACTAGACTCCAGCTTCTCGTTTGAAAGTACCATTTTACCTTTTTATTCTTTTTTTAATGAAACCTTTTCTTCCTGAAAGAGGAGAGAATTGCCTTTTTCCTAAGTGGATATTGTCATGAAAAAATAATTTTCAAGTTCTTCAACAAGAACTCAGAAGTAAAATACCCTTGTTGCCTCTCCTAGCATGCTGAAAAGGGGAAAAAATAGGAGAAAAAGAGAAAAAACACATTAATTTTCTGCACATTTTTTGTGGAGAAGCAGAAAACATGTAAAAACTCCATTTCTGAGGTGCCAAGAATTAAACTGGTGTTTTCCTCAAAATCCTCACTGGTGGGTTTCAGCTTTACCCCACCACCAATACAGACTGACCCGTAAGAGACGAGTTAGGAGCAAGGTGGCTTTGTTCACAGGTGGACTTGGTTACCCTTCCCACTCAGGTGGATTCTCTTAAGCTGTTAATATCTGTTGGGGCAGTGGAGGTTGAAGGGGAAAGAGTGAGGTTTGGATTTGGTTTTGTTTTAGGCAGAAAGTAACTTTGCTTTTGCTGGAGTTTTGTGCTGATGGAGCTTGTTGATGTTCATGGTGTGCTTCTCCACTGTGCTTTGCTGATTTAAGTTCCCTGTGCGGTTCTGAGTGTGAGTTTAGTTCTGCCTCCCACCTTGATTTGTTGAGGAAAAAGAAGAGTGGTGGAGGAGAAAGGAGGTAAGGAAATCTGGAAGGAATTCTGGTATGCAGGAAGAAAGTTGGCCTCTTTCTGAGGTCTTTTGCCTCCAGGGAGGCATAACTAGTTTGCCCTTAGGGTAGCCAGTGATGGAGCCCTTCCTGAGGCAGGATTTGTCCCTGCCCTGTACTGCGGTGTGGTTAACCGGTAGGTGATGTACTTAGAGTGGTTGCTTGACGCCGCTTGCTGCGCTTTAGAGTCTGGTTCTGCCTATTGTCAGTGTGATGTTTGTGTTACACCCAGGAATGATCAAATGCATGTCGTGTCTTTATCGCTTTTTGCTCTGCTAAGTGATCCCTGTTCCTTGCCCTGAAGTATGTGGGAATCTAAATTGGTTTTATTTTGTGTTGTGGTCCAACAGTACTGACTTGTTGGCCCGAAAGCCCCCCTTTGCCCCTTTCCCTCCTTTAATAGACTCTTCTTTGACATAGGGGTTGGTCCCAGCACACAACAATAACATGACCTTTATCTAATGCTTTGTGATTTTGTGTTTGAAAGCATTTCATGTGAGTGGCTGGTGTCACTGTGGCTGTTAGTAAAGGGAGAAACCGAAGCAGAGAACAGACGGATAATGTGATTAAGGTTTCAAAACCAGTCTGTAGGGGAACTTGCTCTGAATCTGAGAGCTTTCTAAGAGCCCTGTGCCCTCTCTGACCTCTTTCTCAGCTGCTGACCAGGGCTGTGACAGCACATAAAACATAATAATTACTCACTGGTTATACTGGTGCTGTAAAAACAAATGCCTGGCCAAAGAAGGTAGTGAGATCTCCCACACGTGCTCATACGCCTGCATGGGACACACTTGAGCTGTTGCCCTCCATGACCTGTCTGTGAGAGGTCATGACCTGTCTGTGAGAGGGTACCTGAGGCACATGGCTATCGGGTCCTTTCCAGGGCTTGTGATATCCCTACTTGTGCAAATAGATGCCTTTTGGGAACTGTGCAGTAGATACTGGGTGGTAGGGTAAGTCCCTGCTCATAGAATCATAGAATAGTTTGGGTAGGAAGGGATCTCAAAGCCCATCCAGTTCCAACCCCTGCCATGGACAGGGACATCCCACTGGATCAGGCTGCCCAAGGCCCATCCAACCTGGCCTTGAACACCTCCAGGGATGGGACAGCCACAGCTTCCATGGGCAACCTGGGCCAGGGCCTCCTCACTCTCATGGTGAAGAAATTCTTCCTAATGTCCAGTCTAAATCTGCCCCTCTCCAGTTTATACCCATTGCTCCTCGTCCTATGCCCAAAAGCCTTTGTGAACAGTCCCTCTGCAACTTTCTTGTAGCCCCTTCAGGTACTGGAAGGTCACTCTAAGGTCTCCCTGGAGTTTTCTCTTCTCTCAGTAGGTGCTCCAGTCCTCTGATCATCTTTGTAGCCTCTCCTGGACCCGTTCCAACAGCTCCATCTCCTTCTTACATTGAGGATTCCAGAACTGGACACAATACTCCAGATAAGGTCTCACAAGAGAGGAACAGAGGGGCAGAATCCCCTCCCTTTCCGTGCTGGCCACGCTTCTTTTAATGCATCCCAGGATACAGTTGGATTTCTGAGCTGAAGTTAAAGTGGCTTATGGGGTTCCTTATCTTCTTTGGTATCAAAAGGACAGCACTTTTCAAAGGCTGTGTCTCCTATTTGCCTTTGTCCTGTTGTCCTCCTCTAGATACCCAGAAGCAATTGTTCTTTTCTTCCCAAATTCAGCAGGAAGCTGCCTCTCATGCTGCCTGAAATCTCTGACACAGGAGAATTTCCACCCTGCTGAGTTCATTTCCTGCTTTTCCAGTATCTGCAGTTAATATGTAGTTTCTTTGTTGTTGTTTTGGTGTTTGTACAGGGATTTTTCTTATTTAATTATGGAGGCTCCATGGCTGCCACCTAATTGTGCTGGTCTTTAGGCACAGCTTTCCACGGAGCCTCAGCGTTGGATGTCACTGCCATGGAAATTCCAGCAGTGACACTGAATGCTCTTTGTTGGTAATGTGCATGCAGTGATAGTCCCAACCCAGCACAAGGAGTAAAGATGTTCCCCATCTCCCTTCTTTTAAAGGGAGAAGAGACGAGGGAGGCTGTGAGGTGCTGGCAAAGTAGGATGCATCTCCTGCCCAGGTGTAGGAGGCTTGGAACGTGGGAGGATTGACCCAAGATGTGTCCCTGGCAGGTGATTTATGCAATACCATAAAGTGGTTTCTAAGTAGGGCAAACACGGGTGTCTCGAAAGTGCCTGAAATGCATTTGGGCAAAGCGGAGGCAGAGCTGCTTGGTGTGTTGATCATGTAGGGCTCTTCAGTAAGGCTGAAGTGCATTTGGGACACTCGGGAAGCATCAAACACCTCTCCTGAAAATGACAACACTCAAAATCACCAAGAAAACAGGCAGTCCAACCTACCCTTTTCAGCCCTTTGATCTTTAGCGAAGAGTTAACAACAGAGCCGTCTCTGCCACGAGGTTGTGTTCTGTGAAAATATTTCATGTTGGCCAGAGTGCATTAGAGAGGATTTCTAGTCATTAAAGGGAACTGAGTTCCTACTCTATGAAGATTAATATGCTTCTTCAGCCATTTATTGGGCAGAAAAGCATGTGAGGATGCAGATTGTCCAGCCTTCAGCATGTTTATCAGGATAAATAGAGTGCTGGGAAAGTGCATAGAGTGGTGGCTTCTGTTTCTTTGCAAATGGTGGAAAACAAACAAGCAGGATTTTAGAATGTGAAGCATGTGACTGAGAGAGTTAAACCAAGAAAAGACAATACGTCTGTCTAATGCCACATCTTGAGACTGCACAACATGGCGTGAGTTTCTATCATGTAAACACTTAACTAAAGGTGGTGGTTAGCGATGCTGAGTGGCGCTATGAAGCAGGGAGCTCTCATCTCATGCTCAGTCTTGCCTCTTCCTTATCTGTTTCCGTCTTCAGATTTTTCATTGCTGACTAGGTTTCTCCTGCCAGTTTTATTATCTACATTTCTTTTTCTGGACAGAATTGGACCAGCGTTTCCCTAGTTTTCTTGCTCATCTTGACTAAATTCCCCTTAGCCACAGTCTCTACCCTGACTCTCCGCAGGCTTCCGCTGTGGTTGCATTCCATGCCGTGCTTCCTTGACTCTCTGTTTGGGTATTTCCATTTTCCTCCTTTCCTCTGTACGTTCTTCACCTTCTCATCAATTCTTGTTATTCCTAGCGTTCCACCCCCTAATGATTCTTCTGTTTTCCCTTTGGGGTGTCTCTTTTTCCCCTTGCCTCTGATCAGACTGATGCTGAGCGGGGCCCGGTGGGGGGATTGCAGGAGCGGGATGCTCCCTGTTATCTTTTGGAGGGTTTTGCTCGCTGAGGGAGGAAGATGCATTTGCTCTGCTGTTCTGAAAGGGAGGAATTTGATGCTATTTTGGAAGCTTGCAAAATCTTAAAGGCAAATCCTGCTTTGGGAGGCATTTCTCTGTATGGACACAGCAGACAAGTAGTCATGTCGGGATGCAAATTGGAACCTAGTGGATGTTTTTTTGTTGCCCAAGAGATGTGATTGATTTTTTGCTAACGGCAGAGGCTTTGTTAGGGAGCTCTGTTGTACTCTCTGGATGGGCAATGTTTTCTGGGTCTCCACAGTTAAGTTTTTATGGAAGGCACGTTCAGTTTAATGTAGCTGTAGTTGAGTTATAAATTAATAATCCCTTCTGCTGGGACTGCTGTGTAGCAAGATGGCTTTCCTGAATGTATGTGTAAATAATTCATGCTATTAAATTAGTTGTGTTCCCTGTCCACAGCTCGTTTACCTGCTGTGACTACAAATTCCTCCATACCGTTAGAGTAGGTGTCAGAATATGCCATGCGTGAGAGGTTCATGTCTGTCGGAAAGAGCCTTTACCTCTTATTAAATGGATTGGAAACTCTTTTGACAGAGAGTACCAGAAGAGTCTGGTTTGTTAAACATGACACTCTACACAGGAATATACCTGCTTAGGCAACATTCTCGTCTTTGGTTTATAGATCATAGAAAGACTCGAGTTGTATGAGACGGGCTTTCCTTGTAAACCACAGTCTTGGGTCTCTTTCAAGCTCTCTGTCTCTCCAGAGCTTTGCTGGAATGGTTTCAGTAGTCTGTGCCTCAGTTTCTCCACCCGTAAAACAGGAAAAATAAAAATTATTCCCTGCTTCACCTGTAAAATCCATTTACAATTTTTTATTAATATTCTATCTATGTTTCTTTGGAAAGCAGTTACCACAGAAGGAGTAAATAATCCTTGTCAATGACAGAATCATCACAGAATCACAGAATCACAAGGTTGGAAAGGACCCATTGGATCATCGAGTCCAACCATTCCTAACACTCCCTAAACCATGTCCCTAAGCACTTCATCCACCCGTTCCTTAAACACCTCCAGGGAAGGCGACTCGACCCCCTCCCTGGGCAGCTGTTCCAGTGCCCAATGACTCTTACTGTGAATAATTTTTTTCTGATATCCAACCTGAACCTCCCCTGACGGAGCTTCAGGCCATTCCCTCTTGTCCTGTCCGCTGTCCCTTGGGAGAAGAGCCCAGCTCCCTCCTCTCCACAACCTCCTTTCAGGTAGTTGTAGAGAGTAATAAGGTCATGGAATGGTTTGAGTTGGAAGGGACCTCAAAGCCCATCCAGTCCCAACCCCTGCCATGGGCAGGGACACCTCCCACTGGATCAGGGGCTCCAAGACCCATCCAACCTGGCCTTGAACCCCTCCAGGGATGGGGCAGCCACCACTGCTCTGGGCAACCTGGGCCAGGGCCTCCCCACCCTCACAGCAAAACACTTCTCCCTAAGATCTCATCTCAATCTCCCCTCTTTCAGCTCAAAACTGTCCCCCCTTGTCCTGTCCCCGCACTCCTTGAATCTCAGGTCTGAATTTTCTACGTGGCCATCAGCTGTTTTGTGCTGCAGCAAATGGAATGTGCTCCACAGAAAAGCTAAGAAAGAGCTCTAAGGAAAAAAATAATGATCTCGAGCCTAAAATCTTTTTTTCAGGTTTCTAACAGTCTCTGAAACATTTGCCTCTTTTTTTGGCACTACCTGATGTTCCTAAGAGATGCTGCTGTACTAGCAAGATATTTCAGACCACAATAGTAATGTTTTCTGCTGATTTAACGTTGTCGATTCTTGTTTGTTTTTCCTCAGCCTGCTGCTGCTCTTTTCTGCATGTGATGAGCCAAGGCAAGACTTAAGGGAGCCCAGGGAAGACTCTTAAAATATCTTTCATCTTCTCCCTGTGTACCAGAAACCTGATCATCTGACAGTGAGTAATATTTATATGCTTTTATACATCATACATAACGTGTAAAATTGTTTTATTGCTGAGTTACCATCATATATTATCTATAACAACCTAAAAAGTTTGGTTTGTCTCTCTCTATAAATATTAATGAGAAATCTGAAGTATATTTTTCTGCAGGAAATGCCTACATTTATATCAGATTGAAATATATCTGGAAAAGACGTTATTGCTTACACTTCTGCTGAAGTCTATTTAGAAGACATCCCAAGAAAGGATGTGTCTGTACAAATAACAAGTACTCTCATATTCGTTTGGGACCAATTTATTCACTAGAAAGACTTCTGAAGAAACGTATCTGCGTATTGGAAATCACTAATGGGAGCCGTAAAGGTTTTTGCTAAGGTTTGGGACTTTGGACAAATGTTTGCAATGGGATGGAAGCAAGAAAGGAGTTGTGTGGTCGCATGAGATGGAGAAAATGAGATGGGAGCTCAGTAACTTCGAAATAACTTTGAACTCCTAAACTGGTTATAAGGGAAGTTTCATTGCTCTCTTTTTTGGTTAAAAGACGGGTTTCTGTTAGCCGGGACAAAGCATTTCTAAATACTGAAGGGACTGTTCACATTGTGATTCTAAATTTGGCACTTACCTTTGCTTTCCTAGCAATTAATCTGTTTGTTGTGGTTAAACTTCATACTGGGGGTTGTAAATGATGTCTTGCGAATGTCCAGTCTGCCTTGCAAATGATTGTGTATGAACTGGGAATGCAGAGGAGTGGCACCACAGGTTGTGAGGGCTGCATTGGCGAAGTATGCTTTGTCCCAGTCAGTTGGAGGCTGATTTGGGAGGAGGCAAAGGGACGGAAGAATTACTCATAAGCAAGAAACTGACTTGTAATATCTCCTTCAAGTTGCAAACAAGCTGAGGAATGGTTGTGGGCCTTTTTTGAGACAGTGCAGACAGACATGAAGCTCGACACGAGCCAGCAACGTATGCTCGCAGCCCAGAATCCAACCATGTCCTGGGCCACATCAATAGAAGCGTGGCCAGCAGGGCGAGGGATAGGGATTCTGCCCCTCTATCCCTCTCTCGTGAGGCCTCATTTGGACTATTGTGTCCAGTTCTGGAATCCTCAACATAAGAAGGAGATGGAGCTGTTGAAACAGGTCCAGAGGAGGCTACAAAGATGATCCGAGGGCTGGAGAACCTCCCACCCGAGGACAGGCTGAGAGAGTTGGGGTTTGTTCAGCCTGGAGAAGAGAAGGGTCCAGGGAGACCTTATAGTGACCTTCCAGTACCTGAAGGAGCTACAGGAAAGCTGCAGAGGGGCTGTTTACAAAGTCTCATAGTGATAGGACGAAAGGCAATGGGTAAAAACTGGAGAGGGGCAGGTTAAGGCTTGACGTTAGGAAGAATTTCTTCAGTATTCACCTCCTTTGCTCTGAATGGGGGAGTGTTGTGTTGGTTTAGTTTTGATGCTGTATTTTTGGAGGCTTCCTCTAGCCATCGTCCTAACAGTCTGTGAGATCCTGCTTCCACAAACGTGCAGTATAACGAAACATGAAGTATTAAGCTCTACCCTAACCCATTTAAGTGACTTAATTAACATTGAATTTTACTGAGCATGTCAGGCTTGGAGACACACCGTAAGAGAGAAATATAATCTAATAGGAAGGAACATACCTCACCAGAGTAGTCAAGCTGTGAGACAAACGAATGTCGTTTAGAAGAGACAAATGAACTGATGTGCTGTGGAAGGACATGATCACATTCTGCTCCTTCTTCCTCCAAAATAAGAAAAAAGCAAAAATTCCCCCCACAACTTGGAATGTTATGGCAATATTCAAGTGTTATAAGCAGTGCGTATATGTTGCTCAGATGAAAAGGAATAACAAAGTGGAAGGTGGTGGGAATAGATGGATGATGCAGAAGGGCGGCGAGAAGGGCGAGTCAGTTGGGATTGAGATGTAAGTAACCCTAAAAAATATTGATCAAATGTATGAATGTATCTTGGTGTCCTCTAGGCTGTGGGAGTTCCCAGACTGTTTGCCTTGAAATGGAAGCAATTTAATCTTTAAAAATAATAATGAAAGAGCAAACTGCAAATGAGACCTTCTGGCAGACTGACGGGGCTGCGGTCCCAGAGGCAGACACACATGCTAGGATGACAAATGAGGTCATTAAAGTAAATAGTGTAAATTGAGTTTTGGCAGTGGGTAGGAATCCTTATTATGATGGAGGGCACTAATATGGGAAGGAAAAAAGGGGGTGGAAGAATCTGCTGATGACAAGCTTATCTGGGGCAGAGAAGCAGTGTAATTCTGTAGTGGTTCCAGCTATCTACATCATTGCAAGGCAATGAGCTCGTTTAATGTAGCAGGGACTTCAGCAGGGGATGTTTTAGAGTGTATTAAAGATGATTAAGTGTCACCTCACCAAATAGCAACCAGGATGCTATTTTACCAAAGTCTGAAATGTTCCTTACTCATACAGTTTGTTCTGTGACTTTACATTTGTAGCGTGGTGGTTCTTTGCATACAGATTACCTTTTTTTAAGAGTTTCTCATTGTGGGTGTTTCAAATCTGAGCTCTTGATTTCCTCTTGATAGTTTTTGAGTGTGGGGAGTGCAGCGCATAGCGTTAAAGGGCTGCGGCAGACTGTTCTCACTGTGGCTGACCATGGAGAGACCACTGGATTTTGTCTTCTGATGTGCTCCGCTAGATGCTGGTGACAGAAAATGTGATTATCTTGCTCAACACAAGAGCTTCTAACATGTAGTTGTGTCACTGCTTAAGGTCATGCTGGCTTTTTAAAGCTACTGGAGTTTTCTACAGCTGTGCTGAGACTTAGTGAATAATTCTGTACCTAATGTTGGGGTTTTTCCATGATCAGTTGATGCTGACATAAAGCGTTACTCTTGTAAGAGCAGTTGTATCTTGCAAGTCAGGGCATTGCCTTAGCAGTCTTGTGCCCCGAGTATTACTGTCCTTTGCTATGGGCCCTTTGTGAGCTTGGGGGGTATCTGTGCCTCAGTTTCCCCATCTCTGTAATGGAACTGGTGGTACCCACCAGTCTTGTGTAAAGACACCTTACAGGCTGTTACTAATGAGAGAGATATTTGGATGTAGACGTAAGGAGGAACTGCTTCGCAATGACAGTGGGAAGGCCCTGACCCAGGTTGCAGTGGTGGCTGCCCCATCCCTGGAGGGGTTCAAGGCCAGGTTGGATGGGGCTTGGAGCCCCTGATCCAGTGGGAGGTGTCCCTGCCCATGGCAGGGAGTGGGACTGGATGGGCTTTGAGGTCCCTTCCAGCCCAAACTAGTCTATGATTCTATGTTCCTATTAACACACTAGCTCTCTGTTTCCGGTACTCTGAAGTTCAGCTTCTGTGCTCATCTCAACGTGAGGACAAATGACTTGTGAAGTGCAATGTAGACTTCTGAAGTAAAGGTTTCAGCTTCATTTGGCACTGGTGAGACCTCACCTTGAGTACTGTGTTCAGTTCTGGACCCCTCACCACAAGAAGGATGTTGAGGCTCTGGAGTGTGTCCAGAGAAGAGCAACGAAGCTGGTGAGGGGGCTGGAGAACAAGTCTTATGAGGAGCGTCTGAGAGAGCTGGGGTTGTTTAGCCTGGAGAAGAGGAGGCTGAGGGGAGACCTTATTACTCTCTACAACTACCTGAACGGAAGTTGTGGAGAGGAGGGAGCTGGGTTCTTCTCCCAAGTGTCAGAGGACAGGACAAGGGGGAATGGCCTCAAGCTCCACCAGAGGAGGTTCAGGCTGGATATCAGAAAAAAAATTTTCACGGAAAGAATCATCCTGCACTGGCAGAGGCTGCCCAGGGAGGGGGTGGAGTCACCTTCCCTGGAGGTGTTTAAGGTATGGGTGGATGAAGTGCTTAGGGACATGGTTTAGGGAGTGTTAGGAATGGTTGGACTCGATGATCCAGTGGGTCCTTTCCAACCTGGTGATGCTATGATTCTCTCTGCTCTCAATTTCTGTGCTAGAGCCAGGTTTTCCTACATTTGCCTGAAACTTCCAGATAAGAGCCCATGGGGGCTGAATTGTATATGAAATGATGATCGATAGTATGACCTTAAGCAAGGCCTAAAGGCACAGTGACTCAGCCAAGGGTAGCCAGCAGGTTGTGAGAACAACACGCAGGAATGGATAGAGCGATGCTGGGAATGGTTACCAAAACGAGCATCTTAGGACCTGTAGTATCCTAACACCAATCTAAGTGTGAATCCCATGGGTGGCCTGATGGTGCAAACAGATTCTCTTGTGGTTAGTGTTGTAAGGGAAGACCAGTGCTGAGGGACCCAATCCCAGAGTCAATCTGGATAGTAATGACTACGGAAGCCAATGGCTACCTGTAGTATTGTATCCAGTTCTGGAATCCCCACTGTAGGAAGGATATGGAACAGTTGTAGCAGGTCCAGAGGAGGGCTGTGAAGATGATCTGAGGGCTGGAGCACCTCTGTTATGGACAGGCTGAGAAAGCAGCTGTTGCTCAGCCTAGAGAAGATAAGGCTCCGGGGAGACGTTGGAGCAGTTTCCAGCACTGAAAGGGGCTCCAGGAAAGCTGAGGAGGGACTTATTAAGGGCATGGAGTGATAGGACTGGGGGAATGGCTTTAAATTGGAGGGGGGATGATTTAGGTTAGGCATTAGGAAGAAATTCTTCACAATGAGGTTGCCCAGAGAAGTCGTGGCTGTCCCATTCCTGGAGGTGTTCAAGGCCAGGTTGGATGGGGCCTTTAGCATCCTGGTCCAGTGGGAGGTGTCCAACGCCATGGACATAGGAACTGAATGATTTTAAGGCCCCTTCCAACCCAACACATTCTATGATGCTGTTAATCCCGTCCTGTACTATCAAAGAGGACCGTGCATTTGGACAGAGTTCTTCTATTCGGCTTGCAAAAGAAAGCGTTCCTTTAAAGGTATATTTACATATTACATCTCCAAGAGAAGATCTTATTTTTCACAACATGCCTACAAAAATGCCCCAAATCCAAAACCAAACAGAAATTTACTTCTTTTGCCCAGGAAATGCAGGTTTCTGTTGAACCCATCATTGCATGGTGATGCTGATTTCCACGGTCTGTTAGAAGGAATAAGCACTAAAGCCATTCCTGATGCCGAGAACGGCATTGCAGTTGTGGGAAGGCGGGAAGCTGAAGGCTTAAGGACAGCTCAAGGCATTTGCATTAACAAACACTGCTGGGTTTGGACTTGATAATTTCAAAAAGTACATTTCAAACTAGCATCTTCCGTGATTGCAGCAGGATGAAGAATACTTCTAGAGGCTTTTGTTGCATACAATTTGAAGAACTGCTGTAGTGTAGATGGGGGATGAGCAGGGAAATGGGGTATGAAGGAGCTGAAGTAGCACTTAAAATCATGTGAGTCTGGACAGTCGGGAGAGCGCTGTACCAGGTAGTTTCAGGACATCTCTAACAGAAGTGTTCACTGAAGAGCTGCGGAAGGGCTGGCGATGCAGCTGCACCAGTGTGTCTGCTGATGCAGGAGACTTTTCCAAAGGAATATTTGCACTTGATATGCAAGAAGGAAAGCTTATGCGATATTATAATCACATAGAACATGGGGCTGGCTGTGGACTGACTTTCAGGTCTCTCATCACAGAGCTCATTGCTATTAAAATGGGACGCAGAACAAGGCGCTTATCTCCTACCAGTCTGTGCTTCTTGCGTTGCTGCAGATCGGGGTATGACCACTGCATGATGTGCAGGTAAATATGGACTGATGCTAAGTTAGCAAGTTGCAAATGTTGTTGCTCTGAGGAAGAAAATCATGCTGGCAGGTGGTGTGGGTTTCCTCCTGCTTCTGCAGTGCAAGCCCAGCATGGATGCTTGGAGACCCCAGAGCTTGCTTGTTATTCTCCCTCCTGTAACTTGGAGAGATCTGCATGGTAGGCTTTGTGCTCCTGTTTGGGTGCAGGGCAGGATGCGATCTTTCCAGACTCTTCTGGCATCAGCAATGATGTCAGTCCCCGCTGGTTTCCTTGGTTACTGCCTTGCATCCATTCACCTGGGCGTGCTTGGCCAGTGCGGGAGCGCTGCCGGTCTCCACCAGTCTGTCGGGGTTGCTTCATGCCCATACACGCCTCTTTTTCCAGTAAAACTCAGATTATCAGGCACTAGCAGATCGTTCTTACAAAGCCCAGGGAAGCATGAAGCAGAGTTGAAGTTTGATAACTAATTTGCTTAGTTCTTGCCTCTCTTTAATTACTGCAGACTGAAATCTGCTCTGCTTTTCTGGGAGTGGCTCAATACAACCTTGTCTGGGGGAAGGGACCAGAGGCTGATAGGAAAGAGTTTGTGGTGCGGGTTCAGTGCTTTCCTGGTGGAACTACTGACCTCGAGAGGGTTGGCTGGCTTTTTGTTATGATAGGTTGAAGAATCGCAGCAATGTGTAGTATGCCAGGTCCTGACGTTGGGAAAAGATTGCATTGTATGGCTGAAATCCACGTGGTTTTGTAACGAAAGTGTGATGGGTGGTATTATTGGTGACCAGAGCATAGCCAGTTGTAAGTGGGAAGCTGAGCAGGACTTAAAGGTCTGTCCCCAGCTGTGTGTGTCTACAGTTGTCCCTCAGCTCTGCAGGTTTAGAAGGAATCCAAGGTCTTGCTCAATGCTATTATGAGTTAGAACATCTAAATGCTGGGGAAGTGTTCCTACAATATGAATAGAATCATAGAATAGTTAGAGTTGGAAGGGACCTTAGAGATCATCCAGTTCCAATTCCTGCCATGGGCAGGGACATCCCACTGGATTAGGCTGCGCAAGGCCCGTCCAACCTGGCTGTGAACACCTCCAGGGATGGGGCAGCCACAACCTCCCTGGGCAACCTGTTCTGGTGTCTCTCTGCTCTCATGGTGAAAATAGCTATTTTTTTCCCCCAAGAAATACTTGGAACCTTTTAAGCAAATAGTGGTGAAAAACATTTATTAGGAAGAAGAAAAACATTTGACTCTGAAAAATGGGTCATCAGACACCTCTCTCCCCCACCATGAAGAAACCTGAAGGTGTCAGTGCTAGACCAATCATGTGGTCCCAGTGACATAAGTCCCTAAAGAACAAATGTTCCTTGAATAATAGATTGACTT
Organism: Cuculus canorus; assembly: GCF_017976375.1. Classification (NCBI taxonomy): domain Eukaryota; kingdom Metazoa; phylum Chordata; class Aves; order Cuculiformes; family Cuculidae; genus Cuculus; species Cuculus canorus. The sequence goes on from NC_071423.1 coordinate 1,578,799, forward strand.
ACTTATGAGTGCTTTTCCCTAAGCAAATCTGGAGATCAATAGCTAATTATTTGCAGGAATAATCTTGCAAATTTCCCAGCATAAATAGATGCATGAAAACTGGAACTTGTTCCAACAAATTTGTGAACAGAAAGAGGTAAAACTTATTATTCTCTTAGCTCGGATCCTAATAGGCACTTCCCCCTCCTGCTTGTACTTGCCGGAATAGCTGCACTTAACCCGTGGCCTTGTTTATGCTGGGAAAAAAATGTTCCTTTAACTACATCCATTCAGAAGTTGAACTAGATCATTAACTGTGAGTTTCTAGTCAGGTTCAAACTTAATTGCTGTTTATAAACCGATTGCATCTGTAGTTGGGGTTTGCCCACAATGAGTGATGTGAACTTCTAAACAAGCCATTCTGTGAGCAGAGGGGTGGTGGAGCTCAGCTGCTTGTGGTTTTCTGCTTCAAGGCGTGGGCTCTGAAGCTTAGTAAAATTTGCCTCCTGTGAATGCCTTTCATGCAACAGGAGGGATGTTACTGGGGCTTCTTTCCCTCTGCCCAACCACCCTTTCCACAAAACCAGTCAGAATTTAAATATCTTTGGGGCTTCTGTCCTCCAAAATTATGTCCTCCATCTGACTTCCAGATCATCACGGAATGGTTTGGGTTGGAAGGGAGCTTAAAGCCCATCCAGTTCCACCCCCTGCCATGGGCAGGGACACCTCCCACTGGATCAGGGGCTCCAAGCCCCATCCAGCCTGGCCTTGAACACCTCCAGGGATGGGACATCCATCTCTTTGTCAGGATCCATCACTCCTGAGCTCAGAGGAGGTGATCCTTGAATATTAACAAGCTTTCTTGGGCCCCTCTCCCCGACAGGATGTTATTCCATGGTACTCTACCAAGCAGGTCCATTAAGAGGCCAAATCCTGCTCTCCTGAAGAACGTGGTAGTGAGCCTGCTGTGCACCCTTCTTGCTGCCCTAAGGCTCTTGAACTCCACCATTTCATGGTCCTTGCAGCCAAGGCTTCCTTTGAGCTTCACATTCCCCACCAGCTCTTCCTTGTTGGTGAGAATGAGATCCAGCATTGGCTCTTCTATCTATTGGACAAGGAAGTTGTCATCAACGCACTCCAGGAACCTCCTGGATTGTTTGTGTCCTGCTGTGTCTGGATCTGGGTTTCTAGTCAAATTTTGTTGCTATTTATTTTTTGCCAGTGTACTCAAGCCTGAAAGTTTAACTTTAAATAATTCTGGGAGGAGTGTTTTTTCCTTTTAGAGGATAAGACAGCATCTTGCATCTCTCTTGGATATTTATGCGTGTTTGTATTTGTTCTTTCACCAAAAATAAATTAGCTCAGAGGGGCAAAATGAATCCTACATTCTGATCAGTGTCTGTCTCCGCAGCCAAGTGCCTGCTTATCTTATCAAGATAAAATTCCCTCTCTAAAGTCTGTGTCCAGCTGAATGAATTGCTTCATAACATATTCCATATTTGCTATTGTTGCTGCAATAGCCTTGTATTGAAAACAGACCTGACGAAATAAGCTTCTGTATGAAGCATTGGGGGTAGAAGTACGCCAGGGGAAGGAGATGGAACCCTCCTTGGCTTGTCCTGGAGCTGCTCTCTGATCAGCCCCAGGGCTGACAAGGAGATGTATCCCTGCCGCAAGCTGCTGCTTGTCTCATCGTATACAAACCCTTCTCTTCTCCTCCCTGCTTGAGCACCTTTGCTCTTCCGTTCATTCTCTTACGAGCACAGCACTGTCTATTCAGCTCTTTTATTTTTCAAATGTCAGCCAATATCTCCATCCAGCTTTGCTCCTGTGATGCCAATAACATAATTCCTATGGCTTAGTCTCTTGTCAAGCACTTTCTCTCCAGGGTGTTTTATTTTGCTTGTTGTCAGCAGCTTTCTCTGGAGAAACGAAATCCTTCCTTCCCTCCCCCTTCTCCCCTGTCCTTCTGTTAAATAATCTGCCTGCACTGCTGAGCCAGAAACGGCTCTCGTAGAAAAATGGGCTGAAAGCCCAAATCTTGCCTGGCCACTAACTTGGAGCAGCAAATTCAGAGCAACTCTTTTACCGGCTCAGATTTGCTGTGGCTTCTGCTCACCTCCAAGGACCGAGGCAGATAGCTGTCCACTACAAAAGGAGCTGGAATTGTTCCCCAACTCTCTGATCCTGCAGCTCATTGATGTTGGATCTGTTCTGGCTGCCCCCAGACCATCTAGGAGAGCCTCCTCAAGGAGGCTGTTCTGTAGCCTTGCTTCAAGCTTCTTTAAACAAGGATGCTTGAGTGAATATTAGTCCACAGTAACTGACAGCGTGAATTTAAAGTGGATTACCTGAACCTTACTGGTCTATAGCACGGTGCCTCCTATTCGGAATAAAAGTGGCCTTGACTTGTTTACGTCAAAACCAAATTAGAAGCAGCCTGATGCTAATTCTAGATAAATGTGTCCACACAGGGGTTAATAATAATCCAGTTTACCTATGCAAATCTTATTCAAATTAACTGCCTTGATTGTCTACATGTCAACAAGTTTCCGTCAAGTGGGATGTTCCAGAGAATGTGAAAATATTGTCTGTGGATTCCACCATCAGCGTGTGCATCCACACCACACTTGCACTGGGGCTCGTTTCCCTGTCTGACCTTGTGGTCTGTGTCAAGCTTGCTATCCACAGCAGGAATTAAAGTCGTCTTCTTGAAGATTACCCTGTATAGAATCATGGATTCTTTGGGCCGGAAGGGACCACAAATACCATCCAGTTCCACCCCCTGCCATGGGCAGGGACACCTCCCACTGGATCAGGGACACCTCCCACTGGATCAGGGGCTCCAAGCCCAATCCAGCCTGGCCTTGAACCCCTCCAGGGATGGGGCAGCCACCACTGCTCTGGGCACCCTGGGCCAGGGCCAAGGCCTTCCCACCCTCACAGGAGAACACTACTTCCTGAGGTCTCCTCTCAGTCTCCCCTACCCCTGCACTCCCTGATCCAGAGCCTCTCCCCATTTTCCCGGAGCCCCTTTCAGTACTGTAAGATGCTCTAAGTTCCCACTGCAGCCTTGTCTTCTCCAGGCTGAACAACTCCAACTCTCTCAGCCTGTCCTTGTACAGGAGGTGCTCCAGCCCTTGGATCATCTCCATGCCCTCCTCTGGACCCGTAACCACAGCTCCATGTCCTTCCTGTGCTGAGGACTCCAGAACTGGACACAGGGGTCCAGGTGGGGCCTCCCCAGAGCGGAGGCAGAACCCCCTCCCTCCCTGCTGGTCCCGCTGCTCTGGATGCAGCCCAAGACAGTGTTGGCTTTCTGGGCTGCAAGCACACGTTGCTGGAGCCTGTGGAGCTTCTCATCCAGCAGCACCTCCAAGTCCTTCTCTTCAGCGCTGCTCTCACCCAGCCTGTGTTTGTGCTTGAGTTTGCTCTGATCCGGTCCCTTCTTACCTAGCAGACACCTCCCCTGTACATGACCTCCTGCCTTGGTGTCTTTGCCCAAGACCTTGCAGTGGTTGGATCAGCACCAATTTCCTTCTCCTGAAAAGCTGGAGAAGGAAAGGAAATAAACTGAATTTGTGTAAATATAAGGGAAATGGAACAAAGCGGGTGTATTAGTGTCACTTTCATATTAATAAGCCTCTGATAAATCCCCAGTTTTTTTTCTCCAGTCTAAAAATACTCCACCTTGGCAGCATGTTGCAGTGGTGATAATGGAAGTGTAGCAGCATGTGCAGGCTGGAGCTCCTGCCCTTTCCTCTGTGGACTGGCAGCAGCCCTGCGGTTATCTTAGGAAAGACTAGAGGGCATATATATGTATTGAGATGTAGTAGAGTGAGTCAGGACTTCTCCCTCCTGAAAGGCCACAGCCTGGAAATTGTCTCTGTTTCAGTAGAACCAAGTGTATTATGGAGATGTCGTGTCCCTGAGTCAGTGAGACCGCTAGAACGCGAGATCAAAACAAGAATGGCGCTATATTTAAAACCAAAAAGTTAATTTTGAAGTGATCAAAGTAATGAGTGTATGTACGCTATGCCAGAACCCGTGGAACTCCCTGCTAGAAGTATTTGTGGAGCAAACGAAGGCACTCTGCGTGCGTTTGCTTATGAATATGTGGTGTGATCCTGGCTTAGCTGAGAGAGGAAACTGCTGTTATTGGATTTGTACCTCTGTGCTGTGAAAAGTTTTAGCCTAAACTGATACTAAAAGTGGAAACCATAGCACAAGCTTGGCTATGCATCTGCCTCGTGATGAGCTGATGCCAGAGGAGATCCCCTTTCTGCTGTCTTATGGCAAGTCCTGTGCTCAAAGAGGAGGTAGCGCTGAGAGCTGAGCCCTGTTTGATGGGGCAGTAGGGTAAGGACTTCTGTGGTAGGTTGGTCTGGGAAGTGGCGTCCTGTGGACAGCTCTGTCTGTTAGGAGACGAGCCAGTGGAGCAGAAGGAGGGGGAGAATCTGCAGGTAATGATGGCTTCACTGTCACATTGAGCCTTTGTCAGCGTCGGGCATCCAAAGATAGATACGTGAAGCTTTGTCCTGTCCTTGGGAGATGTTGTTGGCTGGGACAACAAAGTTGACTGGCTACGGTGCTGTGCAGGAAGGCAGGATGGGCTGGTGTGCGCATCCTGCAGTTGTCTGGCACTCTCTTCCTTCTGCCCTTTGCAGACTGTTTGAAGAAATTAGGCTATTTTATTTTTCGTACAGCTGCTGCCTGTGTGATGGTCAGACAGCCGATTATCTTGTCAGTGTCCCATGGTCTAAGCCATCCTCTAGTAAGAAAGGCGAGTGGAAATGTTGTTCCCTTAATCTGCCTTCTCCTAGAAGCCAGCCACAGCTCGTCCACTTACAGGCAACATAGAATTAGCTTGGAAGACAGCTGAAAGATTTATTGCTGCTTAGAGAGGCCTTGGGAGTAACATCCTTTCCTTACAGTTTTTCCTTGAACTTCAGTAGAGGACTGATAATTCACTGCCTGTGTAATGTGCAGTGCACTTATTTTGTCCTAACTCGTTTTCAGAGGCTGTTTGTCTTGCAGTGAGACATTTGGGCTTGGCAGAAAAAAAGAAGAGCCACAGTAGAGGTCGCAGCAGGAGTCCTGGTGGAATTTGATGTCGTCAGAGCTGTTTGGGCAAAGGAAACTTGAAAGGCTGTAGGAAGATAATGTCAGGCATTGCCTTGCGCAGAATCTCTCCTATTCCCTTCCAAAAGGACACTGAGGTGCTTTGCTCTGCTTATGTCCTGGGAAATGTGCATAATGGATTTCCCCTTGCAGAAATCATTCACCATTGACTTCATCCTTGGAAGAAGGGAGAAGAGAATGTAGTTGATGCAGCAAGTCATTAATAGCTCAGTCTAGAGGGTAGAGCAGAAAGATTTGGGTCGGGACTTCTGAGCCGGTTTCCAGTGTGGTTGCTGACTCGTTGGTGGCCCTGGGCCAAGTGCCTCTTGTTAAGAGTTTGCTTGCCAAACCTTTGGTGCTCAGCAATTTGCCTTCTTGCCCTTGTTTTAGGTCATACATGAGAGGTATGCACAGCAGCTGCGGGTGGTTTCCAGGCACCGAACAGAAGTCCGTTTGCAGAAGGAGAGAGTGCTGCCTCATCTGTTGGTTATGGTTCAGAGAAAACACTTTAACGATTGTTTAAATGGAAAATGCTTTGTGTACACGGGAAACAATTCACAGCTGTCGTGTGGAGCCTGGAGCTGAACAGCAAAGGGACTCCTGCACGGGCCTTGTCGTTAGTAGGCGTTCGTTATCTCTGTCTTACAGTTGGCAGAACTGGGGGGCGAGCAGACAAAGCTATCAGCTGGTTTTAAATGTCTTTTTGACTAAAACTTGTGTTATTCCACTGGAAAAATGCCAGAAGGAAGAGGGCTGTGTGCCACAAAAAGAGCAAAGCTTTGATTTGGAGAGAAAAATTTGCCAGTTTTAGAGGAGGCTCTTAAGTCCCATCTCTCTGACTCCTTGCTTTCAACTTCTTATTTTCCTCTTCCCCTGTTCTTTAGGAAAAAAAAGTCAGGACTTTCTACAGACCTTTTTTTAGTGGAAAAACTTAAGTGAGGAAATGTTCCACAGAATTTGAATAGAGAGAGAAAAAGAACCTCTTCAAACTTTATTGCTTTGACATTTCTTTTCCTCAAGTGCTGATACAATTGTAGGGTAGTAAGTCTTTGTTCAGGATGGCTTAGCATGCAAGTTGTAGAATCATGGAAAGGCTTGAGTTGGAAGGGACCCATGGGGATCAGAGTCCAGCTCCTGGCCCTGCCCAAGACAACCCCAACATTCACCCCGCGTGTCTGCGAGTGAGCACGAGCAAACCTTCAGAACAGGAAAGGCTGGACACGCATCTGTCACGGGTCATTACAGCTCTCCACCCGACTCTCCTGCCTGCGAAAAAAACCCAGAAATAATTCTGCTTCATATTTCCAGCTAGCGATTAGAGGCTCAGCCTCTCAAAACTGATCAGCTGCTTAATTATTTCTGAAGACACTGCCTTAGCTCTTCGTGCCTTCTGAGCTAAGAGAATATTCTGCCCCCTGAATAAGGCTTTACTGAGTGTTGAGGAACTCCTGGAGGGTCTGTAGGTCTGACCTGTTTCACATGGGCGTTCAAGAACAAATCATGGGGCTTATTTGAAGCCGGGAATATAAAATCAGCCACTTGTGTCATAATACCTGGGGGAGACCCAGAAAACCACAATATCCATAGGAAAAAAAAAAAAGAGAATATAATTAGACTCTCTTGTTTACTTTCTTCCTCTTCATGATGGTGGCTTTAAAGCAGTCTTTAACAGAGCTTCTTTCCCGGTGGTGTTATTGTGGGTAGATGTGAATAAACAGAGCTTCCTTCTAATTCGGCCAGTTCAGGTTTTAAGCTTCTTGCTGTCTGGCAAGAAGCTGAAAGTCCTTACAGCTGAAAGTCCTTACAGGCATATCTGCTCCTGTCTTTCCCTTAGCACTGCTCCGTTATTTGTCATCCAGGAGATGAGATAAAAGAAAGCCGGAATGAGGACACTGAGGCTGCTCTGGCTGAGGGTAGGAGCAGAGCAATGCTCTGTGGAAAAATGGGACCGTGTGTGCAGAAGCAGAGAGCAGAGGTTGCATCTATAACACAAACCCACAGAAGTGCTGTCCCAGGTTTACAAAGAGATGTACTTAAAAGCTGGGAATTGCCAGAAGAGAAATTTCTGGTGAATCTCACTTTGCACCTCTGTGTATATGCATTATGGGAATCTCTCACTGTGCAGCTGCATTATCCTTTCCCAAAGCTCCCGGCCTGTCTCGCTCAGTGTTGCAGAATGGATTGTGTTCACTTGCTCAGTCTCTATTAAATAATTTTTCTTCTGTGGCATCTTGTCCATCCCTGCGCTGCTTCAAATCCTCCTCTGGAAGAAAGAATGGCCAACTTAAAGCCTTGTAGGCTTTCATGGCATCAGTGGCTGTTGTATCTACATTATATGCTTCACAAACAGTAAATCACCTCTCTGGCCCTTAAGAAGGGGCATCTCCCCATTTTGCTGTTGGTGTATTTGTTCCTCCAAACCTACTATGAAAACCGCCCTGTTCAGTTGCGTTGCAGATGTCGGGGATTTGATGCGACCCAGTACTTGACCTCAGCCCTTCAGGTGTTCCAAAGGTGGCTTCTGTCGCGCTGCGTAGCAATTCCAAATGCTCAGTGGTTCTGCAGACCAGACCACCGCGTCTCGTGTCAGGCACCCAGAAAATGCATCTGAACAACTCTCTGTGGGGTTTCTCCTGCCTGTCGCTCCCAGCAGCGGTGGTTTGAGGCAGCGCCCAGCTCTTGTGGGAGCTGCCTTGGCAGCTGCGCTGACCATGAGGGAGAGCTCTGCCTCCCTTCCAAGCGGCAGAGCTCCCCGCTGAGCGGAGACGCTGACTGCTGGGCTCACCCTGAAGCTTTAAATAACCCTTGAGGTGGAAGGGAAGAGTCTGTGGTTTGGAGGGTTTGTGAAAGCATTTTGGTTTTGCTTTTGAAGTTGTGTTGCCGACTGAGGAAAATACTTCCCAGTATGAGAGAGTTCAGACCAGCTTTTTCTTTCTCCTGCTCGATTGCAGATATTGGGTGACTGCTCTGAGATGTTAAAGCACCTTCTGCACGTGACTGCACTCCTCCAAGCACTGGTTGGGAGGTTGTTGCTTCAAGGATTATTATCAACAAACTTTCTCTATTTTGGTGAAACTTGAATACAAAACTGCTCCCTGGTAATGTTTGTGGTGGGTTGGATTCACGTATTTTTCTTGTGCAGCCATCCCTTCTCAACATCCCTGTTCTCTGTGGTAGAAGATGAGCTTCCATCCTTTTAAGGCTGGATAAAGGCTTGGAGAGCTTGAACTGGAATCAGAGGAAAGAAAACAAAGGGGCGAGACAAACAAATAGCTCAAAAATAGCTACTAGAGGGTTCTGAAGAAAAAGAAAAGATGTTAATAAATGAAATGAGTCTTGTGAAGGGCAGCGCTGATAGAAGGCAGTGGGGCCAAGCAGATGTCAGCCCATCCTCAGAAGCAAGGCGTGCTCTGTGTGCGAGTTTCTGCTGGCTGCCTGCCTCCAATCCTGGTCCTGTCTGGCACTTCCTTTATTCCTTGTGTTTGAACTCATAACTGGAAGTGCAGCAGCTTGAGGTTCTCCTAGAATACTGCTATTGATGAGATTGTCTACCCTGGAGGGTTGATTTGGAGGAGGTGAGACTTGGCTTTCACTTGCCTGTCTATTGTGGTAATTCCTTTTATTGTGCTTAGTTCTTCTGTGTTTCTGCTTTCCTACTGCATTTCTGTGTTTAGTTTGTTTTCAGTTATGTTTGATACTTGTGGATCACAAACAGTTTCTCCATAGATGCATCCCGAGTCCCTCTCGCTGGGGGTTTCTGAGCAGCCTAGGGGCAGAGGGGGAGTGGGGCTGCGGTACCTATACCATCATCGATAGAAGCCATGAAACCCACTGCAACTGCCGCCTCCGTTTGGGTGACACAGATCACCCACGCTTCCTCCCTGGCAATGTGCCAGGTGATTTGTTCCTGTTGAAGCTTTCCTGGTCTCTGGTCTTCAAATATTCATGCAGTTTGAAAAAAAAAAGCATAAACTTCCAGCACTTACTAGAGCCAAATATTCTTCTCTAGCATCTTAGATCTTTAAAAAAATAAATTACTACTTTTTTACTCAAAAACATTTCCCTCGCCCTTTCTGCAACCTGTTCCCCTTTCTAAGCTGTCACACTTTCTGCAAACCACGAGGCTTTCTAGACGTACATTTGCTACTGGCGCTAACTGCCTTTTTGTACAAGGACCTCACTCTTTCCTGTTGCCTTTGATATTTAGAAGGGCGACTTTTCTTCATGCAGAAGGGCAGCATCATCATTGACTACATCTGGCCGCAATTAATAAAGTCGGTCAAGCTGTAATGGGATGCTGTGTTTCTGGGGAGAAGATTCACCTTTCTCTTCCTGTTGTCTTCTGTTAATCAAACTGGTGGAGCTTCTTCTGTGCTGCTGGGGAGGCACTGGGTGCTGTGATGGGGACCGTGTTGGGTCTGCTACAATGGGAGTGTTGGTGCGTGGGGAGCTCTGGCAGCTCAGGGAGGTTTCCCCCTCCTTTGTGGATTTGGGAGACTTCTCTCTCGCTGGGGAGGTGCTGGCGGGTGAGCCAGGGCTGCAGGACAGAAGGGAACGGGCTTGTGGTGCTCTGTAAATGTCTGAGTCGATGCTGGGGCCTTACATGTGTGATCCTGGTGCTTGATGGGCTTCACTTCAAGCTGGGCAGACCTCTCGTCCCTTTGTGGTACGATGACCTCCTCGGACTGGGAGCTGAAGCTGCGGTGTCGCTGGCAGATCATGATAACTTTGAGCACTTGCAGGAAGGGAAATCCGTGGTGAGAGATGTAAAGATGAGACAGATCAGACGTCAGCTCTGCAAAGAGTCTGGAGGGGCCCATGTTAGGCAGCACGATCCTTCCAGGCAGGTGATAAGGCAGATACTGTAAGAGAGCCTTTCCTGACTGCCAACTTGAACCATAAAGTGCAGACATGATGTCTGAAGTCAAGAGTGTCTGTCGTCTATCTGGAGGCTGAGGATTTGCTTTGTCTCGCTGGAGCAAGGAGCATTTAGGGGTCTGAACTTGAAGGAACAAGATGCTCACAGAAGAACTGAAGCAACTTTAATTCCACTGTACTTTGCGTAAAGCATTTCCATTCTTTATTTAATGGATGCTTTCTACAAGTTGCTTCTTCACTTCGGGACCTGTAGCTTGTAGCATTCATGACCTAAGAGATGGAGTGGGGGGACAGTCGGCTCACACCATAGAATGAAACGGGCACTGCTGCCTGTTTGCAGAACCACAGTGATGCTGCGTGTGCTCAGCAGAAGGGCTGCAACCTGCAAAGCCTCATCTTTAATCAGGCAGTGAGGGACAGACTAACCTTTCCCAACAGCATGAAGGCAGAACTGTTTGTCTTTGATTCCTGTTCCTCCCTGCATTCTCGAGCTGTTGAGATCCAACATCTCAACCCACAGTTGCTGGGTGATGTGTATCTCTGGGTGTCTTTTAGCCTGGAGAAAAGGAGGCTGAGGGGAGACCTTTCCGCTCTCTACAACTGCCTGAAAGGAGGTTGTTGCAAGATGGGTTTTGGTCTCTTCTTCCAAATGATTGGTGATAGGACAAGAGGGAACGGACTCAAATTGTTCCAGGGGAGGTTCAGGTTGAACATCAGGAAGAATCCCTTCACTGAAAGGGTTCTTGGGCACTGGCAGAGGCTGTTTGGGGAGGTGGTGGAGTCCCCATCCCTGGAGGTGTTTAAAAGATGGGCAGGTGAAGTCCTCAGGGATATGGTTTAGCAGTGAAAAGGTACATTTGGGCTTGATGATCTCAAAGGTCTTTTCCAACCTAGTGATTCTGTGATTCTGACATGCCAAAGGTGTGGATCCACATTGAGAAAAGCCTACTCTATACCTGCTGAAGCTGAGCTAAAAGGCATTGCCGGGAGCAGGACAGTAGTTAAACCGCAGCCGCGTGGGAAGATGGGACTGGGTGATAGCAGGGAAAGTTGAATTGTTTGGGCTCGTTGTGAGACTCCAAGAGTCAAAGAGACTTCTTCCATAACCTGGAAGAAGAGCTGTGTTGCAGGCTGGAGAATCTTGATTTAAATGGTATCCTTTGGTGCCACTTGTGGCACTGAACTGACCCGAGGGTTCTGTCCCGCTGTGCGTGTGCATCCAAATGACAGAACAAAAAACCCTTTGGGAAAGGGAGATAAAAGGATTGCAGAGGGGTGGGTGAGTGGTGTTGTCACGGTTCCTGCTGCAGCGCTGGCTGAAAGCTCTGGCGCAGATAAAACAAAGGGGCAGCACCATGCCCTCCCTGTTCTACCCACAGGGGTTATGGGTTGGAGAAGCCAGAGGAGATAGACAGCCCTGGGGCGGGGAGCTTGCTCCTGCTGTCCCGGGAGGGTGAGAGGAACAGAGAGGACTGCTTTTCCCCATCCGTTTCGGTTGTTGCTGTTGGCCCCACATCACAAATGCTCCCTCAGGAGCGGCTGGTCCGTGACCCGGGCAGTGGGCAGGATGCTTCGCCATCTGTGATCACTTGTTGTTTGAGGCGATGGCAGGCTGTTCCTGCACCACGCGCTGCTTCTCTGCCAGGAATGCTAATCTGGGGGATTCGTGTGACCTCTCTGTGTCCCTCCCTTACTCTCCTGCCACTCTGCCAAGCTTCTGTCAAGTCCTGCTCATGAGAGGCCCCAGAAGCCTCCCCACCTGGCGGCCTCCCTGCCTGCGGGTCCCTTCACAGGGGCAGGAAGATCGCGTGTCCTGCTGCCCTGCTTGGACCCCCGGGAAGGAGTCTGCCTGGAGCAGATGCTCAGCCCCTGATGAAGGTGGAGAGGAGAAGCCAAATCCTGGCCTCTGCCCAGTGCTATGCTGGGAAGCGAGGTTCAACACTCTGCGCGCTGCCTCGTGTCCGCGCCTGAGTCTCTTGTGTTTGCATCAGCTCTGCTGGCAGATGCTGCTCTCAGTGCTTGTGACCGAGGGGGTCTTCTGGGTGCACAGCCTCATAATCTTAGCAAGGCGCCCTTGCTGGGTGGAGGAAGACAAGGGAGGAACTGAGCAGTATTCATAGACCCATGGAATGGTTTTGCTTGAAAAAGGCCTTTAAGACCATCGAGTCCAGTCATCAATCCAGCCCTGCTAAGTCCACCACTAGACCATGTCCCCAAGTAGGACATGGTCTTTTGAACACCTCCAGGGATGGCTGAGGGAGTTGATTCTGCCCCTCTGTTCCTCTCTTGTGAGACCTCATCTGGAGTATTGTGTCCAGTTCTGGAATACTTAACATAATAAGGAGATGGAGCTGTTGGAACAGGTCCAGATGAGGCTACAAGGATGATCAGAAGGGTGGAGCACCTACCATAGAAGGACAGGCTGAGAGAGTTGGGGTTGTTCAGCCTGGAGAAGAGAAGGCTATGTCTGAGAAGATCTTGTAGTGACCTTCCAGTACCTGAAGGGGCTATAAGAAAGCTGGGGAGGGGCTGTTCACAAAGGCTTGTGGTGATGGGATGAGGGGCAAAGGGGATAAACTGGAGAGGGGCAGATTTAGACTACACATAAGGAAGAATTTCTTTGTTCTGAGAGCGATGAGACACTGGCCCAGGTTGCCCAGGGAAGCTGTGGCTGCCCCATCCCTGGAGGTGTTCAAGGCCAGATTGGATGGGCTTTGGGCAGCTTGATCCAGCGGGAGGTGTCCCTGCCCATGACAGGGGGTTGGAACTAGTTCATATTTAAGGTCCCTTCCAACCCAAACTATTCTATGATGACTCAACCACCTCCTTGGGCAGCCTCTCACAGTATTGCTATTCCAGTCCTGCATTATCCTGGCTTTTCCAGCATCAGTTGCTGCTTCTGGATGACTTCTCCACTGTTGAAGCCAACCTATTGTAGTGTTCCTCTAGGGATGCAGTCCTGGGTCCCCGATTCGCTTCTCGGTTTGGGTGCTTCAGCCCTGTTGATGCCAGAGCATCCCCAGAGCAGGCGCTCTGCGTGCAGCAGGAGCGCTCGAGACTCAACAGATCTTGTTTGTAAAATGCAAAGCGAATAACAGAAGCCACGCCTTGATAACAGGAGTTGGAAACTTGAACAGAAACTACTAGATCGGAACATAAACCTATTACAGGGTCTGAAAAGTTGGTTTTTAGAGGCAAATGTTGTTTAACAGCGCTACCTGGTGGAAGCACTTCTGCAGACTCGATTGGACGCCTAAGGTTTTGCAGTCCTTGGATGCACTATAAAGCTTAAACCTGTCCTTCCTCCCCCTCCCCAATCTACTCTGTCCCTAAATCTCAGCCTTATTCGTTCATCCTTATTCTTTTCCTTAAATCAGTGGGGAGAGGACTAAGGGTGCTGTTGAGGAATGCTCTCAGCAGTGCCTGTACACACTGAGTCCTATCTCGATGTGGGGCAAAACGCCCACCTGGTAACCTCCACGCTCGCTGTGGTCTTGAGTGTTATTAAAGGAGGTGTTTTTGCTGGCTGGGAAAGCACAGCGGTGCTTTTGAAGTGGTTTAGGCCAAACTGAGTGGGGAGGGAGATGCTCGTTCTCCGGAATGCTCCTTGAGGCAGTGGGTTTGCATCTCTATTCCCTCACCCACCAAGGCTGAGCCTTTTGGATAGATCTCGTCATTGACAGATGTCCTTTTGGCAGCATACTCTGCAGAAAACCCGTCTAGCTGCCACAAGCACTTCAGTTCAGGTATGAATTTGTCTCTTCAGAAGAGATTTTATTTGCCAAGTCATCCTCATTGTGTTCTGCCTTTTGCCTGAAGGACATCCGTGTTGGTGACATAAACAACGGATTCTTCATCAGGCCGATACGAGGCGGGGAGAGAACAGCGAGTACAGAGCAGGGGTCATGTGGAGCTTTGTGAAAGCCTTTCTGATCCTTGTTCTACCCTGGATGGACATCAGCCTCTGTTGGTGCTCAGCAGGTGAAATGCTTGATGCCCAGAGCCTTTAGTGCACTTCTGGGGTAAAGACAGGGATTGTTTGTACTGAAATGCAGCAGGTGGATGGTTTACAGGCAGCCTTTGGTCCCTCCGTCCTGCCAGTGTCGCTCTGGAAGAGGAGTTCCTGATGCCAAGCAGCTGATAAACAACAGGGAAGGGGTGGGTTGCTCACCTCCCATAGGACAGGCTGAGAGAATTGGGCTTATTCAGCTTGGAGAAGGCTCCAAGGAGACCTTATAGCGACCTTCCAGTACCTGAAGGGGCTACAGGAAAGCTGTGGAGGGGGTGTTCATAAGGGCTTGTGGGGTTAGGATGAGGGGCAATGGGGATAAACTGGAGAGGGGCAGATTTAGACTGGACATTAGGAAGAATTTCTTCGCTCTGAGGGCGGTGAGACACTGGCCCAGGTTGCCCAGGGAAGCTGTAGCTGCTCCATCCCTGGAGGTGTTCAAGGCCAGGTTGGATGGGCTTTTGGCAGGCTGATCCAGTGGGAGGTGTTCCTGCCCATGGCAGGGGGTGGGACTGGATCATCTTTAAGGTCCCTTCCAACCCAAACTGTTCTATGATTCTATGATCTTGCTGGTGGGACCTTTCTTACAAGGATGTGTTTAGCTGGGGAGGTTGGATGAGAGTTAATAGTAGATCTGGATTGAAGTGAGGAATGGGAGAAGCAAAGAATTCAAAAGGTAGATCTGGCACAAACCTTGACAGCCCCTCTGTGCTCATGCAGAAGAGTTCTGGGCCTGATGATCCGAGGGCTGGAACACCTTCCATAGGAGGACAGGCTGAGAGAGTTTGTGTTGTTTAGCAAAGAGAAGGCTCCAGGGAGACCTTATAGTGACCTTCCAGTACCTGAAGGGCCTACAGGAAAGCTGGGGAGGGGCTGTTTATAAGGTCACAGAGTGATAGGACGAGGGGGGATGGCTTGAAATTAGAAGGGGAAAGATCTACATCAGACATTAGGAAGAAATTCTTCACGTTGATGATGTGGAGGCCCTGGCCCGGGTCGCCCAAGCGGCTGCCCCATCCCTGGAGGGGTTCCAGGCCAGGTTGGATGGGGCTTGGAGCCCCTGATCCAGTGGGAGGTGTCCCTGCCTGTGGCAGGGGGTGGAACTGGATGGACCTTATGTTGTCTTCCGACCCAAACAATTCTGTGATTCTGATTCTGTGCCCAGGGCAGCAATAACCCACGGCAGACTGTGCCCTACGGGTTCGGCGTGGGGCTGCCCTGTCCATGGAGGAGAGGAGTATATTGCTTTTTTTTACTACTGGCAGCAGTTCTAAAGAGCATAACTCTTACTGGATGAAAAGACTAGTAGAAGTCCTTCTTACAATGTTAAAGAAGTATGACATTAGCTTCCTTTAATCACCTTTTTGTTGTTAATTAACTACAAACAATATTACCATGATGCCTCGCGTCCCTCCCTGCTGGCTCTAAGGGCCAAGGTGGCCCGTGCCATCTGTCAGTCCTACCTGAATCTGCCCTGTGTCTTCTGCACGAGTGCCAAGCTCGTTCTCCTTGCGCCGTCACGCTGGGTGAGAAGAAAGGGGAGACTAAAAAAGCCCAGGCTGGTTCAATTTTTGTCACGAAGCAGCCACGGCCTCAAGAGTAACCGAACACGTAAGCAGTGACACGGCCTTAAGGAGAGCAATTCTGCAACAGCCTTGGCAGATGGCTACAAAGTCACCTCCTCCTTCATCTTCAGGGACGCCTGCCAGCATCCTTCCAAAGTTTGGCTCTAAACCAGCTTCTCCTGCTTTTTAAAGATAACCCGTGAGTTAATGAGGCAGAGGCAAAAACACACACAAACACAACAGAATAGTTTTCAACCTGGCTTGATTAATGCTGTTGAGTTGTACATCTGAGTGTGAGCTCAGTGGGACTGTTGCTTTTGTTTTAATACCACAAGACACCTCAGTCTGGATTGTTGCATTACAGTACAAATAAAAAACAGAAACAAAACCACATCTGCATCATACAAGGTGAGAAGAAGATGAGAATTCTAAATATTTACAGAGGAGGGCAAGTGGGGAAACCACAAAAAATATTTACATAAAAATACATGAGCTCGTCGGCATATACATTTTACACCAGTTCACAAAAAAAAAAGACACTATATAAATTAAAGTGAAGGGAACTCCAAAGGTAACCCAAGACTTTCTGGGATGTTTCTCTCATGCGGCTCAGGGAAAGAAAAATCAAGTCTTCTACAGCAGGAAAATGAACTGCAAAACAACCCTTTTCTCCCCCCCTCCCTCCCTCCCTTGACTGGATGAGGCAAGACTCCGCACACACGGGTTCGTTGTGGGTTCGTTAAAACCAGACCATGCCTTTCACACTGGGTAGCTGTAGCACGAGGCTCTGGGGAAGGAGTTGCATGCCTAAGCCGCCTTTACCTAAAGGAAGTAAAACCGTTTCTCATCCAGATTTCCTAACACATAAAATACATCACGTCGGTCAATGCCCTGGCAACGTACTGAGGAATCGCAGAGTACACGCAACGTTCTGTCCCGTTCTGGGGCTGAAGGGGAACACTTATGTTTTCAAGGTGGTTTTGGTTTCGTGTAGCAACTTAACTACCGCTGTGCAATCCTTACTGACCTCCCCTTCGTATGATGAGCCTAAAACGAGGATCTCTGGAAAGACACAGGCACAAAGCTGTGGGCGTTTCATCATAGATGCATATAGATCTCACCTGGTAAGACTCTTAAAAAGCAGAAATTAATGCGTTACCCAAGACTTCATGGGGGTCACGTCCTCATTACTCGCCTGACATCCGCACTCCCCCTTCGCCAAGGAAGGTCTCCTGTGGGTCACACGTTGCGCTCCAAAGTGGAGGTGGAAATCCAGAGTTGGAGAACGCTTCTGGACCCTAACCCTTGCACACTCTAGGGAGAAAGGCGGCGGAAAACTTAGGAAGTGGCAACTTAAGATGCAGGTAGCTTGTGGCAAGTATGAGGGTATTACTTAAGGACATAGCTGCTTGTCATCTAGCTGGAGATAAGGTCAGGCAATAACCTGCTTATTCTGAGCAGAACTGGACTTGCAGTAGAAGAGCACTGCCATCCCCTTGCTCTCTCCTGTTTCTCTGCTGGGACACCAAGAACTCAGCTACTGCCTTGTCTCCAGATCATCCACCACCCGGTGTGACCTCCCTTCCTTGCTCTGATGCGCAACACCCTTTTTACTCTCACTATGACTTTTGGAAAGGTACAGGGGGACATCTTGACTGTATCACGAATCAATTAATGAGAATGTAAAATTCTTTCCAAGGACCATCGGATTAACTACAGTGCAGGAGCGGAACTGCATAGTTCACGATATGGCTTTGCGTGGGGAGGATGCAGGGACGACTGCGGAATTGTGCTGGATGTTTAAGCTACGGGCAGTAGCGACACCAGAATAAAGGTGCTCATCTGTGTTACTGTCTGGGAAAAGCTGGTGTCTGAACCTAGCTTTTCTTTTGTACTTGTGGCTCAGCACTTGTACATGGATGTTTGGGTTCTCCAGGAGCTTCCAGCTCATGGAGTAGATGCTGATGTGGCTGCTTGCGGAGGGAGGGGAGGATGCTGGGTATTCAGTTTGCTCCTCTGTGTGTCTTTTTAAGGGAGACCCGCCTCGTTCTTTGTAGCAGCTATCTAGATGTAGGGGTGCGTGCTTCCAGAAGCTCTTCTTGAAAGGTGCTGCAAGCTTTCGTTTCCCATGGGACGAGAGGATGCTTAGCGCCTGGCACTTCACACAACGCAGCCAGCGGAAAAGCCCAGGCAGCAGCACAAGACATGAGGAACAGAAGGTACCCAGGGATGGCACTTGATCTCTAGAGGGAGACAGTGGCTCCGAGAGGAAAATCCGCAGGCGTTGACAATTGCTGGGAGCCGCGTTGAGCCCCCTCATAGCAGGAGGATAGTCCTGGTTAAGGTAAGGCCAAAACGGAGGTTAGGAGAGTTGCTGCGGGGGCAGGAATGGGGAGTTAAGGCTTTCACAGAGAGCGAGGTTTCACCTACAGCTCTCGCTACCTGAATCCCAAATAGCCTGAACCAAACACGTTGTCCCTGCTTCAGCTGGAGACCTCGGCAAGTAACCGGCAGCTGTGGGGAGGCTGTGCTGCAGCAGTCGGGGGCTGGTGCTGGTCTTGACACAACACACACCTCTGTTTAGAGAGCAGGGACTTCAACTGGACTCCCTTGGCGAGCCTGCACCGAGGAACCCAGGCAGGTCAGCCTTTCCTTGGGAGCCAGCCGGCAATGGAGCCGCAACACGGCTCACCTCGTGCCCTCTTTCTGTGTGTTATTCTTATGTTTTCCTTAAAAGCAAACATTAAAAAAGCATTCCCTCGCAAAAAAAAAGACGGCCCCTCTACCTGGCAATTGCTCACAAGGAGATTGTGGTAACCTGCATCACAGTGCTGCTTTTTTTTTTTCCCTCCTGACTGCCAGATTTATTTCCGTAACACCTAAGAACAATTATTCTAAACAAAATGCTTAAAACAACAGCATTGCACAATAAACTAGAACCACAAGGTAGCGTTACCGAAACAGCCCTGGACAAGGCTACAAGATTAAAAGAAGCAAATAGCTACAGACCAGTCACCTCCCAGAATTAGGGTTTCCTTATGATTTAAAAGCTCCAAAACAGCCACAAAACTTTTGTTCAAAACCTCATCCAAGTTCCCTTTGACTTTCACAGCTGTGCGCTAACTGCAGGGCCTCCAGGGTTTTAATTAATAAAACATTAAGAGATTCAAAAACAGGTAGAGAAGTTCTTCAACCACAGGGAAGAGGAATGGCCTTGGAATTTTGTCAGCGAACATTTAAAAACTCCTACATCTCAAGTATTGCTTGCAAGCCCTGACTAACGAAATGGATGTGCTTCATGAGGGGTTGTAGAGAGTCCTGGGCGGTCCGAGAGGCCGCACGAGAGACGCTGCCTGGCTTTTTTTACAATACAGAAAGCTTTGAAACACCTAAGATGAGGTTACTGGTGTATTAGAGAGTGCACTGGCCTTCTGTCCCTACTGCTGAGTACTGGCGAGCTACGCTCGCGATGCGGGAGGCGATACGACAGCGCACAGACAGCACCTAACTACGCGGTGTGCCACGATTTCACAGGGGTCCTCTCGCCAACACAGAACTTCAAGGTTACAGAAAGCCGCGTCCCGTAGACCTGCCGTTTGAGGTCAACAGGAGCATTCCCTGATCTAAGAGCTGCAGGAGCTGGCCCAGGGCAAGGAGCTGGTCATGCAGGTAACTTGGCACTTACGCAGTCGCTCCCAGCAGGTGAGCTGGGCTCCATTTACAAGCTGACAGAATGCTACAGAGATTTTATTTTTAAGGGTGTTTTGTTTTTTTTGTAGGGAGATGATACTGCCCGGCCAGTCGCAACGTGGTATTAAATCATCTGCGCTGGAGCTCAGCAGTAAAGAGGAATGGGCATGAAAAAACTGTGCTGTTCCCATCCGTGTGTGTATGGTTTGGTGTGGTTTTTGTGTGGTGTTTATCTTTTGGTATGAGATATGCAAACCTGCCCTACCGCTGGCCTCTGCTTACAACAGAGAAATTGAAAGTCATTTGATTTCTTGTAGTCAGAAGCAGCTTGTTAGGCAAGCAATTGAAAAAGTGCCTTGTACATCGAACTTGCTTCAGAGCCCATTCCGCAGGCCTGAGGTCAAAAAAGGCTCGCAGCCACTTAAAAGCAACTGAAGTGGATCCATTACACCTAAATATTATTTTTCAAGGAACCTCAAGAAGAAAACATTTGGGAAGTCTTTACCCCCAGCCCAGCTCTTAGCCCACCGTTGCTGCGCAGCCTCAGACAGGGCAGAACAGCGGTTCTTCCAAGGCATCACGGCACGGAGCCCCTTTCTTGGAAGCTAGCAGTGGGAAACAAGGTACGACACTCGGGGCTCACAGGGAGAGCGGCTGCATGCACGGTCCATCATGCACAGGACCATGGAGGCGTGGTGAGGAAGCGGTGGGAACTGCCAACATCAAATCTGGGGAAGGAAAAAAAATGCTCCTTTTTTCCCCTCCCCTGCCCCAACAGCATCTCTTTCAGCTCTGCCCAGCCTCTCTGGCAACATCTGCGTGCCAACAGCCTGCCCATCGTTCCAGTTGTCTCAAAACTACATGAAAAAGCTCTATCTCTATACATAAAAACAGTGAGTGGTGGGCTGGTCGGGGTAGGGCTGAATGTGGGGTTGCTTTGCTCATCGGGGCAGGGTTGGGGTTTTGTTTTTTTTTCCGTCACTGAAAAAATAAAACAGTCCACTGTCCAGCAGAGGCTGCTTAGACTCTATCCCTCCTTCCCCCGCACCGGCTCACTCCACGTGGACCTCTGTTTCGGGCCTCTGCAAACACAGCTCTGTCGGGAGGAAGGCTCCCTGGCCGAGCGCCGTGGCGTAAGTTCTACTGTGCACGTGGGTAAAATTGGGGGGCACAAACCCACCGCCTCCAACACAGCCCCCTCTTTGGTGCTGAGGCATGGTATGGTAATCCTCCAAATTATCGTACTGGGACACCACAGTCATCGTGCTTTGGCGTTTCCCAAGGGTTTGGTATGGGTAGAGGAGGGCCGAGTCCCTCTCCATGGTTTCGGGGTGCTGCACTCTGAGGCTGTGGCTCCGTTCGGGCTTGGGCGGTGGTGCCATGGGAGAGGCGGCATGCTCCTCCTCTTTATAGCAGTCTCTGGAGTGTTTCTCCATGGACGTGTTCGGCCTGGCTCGAGATCTCTCCAAATCCGGACGGTCCTCTGCCAACCTCACCTCCCTGTGGTTCAGTCTCAGGGTCTCCTGGTTCACTGGGATGTTGTATTTCCCACCTGGGTGCTGGTATCCGATGGGCTCGGAGGACTCTGGGCCACCTTTGGGCCTGTAGTCGGGATAAGGGGGCCCATTTTTGGATTCGGAAGGCTGCCTATGGCTTGCTTCCTGCTGCAAGTGCGTCCTGTGTTCGTTCGTGTTGCAGCCCGGCTCGTGTAGCTTCCTGTTGCGGACGCTGCTCTGCTTCTGGGGAAGGGACGGCTTCTCCGACTGCCCATTCCCGTAGGTGCCCTGGTAGTGGGCTCTCTCCAGCTCTGGCTCCGGGTGCTGCACGTAGTAACGCTCGTCTCCCTCGGGTGTAGCCGCTTTGCCCGAGTACCTCCCCTCCTTCCCTTCTGCTACCGTGAGGAGGCCAGTTTTCCCAGGATCTGATTTGCTGCGTAAATGAATCGCATCCAGTCCTCCCAGTTCCTCTGGCAGCAGTGGGGCCACGTTATCATACTGGGACATCACTGGCCCTTTCACCTTCTGGCGCGTGCGGCTCTCCCGGCGGATAGACTGCATGCGGTACTTCTCCATGTCCTCCAGGTCCCAGGACATGTACACGTGCTTGATATCCGGGGCGGGAGGCACGTCTCTGCTGATGAAGCTGTGCTCCTTGCCCGCCAGGTGGCTCATGAGGCCGCCCCGGGGGTAGGCAGCCAGGCTGGGATAGCGGTACAGACCTTTGCTTTGCAGCCGCGATGCGTACGATGCAAAGTCTCGGCTGGGCAGGGGGTGGAAAGGCCTGACCCGAACCGTGCTGTAGGGGTCCAGGTCGTAAAAGCTCCCGTCAGCAGTGGTGTAATAAGAGGATCCGGAAGAGCTGGAGTAAGGACTGTACCGGTAATGGACCCGCCCGTTCTCAAAGTAAGGCTGGAGTTGAGTTACGTGGTAGTCGGAGTGGGGCTGATATGGCTTGTACTGATAGAGGGGCCGCGGGCAGAACACCGGCTCATCGTCCGGAGGCACCTCGGTTCGTGAAATGGGAACGGAGCGAATAGCAGAGGCAGCAGGAGTGGGGACGTGCAGTGACTGAACCCTTCGGATCGTAGGGTAGGGTGGAGCATCCTCAGCATAGCTGGCAGTGCGCAGGCCCGTCGGGCTGACGGAGGACACAAACTCAGTCCGGCTACGAGGCTTGGAGTGGAGAGCTGAGGTGCTCTTCCCTTGGTTTGTGTAGGTGTTGTAGCGAATGCCGGCAGAATTGGGGGTCTCGGAGCGAGGCGGGTAGGCTTGGTGCTGGTCAGGCTTGCCGTGGTAGGGCACATGCGGAGGAACGCTCTCCGGCCTGTACTGATGCACGGCAGTGGGTTTGTGGTGCAGGTAGCTGTCTGGCCCAGGGGCTTCGGGGATGCTCTCTGGCTTGGGATGCGGCACGTACACGGGCTGCAGGGAAGCGTGCTTGGGCGGGGGAGGCGGTGGCGGGGGCAGTAGGGCTTCCTCCACGGAGGAGGCCAGCATGGAGGAAGAAAGAAAGGTGTGATAATTGGAGTTGGTGATGGCCTCAGCGTTGTTCGAGTGCATGGCGGCGGCGATTTTGCTCTCCAGCGTTCTCACAGGTGGGACGGGGGGTGTAAAGCTGTAGGAGGAGTGAGTAGGGACGGACTCAGACCGCAGGTGCAGCGGGGGAGCCCTCGTCGTCTCCCGAGGCTTTTCCAAATGGCTCTGGGGGCCTGTGGGCACAGAAGAGGCGCAGCGGGTGGCAGAGGTGCTCTCTGAGACAAAAACAGGCACAGGCTCTGGTGGCTTTTCAGGTGCAGTTGTGCCCCATACCTAGAGGGAAGAAAGCAGTAGCTGTTAGAGGCAAGCATCTCCCTCCCCCTGCCTATTCCACAGTTAAAATATCACAGAATCATGGAATGGTTTGGGTTGGAAGGGACCTCAAAGCCCTTTCAGTCCCACCCCTACCACAGGCAGGGACACCTCCCACTGGCTCAGGGGCTCCAAGCCCCATCCAACCTGGCCTGGAACCCCTCCAGGGATGGGGCAGCCACCACTGCTCTGGGCAACCTGGGCCAGGGCCTCCCCACCCTCACAGCAAAACATTTCTTCCCAACATCTCATCTCAATCTCCCCTCTTTCAGCTAAAAACCGTTTCCCCTCATCCTCTCCCTGCCCTTCCTCATGAAGAGCCCCTCCCCAGCTTTCCTGGAGCCCCTTTCAATACTGGAAGGCTGCTAGAAGGTCTCCCCAAAGACGTTATATCACAGATACTTGTATGGATTAGCTCAATTGGATTTTTTTCTGCTCCTGGTTTGTGTTTGCTGTGCAGAGCTAGCGCCGCTCGCTGCAGCAGGAGGTGTGTATGCTGCCTCCCGCAGCTACCGTGGTGCCTCTGGGAGACGTCAGGACCTGTCACAAATGGCACTCCCTGCAGATATCAAACTAGAGAAGGAGGAGGAGGTGGCTGCCTCTGTAGAGCAACAGGTTAAAGCTTTTACCCAGTTGCACAGTTGGCAGGTAGTCTGCTCGTCTCAAAGAAAATGCACCTGGATTACAACTCCTCAGGCCCTGGTGAGCAGATCAAGTGGTGTAATAGAGCAGAAACGCCTGCCTTAAACAGGTCTGCAGTGCTTAGGACAGGCTGCAGGCGTGCCTGCTTCACGGGCAGTGGGTAGTTTGGATTTCTGAGTGAACATTTCCATGTCTAACTTGCACACCAGGAATCTGACCTGCGTTACTAAAGCCTATTGGAAAAACATACTGTCAGCCTCATTGAAGAGAAGATGCCAAAATTCTTGTTTCTATGCACTTCTAAGCCCTCATTCCCCGCGTCAGTCACCCTGCTGGATACTTTCTCCTGTAAAATCAATGAGAACAGGTCTATGGGGATGTTCCCTTGTGTTTGCTTAAGGAATTCTGTGCTGCTTTCCTGTAAGGCTGTGTGTGTGCGGTACACGTGCAACTTCCAGTAACCTGTGAATCCCCTGCCTCTTCCCATTTGGGTTTGGATGGACTCTTCCAGAGCTCAGCCTCCTGCAATTACAGCGCCGGACACGGTGCTTGGAAGCACGCGCGATGCTGGGAGCAGATCCACGTACCTGGCTAGAACCGCTCGATGCTTTCGCGGAGGCCACTGGCACTTGTCCCGTTGCCGACTGGTGATCCTGCCGCTGCGCCGGGGCGGGCTGGCTGGCTGCGAGTGTGCGCTGTGCAGCGGTGACGGGGACGTCTGCCTGAGTCGTGGCCGGACCTGCTGGCCCACGGTTAGGCTCAGCTGCTGCTGGGATGGTGGTTAAGTACGGCATTGAAGCCGGGGTGCTTTTCTCCCCAGCAGGGGGAGACTGAAGCTTGTCATCGGCTGTGCAGGCAGGAAGGTGGTGCTTGTCCCCAGACACGGACACGCACGGACGGAGGGTGGGCTTATCTACGGACAAGTCTGTGCTGGGTGGTTCCCAGTCAGGCAGTGCACCTGGAGTGGGATGGGGCGGGTGCTCCCAGGCCCCGGCATGGGAGGGGAAGTGCTCTTTGTCCCCCGCTTTCCCAGGATGGAAGCTGGACTGCTCCTGCTCTGCATCTCTGCTACCAGGCATGTCCCCAGGCATGCCAGGGTGGAGAGGTGGGGGGTCCCGGTTTCCAGGTGCACCTGGTGGGTGGTTCTGCTCCCCAGGTGTGCTGCTACCTTGGAAATCCTGCTCTACTGGTGCACCGGTCGGGAAGTGAAGGCGGTTCTCAGGCAGACCGGTATACAGGTGGAGCTTGTCTGGAGCACCAGCAGAGAGATGGAGCTTTTCTAGAGCTGTGCCAGCTTCAGCCTCTCCATAATTTGTGCTTTCAGAATGAGCATCTCCTGGCCTTTTCTGAGACTGAGCGGATGCTTGCTGTGCGGACTCGGCTAACGCTAGGGCTAGCATGCGCGCTGCATTTTTCGGAGGAGGAGGAGGGATAAGAGACACAGAACTGACGGGAACAGGATCCTGGGGGGAGTCGAGGGCAACTGCTCCTAATGGGGGGAAAATTGAGAGAGAGAGTGATTTTATGTTACCCAATAAGGAGTGACCTAACCTTAATGACTATTATAAAAAAATAGACGCTTTCCACACTTTGACAGTGGCAATTCCTTCTGATGTGAAACACTCTTTCTGTCTCACATGCAACTGCTGCTCAATAGCACAGCGGCTCATCACAAAAAGGAAAAAAACACAAGAGATTGTCTAAAAGGCTCCTCTTGCATTTTCTAGCGAGGTAGGAAGTAGGTAGCAGAGAATAAGATACCCTTACACAATTTTGATCATAAGGTTTTTAGGCAAAAAGGTCCCTTCTTCAAGTGTTGGCAGATTTTTAATTAAAGAAAAGTCTTAGATGCGTTGGCTGAAATGATTTAGAACGACATGCTAGAGATTTTCACGCATGACAGGATGGGGGAGAAAAAAAAAAAAGAGTGGTGTACTATGGAAAATAATTATCTGAGATCTGTGAGATGTAGGGAGAAGGCAGAGGTTAAGACCTTACTGATCTGCACAGCCCTGCAAGACACTTGTGATCAGAACTGACGGGCATTCCCCTCTCCTAAAAGGCACGCAGAGGAGGATGGTTTTGAGAGCAGGTCCCCTTGGGAACTTAAAGAAAGAATGGAGGAAAATGCACTGTACCTTGCTGTGTGTGTCCAGTGGGTACAGTCTTATTCTGACTGCTTGACATTGGTCTCTCCCCTTCTTCTGGCAACTCTGGTTTGCCAGCAGCCACTAGCTGGGCATGCTGCAGCTCTTGGTGGGCTCCTTCCCCTGCTCCTGTTTCACTGTTTTTCAGGGGCAAGGACATCTGGGTTGGGGACCTGTTTGTGACTTCAGTGATGCCAATCCCTTTGCTCCAGCTGGAAGCAGAGGAGTTTCTGGATATGCTGGGCACTCCTCCAATCGCTTCTGACATGCGGCTGGGTAAGGCGAAGGAGACGGGTTCCGATGTAGTCAGCGGTGGAGATTTGATGGGCTTTCGTCCCATCTTGGGTGAGAAGGCAATGGGCTTGCAGGCCTTCTCTTCGGTTGGGCTCAGGTCCAGAGTAAAGAAAGGACTCATCTTCTCTTGGAAAGGGGAGACTGGCTCAGAGCTCGTGGCACTGCCTGGTGTCTGGGACTGGCTGCCTGATTCTGCATCCTTCTTTAGCAGGCTTGGCTTCTCCTTATTTATGCCGACTGACTCCAGCAGGGAGGTGCTGTCCAGGCACTCGGACTCTGCTTGGGGTGGGCTGCACTGAAAAGACATTGGGTCGAAATCCAGGCTTGCGACTCCGATATCTGGTGGGCTCAGGTCAACGTCTTCAGCAGATCGAGGAGAAATCAGGGCAGGAACATGGATGAGCCCCTCGTCCCCATCACTTTCATCGTGGGGAAGGTTGTCGTAGGAATTGCAGCGATTCATGTTTCCTAAGAGCTCTCCGTTGAATGAAGCAGACAATGCGTCACTGCTGGACCGAGGCCGTCTGGGTCGAAACAGTTTGGATTCACCTGGGAATGAGTAGATACATATGAGTTAGTGTCAATCTTACTGTCCAGGAGGTGACGGTTTGGTGCTGTTCATAAAGCAGCCTTAAGGCAGTGTGCTCACCTGGTGACCTCTAAACACAAAATTAATGTAGTTAACACTAACTGTTAATTAAGTTTGCTCACACTCCTTTAGAGTAGTTGCCAGGTCTGATTTAGTCTGATACGAAGCTGTTTGCAAAGGATAAGTAGTTTAAGTGTGCTGTCGACCTAAGGCTTTCTAAGAAAGCATTTTCCTTCCCGATGCTGTCATTTCCACCATAGAAAAGAAAGAGTAAATGTCGAGGAATGAATGTAAGCAGTGCTGGCTACACCAGAGCAAGAAGCTTGCTTTTTTTTAACCTTAGAAAGAAAACAAAGACCTGAAGAGCATTTCTCTGTGATACTCATCCGTGGTGGGCAGCAATAAGCTGCTTCCCTAATTAGCAAGTCCAGCTTCTACTGGAGGGGTGGAAAATCTGCCGTCAGTAATGTCAAGGTGCCTCTCTTAATCCACAGCACTAGGAGCACAGGGGCAATTTTGCCTTACCATCCACAGCGTGCAGAGAGGTAAGCGATTCTTCACTTTTAGCTGAGCGAAGAGTCCCGCTGTCTCCTCGTCCACCTAAGGAAATGCAACCGAGATGGTGAGAAGCTGAATTATCAAACTGGTTTATATTTGGCTGCTCAATGGTGACAGGAAGAAACCACTAAATGGATTTCTAGCAACACTACCACAGTCCTGGGAGCAAAAGTTGTGCTTTTTGTTTTAGGGCTCGGGTTTTTTTGGTTTTGTTTTTACTCCAAAGCCCTTAAAGAAAACCTGTATCCTCTCCGACTGTTAATGTGCTTTGCTGTCCAAGATTGATGCAGCCCTGTCTTGCAGTGGAGACTGTCCTGCAGAGCCCCCTTCAACCCGTGGTTCTACACTGCTGGGCAAGAGGCAATTAAAAGAGTGCATCAATTTTTGATGATACTCATTTTACAAGCTCTGCCTGGAGGTACCCATGATAACTGGTTGGTTCCTGCCAGCAAACAAACCCCCTTAAAAAGAGAGGAGAAAGTAACATTTGCGCAACTCACTTTATAAGCACTAAACAAGTACAATTTCAGTGCTCCGAAGAGACAGGCTAAAGGTCATTCCTAGAATGTGTTCATTATACTGGAGACTAAGAGAGTTATAATTTGAACGTTGCACCATGAAGAAGATGGGATAAAAGTCCTCACTAGCCAGCGTTTAGGGATCTGTGGTGTGTTTTACCACAAAACCATGTCGTTGTTATTTTCAACTGTGCAAAGAGACAGTAAATTGTCTATGGGAAGGGCTGAGAATTCTGAATCCACTTCCATTGGATGTGGCTACAAAAGGCCATTGGATGCCTTCTCTTGTTACACCAGTACAGCTTTTGGAGCGACTGTGTGTGTGGAAAAGTGCCTTTACCCAGTTTAATTGTGTCTTTTGAGAGCAGCAAAGGGAACTGTATTCTTATTTCATAATAACAGCACCAGAAGGAATTATTCTGAGACTTATTGCAGCGGTGCCCACGTATCGTCTTTCAAAATTTACTCTGAGCAAAGTGCTAGAGATGTGGGCTTCAGCGAGTTCGGCTCCTGAGCTAATGTGAGAGGCATTTAGGAAAGACAGCGGTTAACTGCAGGTGTTATTCATGGCTTGAACGCTAGAAGGAGATACAAGCATACCGTAAACGTGAATTCTGCAAAGCTGCAGCCGGATTTGCACCCTTACCTGCCAGGGCTATGGCTTTCATTTCTGAGGGTTCGCTGGGATTGCGCTGTAGTTTGCGTTTGGACACGGATGATGATTTTCCCAGGTTGAAGAAGGAACGCCAACTGCCAACTGGCGATTTCTTCATCTTGCTGGGTGGTCTTTTTCTGGAGTGAGAAAACAGAGCGCATTATTGGAGGGGGGAGCTGCATTTAGTTCAGGCTACTGGTTGGTTGTTATTAGAACAGTCTGGTTTCTGCTGAAAAAAAAAAAAAAGCTTAGAAACTTGGGCTCTTTTAAATAGCTGAGGATTTTTTTCATTCTTATAACTCAGCCCTTAGGTATGGGGTAAATTCATCCAAACCATGCAAAGCAGGTGCAACGCAGGTGAGCAAAGGCTCCATACTGATAATCATAGAATTGTTAAGGTTGGAAAAGACTAAGATCATCCAGTCCAGCCGTCAGCTCAATCACACTGTCTACTAAATCATATCTTGAAGTGCCATGGCTGAATGTTTTTTTAACCCCTCCAGGTATGGCGACTCCACCACCGCCCTGGGCAGCCACTCCCAGTGCTTCACCACTCTTTCAGGGAAGCAATTTTTCCTAACATCTAATCTAAGCCTCCCCTGGTGCAACTTGAGACCATTTCCTCTTGTTGTTTTGCTTGTTACCTGGGAGCAGAGCCCAGCACCCACCTCACCACAACCTCCTTTCCAGGAGCTACAGAGATCCACGAGGTCTCCCCTCAGCCTCTTCTTTTCCAGGCTAAACAACTCCAGCGTCCTCAGCTGCTCCCAGAACCCCTGGGCTCCAGTCACTTCCCCAGCTCCGTTTCCCTTGTCTGGATGTGCTCCAAACCCTTCAATAATAAGTGAGAGGCCCCAAACTGAACCCTGGATTCAAGGTGTGGCCTCACCAGTGTTGAGTGCAGGGGGATGATCCCTTCCCTATCGGCTTCACACACCATGGCTGATCCAAGCCAAGATGTTGTTGGCCACCTTGGCCACTGCTGGCTCATGTTCGGCCACTGTCGACCAGCACCCTCAGGTCCTTCCCAGCTGCTCTTCCCCAAGCCTGGAGCATTGTGTGGGGTTGTGACCCAAGTGCAGGACCCAATATTGAGCCTCGTTAACTCTCAGGCAATTGACCTCAGCCCATCAATCCAGCCTGCCAGGTTCCTCTGCAGAGCCTTCCTACCCTCAAGCAGATCAACACTCCCACCTGCTACGGGATGGCTTTTACTGAGCTGGCAGATGCACCAGTTCTCTGACGAACTGTGCAGCCATAAAAGGTATCAAAAGCATCTCTCGCTCATGCTGTAAAATCACATCCACCTCCTCCCACTGCTGTATTTCATTTCTAGTGTCGTATCTGTCCAACTGCTCCAGTTCGAGGGGAACCTGGATTTCTTACAGGCACTTATTCCTGAAATCTGGAAAGCCGTAACGTTTCCAGTGTTTGCCCTGTTTACATTTCTGTGCACATGAGCACAGGCACACGTACACATCGCGTACAACAGGGCTTTAGATATTCAATAACTCTGCTAAAGGGGAGGGAGTGGTGCAGAGGTTTTATGGCTAAACTGAGTCCTAATAGCATCCAAAGCAGGTGGAAAACAGGCTACAATACCTCATGTACAACTAGTTTTTGCTGTAATCAAAACACCAGCAGTGTGCCCAGGTGGCCAAGAAGGCCAATGGCATCTTGGCTTGGATCAGAAATGGTGGGACCAGCAGGTCCAGGAAGGGGATTCTCCCTCTGTACTCAGCACTGGTGAGGCCGCACCTCGAGTACTGTGTTCAGCTCTGGGCCCCTCACCACAAGAAGGATATTGAGGCTCTGGAGCGCGTCCAGAGAAGAGCAACAAAGCTGGTGAGGGGCTGGAGAACGTCTGACGAGGAGCGGCTGAGAGAGCTGGGGTTATTTAGCCTGGAGAAGAGGAGGCTGAGGGGAGACCTTATTGCTCTCCACAACTCCCTGAAAGGAGGTTGTGGAGAGGAGGGAGCTGGGCTCTTCTCCCAAGGGACAGGGGACAGGACAAGGGGGAATGGCCTGAAGCTCCGCCAGGGGAGGTTCAGGCTGGATATCAGAAAAAAATTCTTCACAGAAAGAGTCATCGGGCACTGGAACAGCTGCCCAGGGAGGGGGTCGAGTCACCTTCCCTGGAGGTGTTCAAGGAACGGGTGGATGAAGTGCTGAGGGACATGGTTTAAGGGAGTGATAGGAACGGTCGGACTCGATGATCCAGTGGGTCCTTTCCAACCTGGTGATTCTGTGATTCTATGATTCACCGAGTTATGACACACACTGGAAAGGAAACTCGTCTCTACCTTTCGGACGGAAAGTCTATGACCGTGTGGAATTTCCCTTGTAAAGCTGCAGGGCCTTCTCCCACTTCTATGTATTTGCTGTCTGCCACGATGGGAGAGTTGATCTGGGCTTGTGTCCGTGCCTGTGCCTCCTCCAGCGTGAGCAGCTTTGTGGAAGGGGAGGACACCAACAGTGACTTGGGCCGCGATAAAGAACTGTGCCCTGTAAGACAAAATCACAAGCAACAGAGAGAATCAGAAACCAGCAGTACAGAGATCAAAGCTCCGGATCTGTGCGTCCAGGGAGGTGGTGTGTTTTTCTAGAGCTTTGTTATCCCAGTCACTGAAAGATGTGGTCAAAACAGCCACTTCGGCAGAGGCGTGTTTCTGCCAAAAACCCCTCTCAAAATTAAAAGCAGCGTAGTGTATTCGAGAAAAGAAGGCAGGGGGAGGCAGGTAGGTTGGAAACATTCACTGACATGCTTTAAGTTTCACTCTGCAAAACAGTGATGGTTTTATTTCCTATAAAGCTTGGCCTCAGCCATTCCCAGGATCCACCTCTGGGTGCAACAGGAAAAGCCATCTGTGACTGAAGTTGCTACAAACCAACATGCAGATAGACACAATAAATAGGATCAAGCCGTGGGTCTTGCTCGTGGCCTTTTTACACCTCGTGCTTGTTTTTGGAGATGAGATGAGCATGTACATTTTTGTACGAGCAGCTGATGCTGCCTCCTTCTGCTTGGATCTGTTAGAGGAGCTTGCAGTGCAGACGAGAGCGCTGCAGAGGAGCACAAGAAGCCTCACGTAAAAGCAGACAGCTTTTGTTTGCTTATATAAAGGTGTTCATGTGGTTTTTCTCACCTCAGTAAAAGAGTGTGGGTGAGTTCGTCCTTCCTCCTCTTACCCGTACCTGCCTGTTAGAAGCCATACTCAAAACCAGAGGCTCCTGGAAGCACAGTTGAGGATGCTGCCTTGCTGCAGCGCAGTACTCCTGCGCTTGGCTGATACGCTGTGAAACAGCCTGACCCTTCTCCCTGCCAGTTCTGTGTCAGAGTACGCTGAATGCGAATGACCAAGTTATTAAACAATTAGCTGAATTTACATGGTCCATTCTAAGCCTGGATAATCATTTGGCTCGGACTCTTAACATACTTATCTTCCCCTGGCAGAGCTCAGCCTGCTGTGGGCTATTACTGTTCAGCCAAGCTAACCCCTGGCTCCTGTTGACTTAAAATTGCTTTAAAAAAGCTGAACTTGGAGGAACTCTGCAACCTTCGGGAGAGGCAGGGCTTGTTTAAAAGTAGGGAGCAGCAAATACACTGGAAAAACAGGTATTTGCACTCCATAGGTTGTGGTAACCTGTTCACTTTTCAGGTTATCAAAGCAGATGGTACACGCTTAGTGCTGCTTAGGAGTAATAATAGCTTGTGTTATCCATGTCTGTTGATCTGACAGACAGAGTAAACTTTCCTCCTGGTGCAACTCTGTTCCTTTTCAATGGAACGGGTGCACTTTTGGCCTTAGCAGCTACTCAAGGGAATTTGTAGGTTCCAAGGCTGAATGACGTTTCCAGCGCTCCAGGGTTGGGCACTAATGGGTTGCACTTTGTTCCTCATCCTAAAGCCATGAATCAACAACACGAGCTGGGAACTGGGCAAGAGCTGTAGGGGAGCGCAGAGTGAGCCACGTGGCTGCAGGCACTGCTAACGAACACAGACTGTGCAGAGGAAATAATCAGGGTACCAGATGTCAAAATATGCCCTTTAAGAGCAAGACTAAGTTTCTTAGTGCCAACACTGTGGAATACAGAGAGCTTTCTTTATATCAGTTCAGTTCTTATGTTCTAAGGTGCTGATCGGGGCAGACAGGTCGCGTGTTGTACTGCAAGACAGCTCAAATGGATAAACATGCAGAGCATCGACACTGTTGGTTGTAAAAAGAAGAGGAAGGACAAAGATTTAAGAAATTCTTTATGATTCATCAGTCCTAGGACATAAAAGTAGAAACCAAACGTTAAGATGTGGATTTCTGCAAAGCATCCTTGGCTTCTAAGAAAGGTACCAATAGCCATTTCTAAAACCAAGCTGTATTTGCCTGTTCTAACATCATCAACCTAGAATTCTGTCCTCTGTGTTATAGTGAAAAACTATTTCAAATGTCCCTGAGGAGGCTCAGAGCCCCACTGAGTGTCTGATACCTTTTTTTGATTAAGGTAAACTAGTGGAGGAAGATGCTCACCTGCTCCATCCCGTATGACTGAGCTGAGTTTGGAACTGAAGAGGACATCCACATGGTTCAAGATGAATTCCACAACTACGGACTGGATTCGCACCTCCATGAAGGCAGCTGTCCCACTGAAGCAGGCAGACTCTATTTGCTTCGATCTGAAGAAAAGTCAGATTAAATGAAATGCAGACAGGCAGAAGAACACAGGAAAACGTGCTCCTTTTGGGTAAGGCTTCGGCATGTGTCAAGCTTTTGTGCCTGGCTGCTTGTTAAGAGATCAAATCTCATCCCAGCACTACAGAAATGATCACGCTGACTGCAGTGATTGATATCCACATCTGAGGTTCAGGTTTGAGTCTTAATGAAATAGCAAGAGGATCGGGGCCTAGAGAAAAGCTGGGGAGGGCAGGGATAGGATGAGGAGGAATGGTTTGAAGCTGAAAGAGGGGAGACTCAGGTGAGATCTTAGGAAGAAATGTTGCTGTGAGGGTTTCTGGAGGCCCTGGCCCAGGTTGCCCAGAGCAGTGGTGGCTCTGGAGGGGTTCCAGGCCAGGTTGGATGGGGCTTGGAGCCCCTGATCCAGTGGGAGGTGTCCCTGCCCATGGCAGGGGGTGGAACTGGATGGGATTTGAGGTCCCTTCCAACCCAAATCATTCCCTGATTCTATGAACACCAGGTCTGGAAGGACAAGGAGCGTGTGGCAGGTCAGGATTGAGGTCAATGTGCTCCTACACAAAGTGGGGAGCTTTTTGCTAGCTTTTTTCCTGATACTATGGACGGCAGCAGTTAATGCAGTGGCTCTGTACAAAACTCACTGTGGCCTCCTAATGCGATTTTTCCCTTAGCAGAGAATGCCTCCAACTGATCCTGCTCAGCAAGTACCCTGATAGTCACAAAAACAAACTCAAATGAGAGCGTTTGACTGCTTGTGGGTGAATTGCCAGCAAGAAGGAAAGAGCTTACCCTCATTAACTGCACACTGGGGAATCTATGACTCAGATTTCTCAGGTTGGGAACAAAAGCAGTCCAGAGGATCAATACAATAGAGGGCAGGGTGATTTTCTTTCTTTTTTTCTTTTAAAGCAAAATTTTAAAATGACATCATTAATTTTAAGCTGCCCTGTTATGCGCATTCAAAACAAATTTTAGGGGACAGATTTATCCCCGATCGTTTCCGTAAGTCTGAATTTTTGCAGCCAAAAGCTGTCAAATTAGACTCTAGAGACCGATGCACTGGGAAATCAGTGATGCCACTGAACAAATTTTCCTTGGATGATCAAGGGCACACTAGGCTCGTGGAAGCAGGAGAGGGGAAATGATCATCAGACAAGAGGGCTGGAGGGAATCATTCCTTTAACTGCAGTCAGTGGAAGGGCACTGTGGTGGGACAGAATAAGACCATGGCGCTCTCTCTGCGTGGTTCCCCTGATAACAGCGGGGACAGTTTCACATCACTAGTTCAGGAGTTGGTCTCAGTCCCCTGCTTAGAACTTCCCACTGGAAACTGTACTGGAGGAGAAAACAGATTGGGTGGAAGAAAGGAAGAGCTCTTTCTCAGCTGCTGAAAGCTGTGATTTTGTGGAGAGCAGGTATCTGACTGTGATATAAATATAAAAACTTATTTTGTATAGAAAAAGGAAAGAAAAAAGAGCATACCTGAGGAGGTTTGGAGCCCAGACGATTGCTAAGTTCTTGGTGTGCATGTTTGTGATGGAGCAGTAATCAGCTAGACGGGCTAAGTGTCTCATCAGGAACTCTAGTGTCCTGGAAAACAGGAGACAGGCAAACGTTCAGCGCCACTGAGCAAAGCCACGCTGTAATTCACAAAACAAACCCCAGATTATTGTCGCCTCTTGGTTTGACAGCTCATGGCAAAACGTGTTAAACTGTACCCCGAGACTGAGTTGTCTTTAGCAAATAATCACAGTGGGGTGAGGGGAGTCTCGCCTGATCTGCCCAGGCTCAATGAAGAGACAGCCAAAGCACCCGCGATCAGTCCAAGGGCTGGATCAGAGAACACGGAGAGGGATGGGAACAACTGACATGCCCCCAGCACGGCAGGATCTAGAAGTGGAGCGCCCTGGAAACCCATCACTTGGCTGCTTCACTGCAACAGCAATCCCGGAGGGGTGGAAGGATGCTGAAAAGTGAGCTCGGAAAGGGCAGGAGTGCTTCTTACGACACCCCAGGATACTGAAAACCAGCGCATTGTATGCGAATTCTACTTATGAAATTACCCAGTACAGGTTTCTTACAGATATATGCAGCAGATACAGGTTCAGAGGCTTCTGTTCACATTGAAAAAAAAGTTGTTTTTTTTTTTATATTCAACATTCCATGAGGAGAAGGGAGCGCACGGTGGTTATGAAAATGCTGATGTCCCCCTCCTCCGTGCTGTTGCCTGGCAGCATCCCTGGCTTTTTGCCTGTACAAACCTATTTTTTGGGGGGGCTGGGGAATGGGGAAGAGCTGATTGTGGGACCTGTCATTCCCAAACGGGTAAGGCCTCCGAGGAGACCATACAGCGACCTCCCAGTACCTGAAGGGGCTACAAGAAAGCTGGAGAAGGGCTGTTCACAAAGGCCTGTGGGGATAGAGTGAGGGGGAACGGGGAATAAACTGGAGAGGGGCGGGTTTAGACTGGACATAAGGAAGAATTTCTTCCCCGTGAGAGTGGTGACGCCCTGGCCCAGGTTGCCCAGAGCAGTGGTGGCTGCCCCATCCCTGGAGGGGTTCCAGGCCAGGTTGGATGGGGGCTTGGAGCCCCTGATCCAGTGGGATGTCCCTGCCTGTGGCAGGGAGTTGAATTGGATGACCTTTAAGTTCCCTTCCAACCCAAACTATTCTGTGATTCTATGATTCTAAGGCCTGAAGATGGATGTTCCTGGATGGAAACAAAGCAGGCATCTCCAGCACCCAGACTGTTTGGTACCTGCAGCATCACAGAGTTGCAGAAAAATAAAGTGGTTTTTTTTTTTCTCTTTCTATGCAAACCTCAGGAAAGGAAGAGAGCAGCAGCCTCGTCCACCCACACCGTTTGGCATCCAGTGCCTCCCATGCCCCAGACACACAGAGAGTACCATCTCCAAGTTAAACAAGTCTGTCCGCCACATAAACTAAGAGTCATTTTAGGGAAAAGGTGGAATGCACGCGAGAAAATGAGATGGAAGGGATGAGATTACTTTTGATAAGATCCTCTTGAAGGCCCTAATCAATTAATTAACATTAAATATTACAATTAGTGAATATGAACTACCAGTTATTATACTAATTAATGTTATTTAAATAGCAAGTAGCACACAGTTGCAGCTTGTAACACATTAGAATGGTTAACTAATTAGTTAAGACTAATGACTATATAATAAGATACTGATATTCATATATCATACTACAATATCATATATATACTACAATATCATATATCATATTACAAGTTATGATATTCATATATCATATTACAAGTTATTTATACCACGCAGGTACAGCACTGCAATTGCCCATATAATCACCGTACATTAAAATAAATAAATTTAAATATTTATTAGCAGAAATCATCATAAATAACTATCTTTATGCGTTACAGTCAGCCTCTACGCCAGGATACTGAATTATAACTGGTTCTGCAAAATAACATACAGTAGAAGTAGAAATGACTGACGATTATCAAAGATTACAATTGGACACTATCAGCCAAACATCATCTCCAGGCACCACCACTGGTGAGCCAACAACCATAAACTGATCGGCCAGTTGATGATTATCATCAAGTATGATAATTAGACATCCACAGCCAAATATCCACCTGCAGACACCGGGCATGTTCAGCGGAACTACTCAGGATACAGCACCACAACTGGTCCAGCTAATTATAACAGCTACTGATAGGCAAATAACTGTCAAGACACATTGCAATTAGCTGTTTACACCAATTACAAGACATAAGTGATGAAGACTACTTACCATACTTACTACTAACCATCATTACAATAATTAGTTATTAATGCTGTTTATAGACTCATTAACATACAGTATTACCTATTAATAGGACTCACCATATTTTTTTGTCTGATGCCTTTTTGCTATACCCGGCCATAATTTTTAATATTAAAGAACTTAACGCGCTATTACACTTAGCCAAGACGCAACACCATACATCACAATTCAGTTATTAATACTAAGATGGCCAGATGAGCCAAATCAACCCTGGTGATCAATGGAGAGACAGATGCCGCAGCCAGATGGCCCTCACGTCCATCTCTTCGATGATTCCATGGCAAATTCAGACTAGATATAAGGAAGAAATTCTTCCCAGTGAGGGTGGGGAGGCCCTGGCCCAGGTTGCCCAGAGCAGTGGTGGCTGCCCCATCCCTGGAGGGGTTCCAGGCCAGGTTGGATGGGGCTTGGAGCCCCTGATCCAGTGGGAGGTGTCCCCGCCCATGGCAGAGGTGGGACTGGATGGGCTTTGAGGTCTCTTCCAACCTAAACTATCCTATATTATAATTGGTGATTCTTAAACACTCTATTATATAGTTCTTCAAAGATAGCACTGTTACAGTTTGTTGGTTACTATTATTGCTGCAGGGTTGGAAACTGGAGATGACAAACACTTGACCAAATCAAACTGAAGGCCTGAACCAATTTTTTTTGGCTACATTTCACTTCAGTTGTGATTCCTAGAACTGGTTTTGTGCTGCCCTCCCAGTAAAACGATTTCCTTCGTGATATCGGTCCCTTCTGACAGAACCTGCTTCTCTCTGCCCCTACACAGCGCTAGGAAGTCAAATAAAACTGCGCCAAGTATGTAGTGTTTGTCTGGCAATGAGCTAATTAAAATATAAATCCACTTTATATATCATAGAATCATAGAATCACCAGGTTGGAAAGGACCCACTGGATCATCGAGTCCAACCATTCCTAACACTCCCTAAACCATGTCCCTCAGCACTTCATCCACCCATTCCTTAAACACCTCCAGGGAAGGCGACTCGACCCCCTCCCTGGGCAGCTGTTCCAGTGCCCGATGACTCTTTCCATGAAGAATTTTTTTCTGATATCCAACCTGAACCTCCCCTGGCAGAGCTTCAGGCCATTCCCCCTTGTCCTGTCCCCTGTCACTTGGGAGAAGAGCCCAGCTCCCTCCTCTCCACAACCTCCTTTCAGGCAGTTGTAGAGAGCAATAAGGTCTCCCCTCAGCCTTCTCCAGGCTAAACAACCCCAGCTCTCTCAGCCGCTCCTCATAAGACTTGTTCTCCAGCCCCTTCACCAGCATCGTTGCTCTTTTCTGGACACGTTCCAGAGCCTCAACATCCTTCTTGTGGTGAGGGGTCCAGAACTGAACACAGTACTCAAGGTGCGGTCTCACCAGTGCTGAGTACAGAGGGAGAATAACCTCCCTGGACCTGCTGGTGACCCCATTTCTGATCCAAGCCAAGATGCCTTTGGCCTTCTTGGCCCCCTGGGCACACTGCTGGCTCATGTTCAGTCGGCTGTCAACCATCACCCCCAGGTCCTTCTCCTCCGTGCAGCTCTCCAGCCACTCTTCCCCCAGTCTGTAGCACTGCACGGGGTTGTTGTGCCCCAAGTGCAAGACCCGGCATTTGGCCTTGTTAAACCTCATCCCATTGGTCTCGGCCCAGCAGTCCAGCCTGTTCAGATCCCTTTGCAGAGCCTCCCTACCCTCCAGCAGATCCACACTTCCTCCCAGCTTAGTGTCATCTGCAAACTTGCTGAGGGTGCACTCAATGCCTTCATCCAGGTCATTGATAAAGACATTGAACAGAGCTGGACCAGTACCGAGCCCTGGGGAACCCCACTTGTAACTGGGCAATAAACCATTTTAATAGAGACAGAGGGCAGCTGTCTCGAGGGGGAACACTGCACTCGCATCCTTTCTCGTAAACCCCGAGCCGTAACCAGAGGGCAGCACTGACCTGTAGTGAGGAGGAGGCAGCTGCTGGATGACATCGTGGATTTTAACCAACCGCTCCTCATCTGTAGCAGCAGAAACGGCATCCTGGAACAAGGAAGGAAGGGACTTTAGCTGCAAATAAGACTAGATATCTGCCAAAGCATCTTGTACCATGGCAAATGTAGTGTCCTTCAGCAGTGAGGTGGATTCTGCTGCTCTGCTCCACCTTCAGAGAGGCGCCTGTCCCTTCGCAACAGACCAGCACGCAGGTAAGGTGAGAAAGGCCAAGTAAATCAAGATCTGGGCCACTTTACAGCTTATTTGTACAGTACAATTCCTTGCAGAGGGTGTTGGCTCAAAGTAATATTTGCTGCTAATCCCACTCTTGTTTGAGAAATCCTTGGGGAATTCCTTTGAAGCACTGTTAGTGTCCCCAGGCCTTCTCCTGGGGCTCCAAATGTGGACTCGACATGGTAGGGCACGGGGGGACAAGGCACCTGTGAGCTAAACAACAAGGGAAACAGCAAAGGGACCTCAACCCTGGGGCGCTGCCACGCTTCTGGAATGGCAGGATGCCACCAGCAGCGGGAATGTGGTGTGTGGGGAGCACAAACCTGGCTGCTGCTAGGCTGGTCGTTGTGGAGATACCACCAAGACAGAGAAAGGTGTGTGGAAGCCAGGTTCAACTTGCTGCTGGCTCCTTTGCAGTGTTTCTGTGTTCAGCCTGCGCAGACGAAGCCAAGCTGAAGGGGAAAGGCATTGCCTCGTACTCACTGAGAACTTCTCATAGAGTTGATAGGTCAGCAGCGGATTTGGGAGCTCGCGGAAGTACAGTTTGCAGAGGGAGCCCACGCAGTGGATGTCTTGGATGTAAATATCCTTTGTCAAGTCAGGAATCTGCTCAGAGTCAAACTCGTGGCTGGGAATGAGAACAGAAAAAATAGGCAAAAGGGTTTGGAAAGGAGGAATGAAAATGAAACCCAGCGAAAATTACAGTTAAGAGAAGAAAGGGGTTTGTGATTTACAGGAAAAAAAAAAAATACTCAAGTCACCAAAGCCACACGACCAGCGGTTGTGATGCTGCTAGACCACATTTTTCCAAAATTAGGCTTTTTTTTTTTTCTAATATGGTATTTTCACTGAGTTTTAGAACGGATTGGCTAGTCTGCAATCCCAGGGCCTCTCACAAAGCCTCCAGAAAGCATCTTCGAGACCATGGAGACAATGTGAGTATTCCACTCCCAAGGGCTGTGACTGGGAGCTGCCCCCGAGAAGCAGCGCTGCGCACAGGCCTGAAGGAAAGCCACTGTCCTTTTGCATTTCAAAGGTCTGCAAACTGAAGCGATAAAGCGATGCGGAACAGCAGTGCCGGAACAGCAATGCCATCGGCAGCTGCTGCACATGGAGAGGAGCGTGCGCAGAACCCCCCCTGGAGATGAGCTGGTGAGCTGAGCAGCCTCTGCTGCAGGGGGGAGAGAGCCAGCAACCACAGGAAGAAAATCCCCGAGCAGTCCCTGGGTTTTCAGAGAGAGAAAAACCAAAATCACCACCATTTAGGAAATAAAAGCTGAGCTTAGAAGGCCAAGGGCTGGCTCGCTGCTCCAATCTGTGCATGGGAGTACTGTTTCAGCTTAGCAGGAGGGATTTGCAGGCGCTGGCACGGCGAGCTGGGGCACATGGTGCTGCCAGAGCAGGGCTGTGCCAGCTAAAGCTCGTTTTCCCTGCGACAGCTTGAAGGTATAAACCAAAACCACCTATTGTTGATGTGGGGAATCATCCTGTCAACACCACAAGCTCAGCAGTGTCAGGGGCTGGGTGGCTTCTCCATCATCCAAGTCAGGCAGTTTCTAACACAAGGTAAAACAAGCCTTCGGGATGCGGAGCTCAGCTCTCGGTGCCTACAGGACAGAACCAGTTTGTGTCCACGTCCAGGACAGGAGGCGTATTTGTAACCGCAGCGTCTAACATAGAGCCCTTCCCCGAGCAGAAGGCGCTCCTGCCTTGCCCTGGGCACAACGGCCACGCCAGGGAAGCCACTTGTACTCCGCCAGGCTGTGGGCAGGAGGGGGTGAATAGTCCATCCCAGCTCCGCATTCCAAAGACAGCATAAAAGGAGGGAATAAAGACCTCTGCTCTCCCCAGCGGATGGATTGCCTGGAGCCACAGCCCTCAGTGTTCAGTACATACAGCTCCCACAGCGCCATCCGACTCATCACCTACTCATAACTGGGAGAGAAATTGAATTCCTGCCCTTGGCTCCAGAGAAGGGAGATCAAGGAAAGACACCAGCTCTTTCCATATAAATACACTTGGCCTGGGCTGAAATCCTCTGGCCAGATCCTGCCCTACTCCAGGACTCCTGGTACTCCAAAGTATTTTCCCTAGGAATAAAACTCACGCCCCTGCAGAAGCTGAATATGGAGTGAAGGAAGGGAAGCTCAGCTACATCCAGCCTTTCTTTTCTCTGTACTGGCTGTTTCAAGAAGTACCTACTGTTTCTTTGGACCCCAAGAGAAGATTTTGTTAGCAGAATACAACTTCACCGCCTGTCAAAAGAAGCCAGAACACAGGGATACACCCAACAGCTCAACACTCGCTCCGGTTTGCCTGCCAGCTACCGCGCTGCTGAAGAGCCAACCTCTGTCCTACAGTCAATCTCCCATGTGGAATAAATTCTCTAACTTTCTCTCCAACCAAAAAGTCCTTTAAATCCCAGAGATCTAATCCTTCTGTGTGAAACTTAAGAAGAGTGACTCATTTATAAGGATACTGCAGCTCTAGCTTTGAAATAAGCCTAATGATCTGTTTATATAGCTGGAAACTACAGCAGAGCAACATCTACATTAACCAAACACTCATGGAAATCTGTAGTGATTTAGACTAACAATGGGGAGTGAATCTGCAAGTTATGCCAGGTACTCCCCTCCTTTTGTCTTTGGAATATCTCAGAAAACTGAAAATAGGCTGTCACTTCATTCTCTGTCCTGTACCAGGGAATTATGTCAATAAAGTTTTAGAAAACCATTTTTAAAGCACCTTTGGAAAACACTGAAGGAGAAAATGGTCTTGGCAACATAAAGGGGAAAAAAAAAGGACTAGGGCAGCGATTAGAAAGACGATCCAGCACAAGTCAAAATGGAGAATTAAAGGGATGCAATTGAAGCAAGGGCAAACATTTTATTCAGCCAAGATTGCTGTGGGCAACAGCTACAATCAGAGGCTTTGGAGTCTGCATATCAAAGCCTCGGGAGCAGAATGCTAAAATGGAATTGCTGTGATGAGAAACAGGATTAAGCTGAACCAGAATAAGCCCATCTAGACAGGGGTTTGTACTGTAACTGTACTGGCTCAAAGCTGTCCACTGAACTTGGGAATAGCTGGTACAGAAAAGATATCCTTGATATGAAAAATACGCCTTTGCTGCCTCTGGGAGGCCATGGGCCTGGGATCAACATCGGAATTAGTCACATCCCACTAGGTTCTCTCAGTCTTCTAACAACAGAAAAATGCACATCAAATGATGGGAGGAAAAACAGCCTCACAGAAGGATAAAGAGTATTTGCTGTGATGAGAGCAGCTCCTCACTGGGGAGGACACACACCTAGTCTCCCCCTCGCAGCGTGCCAAGGCCTCCCACCAGGAATTATGTAACTATTCCTCGCATGCTACCAATTAATTGCTAATATGCCAGGAGTCCAAAGTACAAGGAAAAACATCAGCTGCTCAAAAGGGCTCCAGGAGCGAGGGGAAACAGGAATGAAATGTGACAGCTCAGTGACACCACGATCCCAGAGCCTTCTGATACTCTACCCTGAAGGAAACCATCCTGCAAAACCATTGCCTGCAAAAAGTCTACTGAACAATCCTGCACTGCTCCAAAAGAGTGGAAAACCCAGCGTTCCATCCCTCGCTTACAGCCTGCACACACCTATCGGAGCTGCTGGAACTGCGGGCTGCTGCAAGCACAGCCTTTGGACCCAGCGTGTGCCTCGTGCGTCCCCTGCAAACAGGTTTGTCAAACAGCGCCCTTACCGTAGCTTCTGAATATTGGACGCGATCCCAGACAGGCGATATATTCCATCCACGATGCCATGCTTCTCAATGAATTCAGTGCAGCTCTTGAGGACCTGGGGGACTGAAGAACAAGTGGTGTCGGTTAGCCGAGGATGTTATTAGAGTCCTAGTTCAGGTTGTGGTCTCGTCAGATGCCATAAACTAAGCCCAACTGGGCCACTGCTTCAGTTCTTCTGTAGAGGAGAAAGCCTGTAAGAAATATAACTTTAGGAGTTGGGGTGGAAACTGGTCAGAAGTGTTCTCTGCTTTAAAGAAATGCCAGGATACAAAGTGGGTTGAAAAAAGTCAATTCTGGACAAGCAGAGACAGCGCAGGTCCCATCACAACTTCCACAAGAACCGCGGTGTTAAATTCTATTCCAGAAGAGCTACAGAATTGAGGAGATACTCTCTTGTTTTCAAATCTATATAGGATTAACCTATAGGGCTTGGCTCCAGCTAATACAGACACGAAGGAGATGCTACTCTCTGCACAGGGGCCGGGAGAGTTTTTACAACTGATAATTCCATCCCCAGTGCCTACTGGAGCGTGACTACGTTTAAATAGCTCCACAACGTACCACGCTCACAGAAAGTGCAGACAGACCAGGGTATGACAGAATGGAAAAAAATAAGCCCAGAGGATATAATTAGGTGTCAAGTTAATATTCAAGCCGCTTCACCAACCAATTCCTTCCAGTTGACTTCTCAGCCGCATGCAGCATCCACTGCCGGAGATATCTGTCCATCCTCGTCAGCTTAAGGAGGAGCAAATTGCTTTATTTATAAAAGGGGGATACAACTGCTCTGAACACAGACAGAAAATTAGGCTTGAGCTCTTGTGAGCAAATCTTCCTGGAAGAAGCTCAGATCCTTGTGGATTCCTCTGCAAACCCCCTTTTTTTTGCTGTACCTCCTGTGATGATCTAGATTTATTCTTACGTTAGATGCCAGGTCTGATCAATTTGCCATGTGACACAGATTCTGAATAGGTCATGTGGCAAATCCCCTTATACCAAGCGGCAAATGCCATCTGCCAGTCCCTCCTCCGAAGTGCTACTGAACTTAGATGCTCCAGGCTTTCCCCTCCCAAGCCCCTGCACTGCTTTTTTTCCCAGCTTGCAGCACTCTCACAGCTAGAGAGAAGGCTCATTTTTGATGGTTCCCTGGAAATCAGCAGGGGCATCCTGGGCTGACGTCAGATCCGCTCCTCATTTGAGCGTAGGATAGAAGGAAAGCTGTGTGGCACGTCAGTCACGCAGGCTCAGGGCCTGAAGACACCAAGAGACAGTCAGAATTAAGCCAGTTAGACTCTGGTATTTACGGCATTTACAGCATCTCAGGCTGTTTTCCAACACAAGGTGCAGACTCTGGGGCAAGTAGAGCCCTTGCA
The DNA here is from genome assembly GCF_017976375.1 of Cuculus canorus. Taxonomy (NCBI): domain Eukaryota; kingdom Metazoa; phylum Chordata; class Aves; order Cuculiformes; family Cuculidae; genus Cuculus; species Cuculus canorus. The sequence goes on from NC_071423.1 coordinate 1,622,655, forward strand.
GGTAAAGCAATGGGATGGAAAGAGCCTTGGAAACCAAATGTTGCTTTTTGGGACAGAGAAACAGAAAAGATCACCTTCTGCTCTCCCCTGTAGGTGCAATGGGAATTCCACTCCTGCAGCCAGAAAGGATTTGCAGAAGGAAACTCCAGCATCCGCTCTGAAGAACGGTACCTCTGGCAGCCTCGTGGGCTCTGAGCAGCACCACAACCGCTGGCGTGAGGAAGAAACCAGACACATGTTTAGGCACCAGAGCCAGGATTAGCAACAGCTCCTCACCGCTGAGCGAATGCCCACTTGGAAATCACGTTGGTAAAAGGTGCATCGGTGACTGCAGCACGTGAGCCAAATCCCCGAGAGCAGGGCAGGCGGAACAGACAGCCCCACCTTCTAACGCTGCTTCTAAAACATTTCTGCAGGACAACGCTTACCTCTTAACAGAGGTTCAACGTGTCTCGGAGAAGAAAGCTTCTAAGGCTTTAAGTGGACAGCGAAGGAGCTGTATCACACTCCAACAGCTGTCAAAAAGGGCTGAAATATGTTCTGTGTTGCACTAAAGCATCAGCAGACAAGTGGAACTCAGGTATAAATGGGTGCAGAAAAGCTGAGAGATAAGAAGAACACCATCCACTGCAGTGAAGGCCAAGGCCAAGGCTTTAGATGTTGACACAATCAGGGGTTTCTTTACTTCTGTGGGAAAAGACAGCAGCCTAGATGGCCAGACACACAGGATCCAAGCTCATCCTGGTTGCCCTGAGAACCGAGCGAGGCTATGTGAGGCGTCCATCTGTTTCTTGTCCCACCACTACCCATTACAAAAGCTGAGAGGTCACAAATCTCACTAGCAAACGAAGCGAGGCTGCTGGGCTCTGCACCGCATCAGTGGCATTTCCCTCTCCCAGCTGCCCGACTATGAGAATCACAAAAGATTGAGTAAAGGGTGCTTAGCTGCAAACCCCCAAGACTACAATGGTCCACACTGGAATCTGAATAGGAGCCCCTCGGTATTGTTGTTATAGCACCTGTTGAAATAAATAAAGCCATTAAAGGTTTTAAATAGGAAGGGGAAGATTTAGATTAAACATCAGGAAGAAATTCTTCACAGTGAGAGCAGGGAGGCCCTGGCCCAGGCAGTGGTGGCTGCCCCATCCCTGGAGGGGTTCCAGGCCAGGTTGGATGGGTTTTTGAGCAACTGGATCCAGTGGGAGGTGTCCCTACCCATGGCAGGGGGTTGGAATTAGACCATCTTTAATATCCCTTCCAACCCAAACCATTCTATGATCCCATGATAAATAAATAAGCAAACAAGCAGCATATTCCCTGCCTACTTAATTGCTAGTGGGAGGCAGAGCGATGCACACACTACGTGGGGCAACTCTCTCCTGTTTATCTGCACACTCCGACCACTGCTAGGACACTGCCTGCACTTCCCAACCGATGGTTTGTGCCACTGGGAGCGAGCTCTGCAGGTTTCCAAAGGCTCGTCCTGGTGGGGTTTATCTAGCTGTGTCAACAAACAGCACGGTAGGAACGGTATTTATGCACCAGTTCAGCTGTGCAACGACCTGCTGTGACAGCAGGAATCAGGACAGGGGAGAGCAGGGGGACAGCAAGGGACACAGCACCAGCAACACCTCCTGAGGTCCTTACTGGGCACTTAGAAGAGTGAATAGATGCTGAAAAAAATCTAGCAGGCTCGTTCTACGCATTTCCTAATCTGGTTACCAGGACGATCTGTTCTTTAAGCTAAATATATCATGACAGCAGCACAGATATTTTGGGGGAATTCTGCATGGTTGGAGAAGTGACTGCAATTCCGGCAGGGCTATAATTATACTTGTAGGCCCTGTGCTGGAATGGTGACTTGATCGTTCTGATTTCCGAACAGAGATGACACCTGACAGTTCCATGCGTGTGTAACCTCCCCTCCCCTTTGAATCCCAAGCCCTTTAGTCAACATAATTTTCCATGCTTATGGACCTGCACATGCAGATGTGTGAAGGGAACAGTGTTTGTTGCCACCAGAACGAAACAGGACGACGGCTCGAGCTAAGACTTCGCTTTGTGAGTTTTTGCTTTACCAAGACCACCGCCTACGGTGTCTCCTGACATCACCGTTTGACTTCTTCCGGTAGCTATCTCTGCAGCACAAATCCCTCCCCTGCTGCAGAGGTGAACTTCTCAGTGTTCAGGTCCTCATTTTGGCTTCTAGATCCCAAACCAGCCACCGGATTTGGATGCGAAAGGAGTCTCAGATGCATCGCAGTGGGAAACTGATAGGGATTTCTTCTCACAGGATGTAGCAGCATCTACACTAAAACTCTATTAATGCCTGTTAATTACTGCGGTTTCCTGCAGTTATGACAATCAGGCTTGATGACACACGTGGTTTGCATTAACAGTCATAGAGGTCCACTGAGCTCAGCACTTGGTTTCCAACAGCTGCCATGAGCAACCACTTTGGGAGAGACGCACACAGGGAGCACGCACAGGGTAACACGGGATATTCCTTCAGCCCCAGCAATCTCTGAGTTGGAAGGGACCTACAAGAATCATCAAGTCCAACTCCTGTCCCTGCACAGAACAACCCCAATTCACACTGTGGGGCTGAGAGCATTGGCGAAACGCTTCTGGAATATTGTCAGCTTGGAGCTGTGACTGCTTCCCTGGGAGCTGTTCCAGAGCTCCACCACCCTCTGGGGGAATAACCTTCTCCTAACATCCAACCTAACCCTCTCCTGGCATCTTCCTGCCAGTCCCTCAGGTCCAGAGAGAAGAACTCAGTGCCTGCTCCTCCTCTTCCCCTTGTGAGGAAGAGCACAATTGGGTCTCCTCTCAGTCTCCTCTTCTGCAGGCTGAACAGACCAAGGGACTTTAGCCACTCCTCCTATGGTTTCCCCTCTAAACCCTCCTCCAGCTCCATGCCCTCCTCTGGATGCTCTCCAGTAGCTTTGGGTCCTTTTTATACTGCGGTACCCAAAGCCATTAGACACAGCCCTTTCCAGTTCCGTGTTCCCAGGCAGGTATATAGTTCCCATGCACTAATGTCCACAGTTGGCTTTATTCCTTGCCTGAGCCGCATCACCTCCAGCCGCTGACCTCAGATAATCTCTCTGCAACGAGGTCACCACCTCAGCCTGTGAAAACCCACCAGCAAGTGCTTCATTCGAACACCGACCTCTTTGTGAGAACCTCAGCACCGTACACATCTCCTGTTCCAAAATCCATCACCTTCTCCCCTTCCTTCCTTCCTTCCTTCCTTCCTTCCTTCCTTCCTTCCTTCCTTCCTTCCTTCCTTCCTTCCCTCAATGTCTCAAATAACAGGTATTTCCAGGCAACGATGCGCAAAAGGCTGGGAACGCAGACGCTTCACCAATGGAGACCGCAGCACCTTTCATCACCGCAGCAGCTCAAGGAATTCACTCAGCTCATTCCTAAGCATCTCTCAGCTGGTCTGAAAGCTTTATTGCATCTCCTAGGGCTCATTAACTGGTTAATTCTTTGCCATTAAGTAGGCGCAGAAGTTTTATAGTTTTCATTCTGAAGAACATTTTGATTCATCTCAAAATCCAGCGCTTTGCCTTTCCTATCATCTTGGAGGTTGTTTTTTTTTTTCCTTTTTAATCTCTCATAATGTTCCCCCTCCCTTGGTTTTGGAAGGTTGGCTTTATTTTTGTTACTATTTTCTTAGCACGTTACTGGAATCAGAACTATTTGTTCAGCCTGGGGGACGTGGCCTCCCATCGAGCTCCCCTCTAGCAGCGGCGGTCTCACAATAGCACGGCAGTGAGGTGAACCACCACACGAGCCCGGGCTGTTGGCTGGTTAATGGGCCGTAGAGCGCCCAAACGCAGCTGCTCAGCTGAATTCCACACATAGCAAACATAGAATGCTAAACTTGCAGCCCAGCAGGAACAAGGAAAATAGAATCAACTGCTCCGAGTGCCACTCTGAACTGCCTAAACACAGGTAATAACCATGGCTATCAAATAGGTGGAATGATGCGTAGGAAGCCTATGAAAAAACAGAGTGAGGGAGTGTGAGAGCAGATTAAAGGTTGTGGTTTAAGCCACAAGAATATAAATTTAAACTATCAGCCACAAGGTGAAGATGAGGTGGAGGCAGCTCACTCCAAATCATCCAGACTGCCTGTATAAACATGCAGATGGATGGGTACACGCAGAGGGCAGAGTGTCCCAGGAACACCCAGCACAACACAAACGGGGCAAAGTTCATTACGGATGTGCTCCTTCCTTGAGATTCTGTGCCTGGCCAAGACTTGGACAACATCCGCTCATCTGAAATTAGCCAAAGGAACTCCTTTGCCAAATTAATGCATGGTTAGATTAGATGGTAGGAAGAAAGGTTTTGCTGTGAGGGTGGGGAGGCCCTGGCCCAGGTTGCCCAGAGCAGTGGTGGCTGCCCCATCCCTGGAGGGGTTCCAGGCCAGGTTGGATGGAGCTTGGAGCCCCTGAGCCAGTGGGAGGTGTCCCTGCCTATGGCAGGAGCATGAAACTGGATGGGCTTTGAGGTCCCTTCCAACCCAAACCATTCCATGATTCCACGCAAAAACCTTCCGATGAATAACCTTGCCTGAAGAAACACGGTTGCTTTTATCCCAGCCATTCTTCCTATTTTTAGCTCAAATTTGCAAAAAAAAAAGTGTCCAAATATTTCCTAAAACAAAAGAAAAACAAATACCCACTAAAGTGCTGCAATAATTCAAGCTGTAACTTTTTCTAGGAGCCCCATTTCAAACTTCTCATTCCTGAAACTCCTCCCTACACCCTACAGGGAGAGTTCACAGAAGGTACACACCAGCATGGGACAGAGAGGTTAAAGGCTTCCTTTCTGTTGTCTGCAAGAGGCTCTTGGCACTCAGCGAGCCGCTTGCCCAGGTTGTTCTGTAAGCATGCAGACCCCTCCAGAAAAAAAAATAAATGTGATTTAATAGATTCCTCTCTAAGGACTTCTGTCTCACCCCTAAATCCATGTCGTCTTGTTCAGATCAGCAGAAGTAAGAGAGAAGGACAAGACCAACCCAACAGCAACCTTCACCACGACTCTCTCTTCCCCATTTCCCACACTAACATTATCGGTGCCGCGGATGGGCTGAGTAAAGTCCGGGCTGGCTATCACTCACTCTACTATTTCCTGGTAACGTGGGACATTTTTATTGGAACAGCGACCTGGGCTCTTGGGAAAGCACCACTATGGACGAGAGGCCATAAACCATGCGTCGGTCCCAGGAGCAGATATCATGCAGTGCTCGTCTGCGGAATCGGCCTCTGGCACTGGACTCTGCTTTTTATGACTGGACCTTCTTTTTTTATGGCAGTTTACCCAGGACAAAGTGCAAAGTTCAAGCCCGAGAAACATAAATCCCACTGCGTTGCATCAAGCCAGGAAGGCGGATAACCAGGTTTTTCAGGTCCTGCGAGATCAGCAACATTCTGGATGCTGTTGGGATGTCTGTGCTGGGGCATTTTGCACTTGAGGGCTGCACATGGTGTCTTTCTGCGCTGGTATCAAAGACTGGAGCCTTCCTACAGGACTGCCATCGCCCAGGCTGCACCCACCTCATTCCCTGGAGCTGGCTTTTTTGGTTTTAATGCAAAACATCCACAAAACAGAACAAACATACTACTAATACATTCATATTTGGATGGTGAGGGGTTGCCCAGGGAAATCGTGGCTGCTTCACCCCTGGAGGTGTTCAAGGCCAGGTTGGATGGGCCTTGGGCAGCCTGATCCAGTGGGAGGTGTCCCTGCCCGTGGCAGGGGGGTTGGAACTGGATGATCTTTAAGGTCCCTTCCAATTCAAACCATTCCATGATTCTATGATTTGCTGGTTTCATCAACTGTGCTTCCCACAATAAGCTGAGAGAGGAAAAGCATCTCCCTTGCTTGCAGTGGAGCAAGGGATAAGAGCACAAGCAACTCCTGCAACGTTTGTTTCTCGTGTTTGTTCCCCTACAGCTGTGCTGTTTCGAAATGCACATTAATTTTCAACCCCCTGCTGTCGTCCAGGTCACTCAGGCATGAAGAATGTCGCTTCTCACAGCTGCAGGCAGGGTGAAAAAGAAGGGGAGAGAGAAACTGTCTCTTTTTTTGACCACAAAAGCTTATGCTGCTGCTCAGCTCTTCCCTTCTGCAAGTGCTTCCTCCAAACAAGTAATTCTCCACGGGGATCCCATGTATCTCTTTGTAATGCTAGCCCTGCATCCCATAATCCAGAGTTCCAGCCATTCAGGAGACACTCAGTGGTGCAATAACAGTGCCTGTTATGTTTGGAAATTTGCCCGAAAAGGATCAAAACTATCAGCTTTTAAAGTATCAACTTGTCTTCAACCATTGCTTCTGCAAAGGGGAATATTCTCTGCTCCTCCGCCTTTTGGGGTCAAATCATCGCAATTCTGCGCAGGCTGTGGGTCCTTTTTTTTTGTCACACGGGTTTCTGCGGGCAGAGGCACGTGCTGCCAGATCAGAAGGACCATGTAGGCACCTAAAAGACTCAGGCTTTTCACAATTTACAGAAAAGACGCAGTGAATTCGGTACCGTCCAGTTTCTGAAACGTCTGGCAGGTTTAGATCTGTGAAATTACTCAAACCCAACCAAAGAACAAAAGAACAAATTAAATACAGGGGATGCACACAGGTACGTTCATTTATTTCCTACATTCACAAGGCTACTCTGGATCTGTGCGTGCCAACCCGTGTGAACACCTGAATAAATACTATTTAATGTTTATAGCACGCCCTTCATCTTCCAAGTACTTTACAAACACTACAAATCTACCCTTGTGGCACCTCAGGGGCAGATCTGGACTATTATTTTGATTTTACAAGCACGGAGATGGAAGGGGAGATACCAAACAAGCTCCCTGAGGGTACAAAAGGTGTGTGAGAGATGGGGTGTGAGCTTGCCAGCACCCAGCTCCCCAGCCAGAACTCTGACTACAGCTTGGGTCAGTGATTGCCCAAGTCCTTTGGAGATGGATTTTGATTAAAAAAATTACTACAAATTGTGAAATAGTGGAAGGAAACTGGTTGTGGCATGTCTGAGGCTGACAGGCTTCAGTATCTTGGCAGCCTCCTGAAAAAAAGGGGTAGTTAAATCATAGAATCATAGAATAGTTCGGGTTGGAAGGGACCTTAAGATCATCCAGTTCCAACCCCGCAGCCACGGGCAGGGACATCCCACTGGATCAGGCTGCCCAAGGCCCATCCAACCTGGCCTTGAACACTTCCAGGGATGGGGCAGCCACAGCTTCCCTGGGCAACCTGGGCCAGGGCCTCAACACCCTCATTGTGAAGAAATTCTTCCTAATGTCCAGTATAAATCTGCCCCTCTCAGTTTATACCCATTCCCCTCATCCTATCCCCACAAGCCTTTATGAACAGCCCCTCTCCAGCTTTCCTGTAGCCCCTTCAGGTACTGGAAGGTCGCTGTAAGTTCTCCTCGGAGCCTTCTCTTCTCCAGGCTGAACAACCCCAACTCTCAGCCTGTCATAGAATCATAGAATGGTTTGGGTTGGGAGGGACCTTAAAGCCCATCCAGTCCCAACTCCCTGCCATGGGCAGGGACACCTTCCACTGGATCAAGGTGCTCCACGCCTCATGAAGGACAGTTGGACACATGGAACAGTACAGCAAATAATCCTGTGAGCTCAAAGAGGCTGTCAACTCCCAAGAGCCACACGGAATTACCACTTTACAACCATTTCTTCCCTCATTTACACTGCCTGCACACAGAGCTCTGGCAAACTTGGACCCAGATGCAAGCAAAAGCGCCGGGACAGGCCGGTATTCCTCCCCTGCTCAAGGGAAACCACGCAGGAAATGACACAGGACCAGAGACAATTGGTTTGGGCTCCAACATCCAAGGGAAATCAGTAAGAGCACGTGGCAAATCCTCCCCTTTACTAATGATTTCTCAAGCACAGAAATAAATCACTTGGGGAGGAGAAGCTGTTTTAAAGTATCTCTATGGCATTCAGTTTATAAACAACTTTTAACGTTTCAAGTACCGTAAAAAATGTACTGATGGAAACCACGTCCCCCCCTATCCATAGGCAGCTGTTCCTGAACTCACTGGTGGGCACTGATGGACCAGTTACAAGTTTTTATTAACCAAATAAAACATCCCAGTGTGGGATCTGCCCTTTCACAACGACGAGCCATGTCCTACGCAATTGGTTCTATTTTCTCCATAGGAACACAGCACACAGAAAAACTATAAAAGGAGGCAGAACAGGACGATTTCCAGTTTCCTCAATCCCTGCAGTAGGTGGGACCATCAAGAAAGACAAGACACATCCCCTCACCCCAATTTGTGAGCTGTAGACCTGTATATGAATCCTCCTCTTGCCATGTTTTTTATTTACAGTTCTCTTTCCCCAGATATCAAGGAGGTATTAAAAAAATTACTGGATAAGTAAAGGTGAATTGTTTTTCCTGCTGTGCCAGAGGGGAAGTTAGAATCCACTTTTTTTGTTTAAACACCTGGTAGACAGGTGGAATCCCCCTCCATCGGCTCTAAAGGGCCACAAGTGACCTCGGACCAGGCTAACTGCTCCATGTCCAAGAGAAATGAGAGGAATCCTCTTTTAGGTGATTTGCCCAAACCACACAAGAAGGGTCTTAGCAGAAAAGAGAAATGCAAAAAAGCCCTTCAAAACTCAGATTTATGTCCTAACCATCAACTCCTTTAGGCTTAAAAATGCTTAAAAACAAGAGTCAGAAGGGAAAGTGGGTTGCCAGAGCTGAACCTGCTTGGAGGTTTAAAAACTTTTTAGTTCACATTCAAAATTGTCAGCTCGGATACTCGGAAAATACCCATTAAAAGTACAAAAATGCCCTTAAGGTTGGGTTCGTTCACAGAATGAATGCGTCTAATATAAACCTTCAGCCTGATCCGCAGTCAACGTTCTCCTCAGCCCATCACAATGACTGTGGCCCATTCCATCACTCCAATCCACACGGCACGGCTAACAGCCACCCACCGATCTTCTTCATGCACCATTTCAACAAACCTTTGTATAAGAAGAAGTTTTTTGCCTAAACAGATCTATTGGTGTGGCTGCCAGCGTTCAAACCTTAACAATTCCTTGGGGAACCACATTCCAAGGTTGCTGTTCCACCAGGTAACTCTTTACTATTTGAGCTGCTCAGATAAAGCTTGAGGATCACCTCCTGATGGAAGTTCTGCAAATGCTAAGAAGTCTTTCTGAAGCAAAAATCTTGAAGTGAAGCGATTCCCTATCAAGGACGTCATGAGCGGGGAGTTCAGCTGAGCTTTCAGAACATAAATTGGAGCTCTTGGATTTCAGGGGCTGCCTTGTGTTTACAGTTAAAAGCAGTTTTTAAAGAAAGGAAGGGAAAAAAGCAATAATTTTGCCAACATTTATAACTTTCTACTTGTCAGCAGTTTGCTTTACTTCTTGTTTGCTGTGTTCCATTTCATTCTCTAGCAGTAAGAGAGAGAGGAAACTGCTTAAATTTACCCCCTAAAACATCAAGAAAAACTAAGATTACTAACTACGTAAGATTCAGCTGTCCTGAAGGCCAAATCAAGGCTTCCTTTACAGATGGCAGAGATCCAAAGCCAGCCAGGCAGACTTTTATTACAACGCAAATTATTAGCTAGTAAAAGAGACTCCTCGCATTAATACCAGGAACCAAAGAGATGACATAGAGATTACCCAACTCGTGCTTGAGCTAAGGGGAACCAGATTTTACAGATCCCTGCCAAGATGCTGCCCGAGATCTCATTCCTTGTGTTACTTTCTTCTGGTAAGTGTTCCCCTTATACTCAAATCTGCAATAAATTAGTATCAAAGACAACTACATCACCACCCAACTGCAGCCAGCAGATTGCTCACAGGGAAGGAGAACACTGGAGGAACCACATCAAGCTCCAGAAACCCCAAGGTGCTGCCAAGGAGCTTATCCGAAGAGCACAATAACCAGCAGAAGGGAATAAACTCATTCCTTGCTCACAGTTGCACCAAGTGCCCACCATATAACAGGATCAAGACCACCTATCTGCTATCATTTGACCTTGAAAAGTCTCAGCTTTTATTTTATTCTTTGTTTAATCCTACCCAACCCGTCCAAAACAATTGCTACTAAATCTGGGGAGCTGGGAAGGGTAGGAAGGACAGAGAGCAAGAGTTAGGCAAAGCAGTAAACCTTGTCTTTCACAGGCGTTTACTTTTTCAGCTGGAAAAGCAATGCCTCTTCCTGTTGATTACAGCCCACTGGAATTTTACAATAATTAAAAAATGAGGTGCTGATCCTTCAATATGGGAAACATCAATTAACAATGAGTGCTGTTTCTAAATCTATCCTTTCCAATTACGGAAGCTGATGATGCATCAACACAACAAATGCATAAAGAGGTACAAACCCCACTGTTTGCTTTCAGCCTACTGACTGCTGTCTTAGGAAGCTGTAAGGTATGGATTGTCTCATGAAATGAACACCGATCCCAGCGTACGCCACCGTTAGCCTGTGCTCACCACCAAGAGAGAAGGGATCATCTGCATCAAGAGCCAGGCCACAGGAACATTTTCAGCATAGAAAAAGAACCGCCAGGATTACATACCCCATCTTCCGAGTCCAAGCAATTCCAGCACATCATTCCCAGCAGCATTTGAATATACGTAATCCCTCCTCTGCTGTGGCTCCCAACTCCTTTCCTTGCAGAAGAGGAATGTGGGTTTTCCCCCCAGACCCGGCTGAGGGGCTGCTACCCAAACCCTTCCGTGAGCTCCCAGAGACCAAGAAGAACGGCACCACCACAACTGCAACCACGTGTCCTCGCTCTTTACGCAGTGGTTCCGTCCGACCCACTCTGGTCCCGGCATAAAGCCTTAACCTTGGCTACATGCTCTTGCCAAGAACCTGCCCAGTTCTCCAGCCCATCAGCCTCTGCATGCAGCCAGGCATAAAGTTCTGCTAACTGCAGACTCCGACATCCGTGAGAAATCCAGGAGCCGGGGAGAGCTCTGTTCGGAAATATTCCGAGGTGTGAATGAGGACGTGGCACAGATGCTGCAATGCAGCATTTAACAAGCTCCCACACCAAACACACACATCCTCGGCAAGCACAGCTTTTCCTAATTGGGGTGAGCTAAATTTAAGGTCTATTTATCACAGAATGAGTTGGGTTGGAAAGGACATTAAAGCCTATTCAGTTCCAACCCACTGCCATGGGTAGGAACACCTCCCACTGGAATGGGAGGCTCCAAGCCCCATCCAACCTGGCCTGGAAAAACTCCAGGGATGGGGCAGCCACCACTGCTCCGGACAACCTGGGCCAGGGCCTCCCCAGGCAACTGCATCCTCATCACAAACAAAAATGCAGAAGCAGCATCAGCCTGCTCGCTCCACTCCTCCCATCTTATCAAGACACCTTTCCCAAAGGAGAATCTCCGCAGCCTCACAGTTCAGCATATGCGAGTTTTGTCATGCCAGCCTGAGAGGAACCACGCAGAAGAGCGAGCACTCTGCCTCAGTGCAAGACTCCTCTCAAATACTCAGATAAACCAAGATGAATGCTTTGCCAGCTCAGTCCTGAGCGGATGCTGAACGTAGAGCTCACACATGCAGCTCTTCGGGCCGGTATCATTGGGGCTCTTGCTCCGTAACAGGAAGAAAGCTCACATTTCTCCACCCCTTTCCTCTTGTACATTTCAGGCCAACTTATCCTCCTTTTGGAAGGGACACAACAGATGCAGAAGGAGGGCGATGACTTGCTGAGCCCACAGAAAGAGCATCCTGCCGTGGGTAAAGCATCTCCTCTGCGTGTGTCAGTTCCCTTCTGGCTGTACCAACACCCAACAGCAACCACGCTCCTCTCCCGGCTGAACAATCCCAGCCAACTGCCTCAGTGTGGAGTTCACCAAAAAAATGTTAGACCTGTTTCAGTTTTTGTCCTTCCTTATCCCTTTTATTCTCTCGGTCTGCTCCTCTCTCTCTATTTCCTATCTAAAAGACAAGCCCAGTTCAGCAAAGTTTCAGTCGTTCATGAGTACAAAATCAGGATCGTTCACGCTGTTTCACAGCCAAATCCTGAGAATTCATGTCTCGTCAGCTTCCCAAAACTGGTAATTAATACAATTCTTCGCTCCAGTTTGGTTCACTATTGCAGTTCTGAGGAGCACATGAATGCCTCGATGCTCATTTGCAGCCACAGCGACATTCAGAGCTGCTACATCTTTTGGGTACTGGACAGCAAGCCATCAAACCCAGCAAGAACACCAACGAATCTATGAATGGATTGGGTTATTTTCTTGTTTTTCTGAACTGAGGTGGTTTATGTTACAGCCCCAAAGCATCACCAGCCGGTACCACACACCGACTTCAGCTACAGCACTCTGCGATGGGATAAAACCACTTCTTTGTGTTCTGGTTATGAGGTGAAGAAGCATAGAATCATAGAATGTCCTGACTTGAAAGGGACCTACAAGGACCATCAGGTCCAGCTCCTGTCCCTGCATAGGACAACCCCAACAGTCACACTGCACCTTCGCTCTCTCTAATTCAACTCATGTTCTCTCGTGATATCTCAGTTCCCTTTCAGCAGTCCCAGGCTGAGGAACATTGAGGGAATCTGAAAATGCTGTGCATGCACAGAGCTCGATTCACAGGAACCCAGAAATGTCTCCACAAAACCAGTCCTGGGGATTACGTCACTCAGAATACAGGTCAGAGAGCTGAATCACACAGGAAAAACACACTCCTGCTGTGTGAAATGGAGACGTGCCCCTGTTAGCAACACTCAAACTGGATCTGCTGCACTTCAGGGAGTCAGGAATGAGTTATTAAATCCAGGGTGAAAACAACTGATTACTTCTCAGATGAAGAGACCTCATTAGCAGAGCTCAGTCACAGTAGCACGTGATGGCAGCGGAGTGACCAGGACAAGAAGCGAGCTCTGCCACACTCAAAAAAAGAGTCTCCAGTGGAGGTAGAACAGGTTAATTCAGCTCAGGAGGTGTCTTTTATTATCCTAAATAAAATGCATACCCCCTAAAGCCAGAGGAAGAAGTCAGCGCAGAGGGCAGGGAAAAGCTTTAATTACTGCTGACTTGTGCCTAACTAAAAGGACAGGGGGAGGGATGGGGATAAAAGAGAGTTCTCTCTCCCATTAATGAGCTCACTCTGCCGGCACGTCTCCTGCCCTCCAAGACTGCTCCCACAGAAGGAATATAAACCCATCTCTATAGCTAACCAGTGGTGTAAATTACCTACTCCTGAGGTAGTTCTTACACGGGTTACTGTCTGTTTCTGTCTCCAAACCACCCAGTTTCCTGCTCTCTGATGCTTTTCAAGTCCCGGCGATAACGATCTCTACTCGTTCCAATTAACAAGCCAATGAGCCTCGCCACAGTCCTGATTCCATAAGAACAAGCTCATATTATCCACCAGCTGGTAGTAAACCACTTCATGGCAGGCAAAGGAGTGCTGTTACCAACTGCATCAGCTGGAAAAAGCGCACAACAGCTCCTCACCCTTTACCATCGCTTTTCCAAAAGGCGTCCATGTGAACGAGGAGTCTGAAATACCACTGGAAACAAATCTAACAGAGTAACTCCCTTCCCTCCCCACACCTCACGTCACTTCTCCATAGCACGCAAGAGCTGCGAGACATCAAATTAACAACTCTGGCATAGAAGGTCTGCTGCAAAATCGATGACATTAGGCAGGGAGCAAAAATATGGAACGGATCAGCAAGCTGCCACAGCCAGGCGGTGATGCTACACCCATCCCTCGTTTCCTGATGGCTTTAACTCCTGGGCAAACTGGCTGTGGCCCATGGCTGCTCCATGCTGTTTTTCCAAATAACCCTCAGCATGGGCCGTTTATGGGAACGACCTTGGCTGGTGAACCGTGAAAGAATTCACGTCCTCTGTTTGCTGCTGGCAATGCAGGCACCTCCCCGACTTCACAGCCTGGGCTGGAGACTCCCGGGGAGAGGGGAGGAAAGAGCAGGTGAAACCAAAGTTCATCCGAGCAAGAGTAGTTACAACGGTGTGATTTTTCTCCTAGAATGGCCAGCTCTTCCCTGCCACCACCCTGGCAAAAGGGACCAAGGAGAGCTATGGAAGACGCGCCGTAACAAACGGAGAGAAAAGCAGAAACACAACATCCAGTTAATTCCTGTCGATGCTGTGAAACCAAAGGAAAAGGCAGATGAAAGATTTACACTGCAAACCGTGCTAGAATCATAGAAAGGTTAGAGAAAGGTTAGGGTTTCTTGTTAGAAAAGTTAAACGTATGGATTTAACATCCCAGTTAATGAATCACCGAAACATTAATGAAGTTTATTTCCCTGCAAAAAGATTTTAATATTTATTCGAAGACACCAAGAGGTTGAGAACTCATCTTCAGCGGTTCCACTCACCTCCAGTGCTCCCACATCAAACCCCAATGCTTGCTTCTCATTAGCATTAGCCTCAATTCATCTTTCAGCCATCGATTTTTGTTACACATTTCTCTAGCAGTACCAATAACCCCTTGCTAGGTACGACCACCTTGAAATAAGATTCCCAGCGGAGGAAGAACTCAAGAATGGATTCTTTCTTACCGTCATGGCCAGAGTTGAGAAGATGCTCTCCCAGGTCACAGCCAAACACCCTCTCCTTCAGGATCCCCCGCTGCTTCAGTTTCTGCTTCGTTGGGCGCGACTTCATGAATGTACGAAGGAAGGTGATGAGCTTCCCGTGTTTTTTCGACACTGTACAACAAAATAAAACCCCCACTTCATTTTAGATGTGGCTCAGTTGGGCAGGGCCAAAGCACAACGCGCTCTACCAAGCACCTAAGAACTGTAGCAATCTTAACATCAATTATTGACAGGAACCGATTTTCCAAGGTCTGATACTGAACCAAGACTTCGCGTTTGTCCCAATTCTTGGCTAATGCAAAAATAACAGAGGACAGCTGGAATGGAAGAAGTTAACACAAAGACATATTTATCTGCGAGGTGGGAGCGTACTAAAGGACCGTCATGGCATGTTGGATGGTGGGCAGTGCCCAAGAGCGACGATTTTCCCCTCTGGAAAAATGAACGAGGCTAAACTAACAAACCCAGCAATCTCATGGACATCAACAAACACAGTGCATAATCTACAAGCTGAACAAACTCCTTGTTACTGGCTCTCATTCCAGTAGTCTTAGGCAGCTCCAGAACAAACGAATGACTAACAATAGCCGAACTCAGAGGGTGTTTGGCTCTAAGTGCCATAGGCTGCCCTTCCAGCACACCAGCAAAGTGAACCAACCTCCCTGCAGCCGTGGAGATACAGACGACACCGAGGCACTATCGGATCCCCGAGTCCTCTCCAGCCTTCCCAAGATAAAAGCATTACTGCCTTTGCTTTGTTTAATGAAAACTAAGGCTGCTAATTCGAAGAGATGCAGTTTATCCCCACTAGAATAAATACAGGAAGCCTACAGATACATCCCTCAAACCCTCCTGCTCCGTTTCTCCATGCCGAGCTGCACGCTCTCTGTAGGCTGGTGCCATGGATCACTGCTAAACCATCCAGCCCCTCTACGGAGTATCATCCACAGCCGAGGAAACGGAGAGTAACACCAGGCAGAAGTGAGAGACACCATGAAACTGGGGTGGAGAAGCTGGAATCATAGAATCACAGAATCATAGAACCATAAAATCACTAGGTTGGAAAGGACCCACTGGATGATCGAGTCCAACCATCCTGGAATTGGGGTGGAGAGGCTGGAACTGGGGTGGAGAGGCTGGAACTCAGGCAGAAAGGCTGTGCAGGTTTGCATGGAAAGCAGAACAATGCCCTGGAATGCCAACTTTTATTGGAGAGGGCCCCAGTCTCCCCAACAAAAGTGCCTTTGTGCACATGATTTAAAAGCAGTTTAACTCCAACAGAAGAGCTCTATTGAACAGAACAAACCGCTAGGTATAAAGGCTAGGCTTTGTGAGGAAGCCTTTACAGCTCCAGGAAGTTGTAAAGACTCCCACAGCACCGCAAGGCAACACCAGAAACCACTCTGCCCCACTCGGTGTCGGATTCCAGAGGGGAAAGACAACCGTATATTCCACCTGCATGAAAACCGTGAGCACCGGAATCAGATTTCAGCAAAGCAATGGTAGTTCAGCCAAACAGCAGCAGTGATGAGGAGCCCTGGTGAGAAAGGCACATCGCGTTAGTGCCGCCGCTGCCCAGCAACACGCAGAGCCGGGAATCCCACGAGCAGCCTCGGCACATGGGACTCAGCAGAAGAGAGATTTTATGCAGCAATGCTTCATACAGGCAGACAGGGTATTATTTAACCAGACAACATGAAAAATCC
This sequence comes from Cuculus canorus, assembly GCF_017976375.1. Lineage (NCBI taxonomy): Eukaryota > Metazoa > Chordata > Aves > Cuculiformes > Cuculidae > Cuculus > Cuculus canorus. The sequence goes on from NC_071423.1 coordinate 1,638,993, forward strand.
TCTCCCAAGAACAAAGTTATACCACGCTATGCTTTGTGATGTTCTAATCCCTTTAAACAGCTGAGTATTTCCCCTTCTACTCTATCAAGTATTGATGCAATCCCTCTGTTTATAATAAACCTGATTCCAATGACCTTAACATATCTCTGTCTGTGTGAGTAGAGTAATGTTCTGGTTTATGGATAAAGCAGCGTGACAGAAGACTGACCTCCAGCAGCAAAACACCCTGAAACACCCAAAATCCTAAAATCTCCAACAAAATCCCTGCCTGCCTTCTCAACAATCAAACCCAAGTCACTTAACTAAACGTAGAAGCATGACAAACTGTGCTGTGGGGGCTTTAATTAAAGGAGTGTTTTCAGTTTGACGGGGTTTTTTAATTACACGCAATAAATGAATAGCTTGTCTTGACACGTCAAGCAAAGTTAGGATGGATTTTGGTCCTATCCATCATCACAGGAAAGTAGCGGCTCATTTATCATCTCCTATCAGCCCCGCTCAAAAATAAATGGAGTCTCCCCCCCGAGTTGTGTGGAATTTCAAAGGGTGAAAGCCCTCAGGCTCTTTGTGATAATGCTGCTGGAGGTGATGGATCCGAGACAGATGCTTTTACAACAAAGGAAGCAATTACAAATACACAGGTATTCACTCGAATCATTTTACAGACGCTGTATACGTGAAGCACATTTTGCTTGACTTAATGAAAAATGAATCCATCAGATAACGGATTGAAAATGAAGAAAAGTACAGCCAATTCCAGTACTGGAGGAATTTCACTCCTGCTGGTGACCAGCGAGTGCCTTCTGGTGTCACCTCAGGCATTGCACAGAAAAAGGGGTAAGGAATCCGCTCCCAGGATCCAGGGGTGTCTCTGGTACTTGCTCACATCCCCAACCTGAGTTCTTAAAATATAATAAATCTGTTCACCTTTAAGCCGCTCAGTTCAGGTTAAAATAATTGTCTTGTTTTCTGCATCATTAAGTAAACAGCTATGACCGCACTGCCGGAGCGGATCGGTGCAACGGCCCGAGACGCTGCCAGAGCAATGCTTGAGCGGGTCAAGCAAGCAGAAATTCACTTCTCAGCAGCCTGTTGAAGCCATCGCTCGGTTCCTTGGTTAAAGCCAGCTTCCCACACCGCTGTGTGGAACCGCTGCCCGCCCTGTGTGACAGCGTCTCAGGCTGAGGTGACTCCAGTGTTAGACCTACGCAAGAATGATTCACTGACAGAGCTCGGCTTCTCCTGGGTGGGGAAGAAAAGAACACGGAGAAAATCCAAACAGTCATCTCTTTGCTGACAGGGCAGCTCGTAAAAGAGAACAGCGAAGCAAGTAGGTGCCTGGTAAGGCTAAGCCGCCCTCGTAAGCCGTGCGAGCTGAGGAGGCTGCAGGTATGCTGTGCTCCTGCCAAGAGCAAGCAGAGGTGGAATGCCTTCTACCCGGCTTCCAAGTCCTCGGGCAATATTTGACCCTCAACCCAACAATGAGATTCAACTTCTGATGCATTTCGGATGAAGCCAGCGCAGGGGGCCCAGTGGTGGGATGAACACTGATGCCAAGGTTGCTACCAAGAACCCTGCACTGAATGAAGCCACAGCAGTGACCTGGATTAAAAATAACCTGCTGTACGCGATGCTTGTACAGCAGAAGAGATCAAACAGCTGGGACAGCCCAAGCGAGGGAAGGTGGACCTCACAGAATCCCAGAATTGTTAAGATTGGAAAAGACCTCTAAGGTGATCGAGTCCAACCATCAACGCCTCCTTATGCCGAGCTCCCTGTCATGGCCAATGTGACGCAAAACCACATCCTCAGCCCGCAGGCAATGCAGCGGGATTTGCTCAGGCACAACCAAGCCATGGAATGCCCACCTCTGAGCCCTCCGGTGCCTGAACAGGTTTCACAGAGATGGAGTTACTCTGGATTCACACCCATAAGATGAGAACACAGTCGAACGATACCGTGTATCTCAGCCCAGACTGCAGAATTACCATGCCTGGGAGTACATGGATCTGTTGGAGTGAGGCCAGAGGAGGCCATGGAGATGATCTGAGGGCTGGAGCACCTCCCATACAAGGACAGGCTGAGAGAGTTGGGGTTGTTCAGCCTGGAGAAGAGAAGGCTCCAGGGAGACCTTAGAGCAGCTTCCAGTGCTGAAAGGGGCTCCAGGAAAGCTGGGGAGGGGCTCTGGATCAGGGAGGGCAGGGATAGGATGAGGGGAAATGGTTTGAAGCTGGAAGAGGGGAGATTGAGACGAGTTCTAGGAAGAAATGTTTTGCAGTGAGGGTGGGGAGGCCCTGGCCCAGGGTGTCCAGAGCAGTGGTGGCTGCCCCATCCCTGGAGGGGTTCAAGGCCAGGTTGGATGGGGCTTGGAGCCCCTGATCCAGTGGGAGGTGTCCCAGTTGGAACTGGATGGGCTTGGAGGTCCCTTCCAACCCAAACCATTCTATGATTCTCTCTGCAGCAAGACTCACAGCAAATCAAGCTAATTTTTTTTTCCTGGCTACTTGCCCCTCAAGACCATTCTCCTCTAAAATTAAGCAGGCTCTTGAGAAGAAAGAGGAGCACCAGGAATCAGGAGGGGAGAAGCTGGGTTTGCTTCAGCCGCGTATCTCCTAAGCCCCTGATTGTGCAGACACTCAGGACCACCTTCAGCCGTGTGAATGGACTGAGCTGAACTGGTTCCACATACAGCACCGGTTCTATCACCCCCTTCTTAAAAACTCAGTAAATATTTTTAATACCCATCCCTTCATGCTCACCATGCTCTGTGGACCCACATCTCGCTGAAGAGAAATTATACAAAGCCGAGAACAGAGTCACATCTCCCAAATCTCCGTCATGTTCCTTAGCAACAAGACACTTTTCTCCTTTCCTCCTGCCACAGCAGATTCTATTTTGGAAGCTAATTTATACAGCCCTAAAAACCCAACCAGAATCTGGAACCAAGCACCACCAGCACTGTCCTTTAGTCCTTGACGAGGATGCTGGTTTTGAAGAATGGTCAACCAACCTCACACCAATAACTGCACCCGTCTGTGCACTGGGGTCCCTCGTTGGTCATAAAGATTTTCAGGAAGAGATTTTAAAACTCCATAGATGTAAGAGCTTAAAAACATCCTTTTATCTCCAATAACATTCAGAAATGTTTACTTACTGGTTCACTCTATAAAGAAGAGAAAAATAAAATAGAAATGCTGCCTGCTTTTTGATGCCGCAGCATTTATCTCCTGCCAGGCTGACATCAGTTAAGGCTGGCCTCTGCGTTATACGGAGTCTTGAAATATGTCAAAGGTGATTAATTTCAGTGTCATTAGATAAAACCCACTAAAATTAACTATAACAACAAGAACCAGCCATGAATAAACACATATTTCCCGTTATCGCGAGAGCACCATACACATGGAGAGTAAAATGGGTCATTAAAAGTGATAAGTGATGCTGCTGGTGTTATTTACAAAGTCTAGTATCACTTTTACCGCCCAGGCTACCGGAGCCATCCTTTGGGCAGTGTCTGTAAGCAGAAAACGGCAAACCCCCTTGCCAACATCAGCCTTCGGCACAAGCTGGAGTCTTGGCTTAGTTTGGTCGGCGTGGGACCTTCTGGCACCAGCGACCGGCCAGCCCGGCTACTCCCTCGGTGCTTGTTCATGCCCAGATCACGGGGTAATCTCTGCCAGCCTCTGCTGCAGGATCTAAGGAGTCCCCTTCCAGTGAGAGGACAGTAAATTCAGAAGCCAAGAGCATACCAGACCAGCAGCATGGGCTGCTTCGTGTGACAGCGCAGAGACACCTGTAACAACGTGCACACAGAATATAGAATCGTAGAATAGTTTGGGTTGGAAGAGACCTTAAAGATCATCCAGTTCCAACCGCTCTGCCATGGGCAGGGACATCCCACTGGATCAGGCTGCCCAAGGCCCATCCAACCTGGCCTTGAACCCCTCCAGGGATGGGGCAGCCACAACTTCTCTGGGCAACCTGTCTCAGCAATCTCATGGTGAAGAAATTCTTCCTAACGTTCAGCCTAAATCTGCCCCTCTCCAGTTTGCACCCGTTTGCCCTCGTCCTATCCCCACAAGCCTTTATGAACAGTCCCTCTCCAGCTTTCCTTTAGCCCCTTCAGGTACTGGAAGGTCGCTGTAAGACCTCCAATATCTATGGCTTGGACTACGTGGAGCAGGTTTCTTTATGTCAACGTGAAAATGTGAATGAGAACCATGAATTATTTACAAGGACAAGAACTGTTTCTATGCTCTGCATCACCAAACTTGTTACGCACACCTGGATGTGAACAATAACCACTCTGTCAGCCGGACGCAGAGGTGTCACCCACACAGGGACAGCCCAACGTGGTACAGAAACCCACCATCCCTTCCAGGCCAAAGACGTGCCTGATTCTTTCACAGCCTCTAAGGCCACGAGGGAGCATTAAGATAACACGACCCGACCTCCTGAACAAACAGACCACAGGGCACCTCTGAATGAATTCCCCGGAGCACAGCGTACCTGCCCTGAAGGGAGCAGGACATGGTCAGGAGGTATAAATCCGTCAGCTTAGGGGAAGGAGGGAGCTTTCAAAGGCACGAGGGCTGCCAAGGGCAATCTATTAATTCTATCTAAGTTGCCAGAATTGTATTTGGGGAAAAAAAGCAGCGCTGCTTTGTAGAGTGTCAGCGGCACTGCAGCACGAATGGGCTTTGGTCAGAGAACACAAGGACCGCGGGGGCTCGCGACTGGAACTGATCACAGAGGGGGCTGCAGCTCAAAGGGAAGAACCAAGCAAAGACCAAAACTAGGAAACACGGAGGAGCTGAAAAGATAGAGACGAGGGCATTCAGCACGCCAGGCAGCAGCGGCAGCAGCCAAGGTGACACAAAAGAGTTCACAGGGCCAGCAGCAGGACTGGGAGGCGAACTGGGAAATGTAGAGCGATGAGAAAAATAGCAAAGGAGACACCTGCAACATCTTTTCTCTGCCTCTGTCGGTCACACCACCTTTTGCTAAGCCTCTGTATTCCAGCTGAGTTTAATGCAGCTCTTTTGCTTATCTTACTTACCCTGAAGATCAAATGATTCTCTTGAAAAATCACCTTCTGCCCTAGGCAACCGTAGGCTCTGTCTGTCAGGGAGACCACACTGGCCTTCCACCCCTGTTCACGTTGGGACAGGGTGGCTATTTGACCTCGCATGCCCATGCCCATGCTACACCCAAATATGTGAGATCTTGACAGCAAAATGTACTGAAGCCCTCCTGTAGCACCAAAGCCGCACTGAAGAGCGTGTGATGCTGTAACTCTCCAATACTTACACAACTGGTGTAGTTGGAGAAGAAACCCTATTTTAGAACCATCCCAGAGGTGACGGATGTGTACCACAGAAGGCATTACTGGCTAGCAGATTTCTTATCTTGAACTTCAAGTAGTTTAGATCAGATATTAGACAAAATCTCTTTACTGACAGAGTGGTGAAGCCCTTTGCTGAGGCTGCCCAGGGCAGCGGTGGAGTCTCCATCCCTGGAGGGGTTCTTAAAGCATGTAGATGTGGCACTTTGGGACATGGTTTAGTAGGCACGGTGGGGTTGGGCTGATGGTTGGACTGGAGAAGCTTAGAGGTCTTCTCCAGCCTCAATAATTCTGTGATTCTATGATTCTGTAAGTGGTGCAGTGGCATTAAGGACAACCAGGGAAGCATCCACATCCAACAACCAAGCATCAATATCAACCTGGTATTCGTGCACTAGACACTGCTAAGCTATCGAGTACACGAGAGAATCATCAAATCATAGAATCACCAGGTTGGAAAGGACCCACTGGATCATCGAGTCCAACCATTCCTAACACTCCCTTAAACCATGTCCCTCAGCACCTCGTCCGCCCGCCCCTTCAACACCTCCGGGGAAGGCCACTCAACCCCCTCCCTGGGCAGCCTCTGCCAGTGCCCAATGACCCTCTCCGTGAAAAATTTTTTCCTGATGTCCAGCCTGAGAGCAGCAGGTTCAACCGTCCCTCAGCCATCACTGCCAGAACGTTCTCCAGCTCAACAGTCTCCAGTAACAAAAATACCACATGTTCTCTGTGAACAATTACTCGAGCTGCCAACTACCCTCACAGATGGAGTTCCTTAATGGCTGACCTCCACCTCTCTTTAATACAATCTAAACCAAATGTTTATTGTCCTGTCTGCAGTTGCAGAGGAGTCAAGAATTGACTGTTCTCAAACTCGTACTTGTTTGACGGCAAACTGCCCTTACCCCAACACCGGGCGTACGCTGCATGCAGCACCCGCCCTTGATCAAAAGGCTTCAGAACAGCCTAAATGAAGTTGAAGCACGGCTGCTTGAGCCTCACCCACACGATTTCTACTTCTTCTACAAACAGTAGCAGTGCTGCAGGAGATTTTTCCAAAAGCTTGACAGCAATCCAAGCCATACCCGAAAAAACATCAAGTGCTTTGGACAGATGCGGGCGGCCCCGAGCTTTCACGAGTCACTCAAACACCAAGAATGCTTCAGCCCAATCCTGACATCAGCTGAACCAGGATAACCGGAGTGACTGCGGCAGTCAAGTTACTCCGGTTCTGCACAGCAGCACGCTCCAGCTCGGGTGGTGGGAGGAGGCAAGCAATGAAAAAAAGGAGTTGACATGAATCAACAGACGACAAAAGTCGAATAATGGGGAGTTTGGCAGATGGGAGTCCAATCCCAGAGAGAGAAGGCGCTTGCTCTTACATAAAGCCTTGGGAAGGAACCGTTCTATTTCATCAGGAAGAGGCAGGAGCAATCCATGTGGAATAAGCGCTTAGGGACATAGTTTAAGGGAGTGTTAGGAATGGTTGGGCTCGAAGATCCAGTGGGTCCTTTCCAACCTGGTGATTCTATGATTCTATAAGGAAGAGACTCGGGTCAAAGCACACTATCTCCCTTTGCTCAATCCACGTCCCACAGATGTTACTTCAATCCCACTGCGCAGACACATCTGAAGTACGTGGTACTCCCAGTATGACACCTAACACTGCTGCTGCTCTCCCAGTCCCCCCTCAAAAGGTGTCCATCTCTATTTTCACTGGCCAGAGGGCAGCTCTTTACAGCCCACACCAGGTACTCCCAAATCACAGTGACTTACCCTTCCAAGATCAATATCACTCTGATTCATTTTCTATTTACAATCCTGACCTTCTAAATTATTTATACTTTAGCCAGGATTTTGACATGATCTTGACATGATTTTGCCTTCAGAAGCGAAATTCCCCCTCACCTGGAGTGGAAACAATATTGAAGACAACGGACATAAGCCTCGTTCACATCCCAGTCACTTTAGGCAGCCCTGATGGGATATAAGAGCTTTAAAGAGGATGAAAGTGATGTCTTCCCATACATCCTCCTCACGCAGCTAAAGAAGAGTAAAAAAAGCTTTACTGAAAATAAAAATTGGGCCCAATCCGACGGGGGATTTGCAGCAAACTAAATCTGCTTTCCAAGACTTAGGAATGCAGATAGTGTTTTGTTTTGCCTGCTTTATTCTTTTCCTTTATCTTAGCAGTCCAGAGCTTGGATTTCAAATGAGGCTCTTTCAGCACGCCTGTGTGGTGCCCAGAACAAAAGAGGTCAGGGAAGAGTGGAAGGGGAAGGCCTCCTGTGTCCTCTGTCATAAATAATAAGATCCTGCAGGGCACCGAGTCCTTAAAATGGACTATGGCTTCCAGGAGCTTTTCTGAACAAATCAGAACAGACGAGCCATGGCTCCTTGCAAAGTCTCTCCCCTGTGATGCAAAGTGTCTCCTGTGATCACGGCAGCTATTCTCCCTGGGAATTTTATTTTTCAGAGCGTGCATTCCCTGCCGCGGGGCTCCAGCAAACAAAGGGTACGCATTTTTAAAGAGGAAGCCCCCTTCTCCTGCACAACAGCCCCAACGCTATTAATGCTGAGGAATGCATCCTAGGGCTTCAAGTGCCAGCCGGGAGGGAAAACAAAAAGATAAAATGATATGCAAAATACTATTGAAATTCAAATTGTAGACATTCCCATCTGTCAGCTGCCTCTTTGGGAGCAAGGTATAAATCTAAGGGGGAAGCAATGATCTCAGGAATCCCAAGGACCATGCAGGAATACTTGATCAAGTGGGAGGAGGCCAGCAAGCTGGAATTCCCTCTACTCTGGGATCCGGGTGGGAATCCTCACACAAACCATCCCAGGCATGAAAGAGGCTCCCTGTAACAGCTCTGGTTTCTACACCCCCCTGACCTAAGAGTCCAATAAAACAGTTTACAACTATGGACCTACCGAGTAGAATGGCACAACAGAAACCTGAAATCAGAGATCAGTGAAAGGGGAACAGAAATAGAACAATTAGTGGGGGGTTGGGGAGGCATGTTGTGTTAATCCGGCTTTGGTTGGCAAGAGACAGCAACACCAAGCCAGGTAACCAGCCCAGGGATTCCCGAGGATCTGCTCTCACAGCAGAAAAAATTCAGTCTGCAGCCAGCAGCCAGGGTGCCAGAGGAGAGCGCGTCGCTGGAAATTACTGAGTAACAAGTATTTTTCCGTCTAGCTAAAGACGTGATCCGACTGATCTGGCTAAAACTGCAGTTGCAAGCTACCCATTGGCAGGAGGATCTCTTTGGGAGCCTTCCTGGGGTTGCTCTGTCTGTGTGAGACCTGTCTGCCCTGGGCACGATGCCCTGTGCAGTACGCGATGCCCTGTGCCATACGCAACGGCCAGTGCTGTCTGTGATGCCCTGGCTGTCACGGTGCCCTGTACCGTATGCAATGCCCTGTGCTGCCCGTGATGCCCTGGCTATGCGCGATGCCCTGTACCATACATGATGCCCTGTAACACACACGATGCCCTGTGCCGTACGTGATACCCTATAATATACATAATGCCCTGCACCCTACATGACGCCCTGTGCCATACACAATGCCCTGTACTGTATATAATGCTCTGTACCATATGCAATGCCCTGTGCCCTATGTGATGTCCTGCCACGTATGCGATGCCCGGTGCTGTATATGACACCTGGTGCCCTATATGATGCCCTGTACCATACACGATGCCCGGTGCCATATATGATGCCTTGTACCATACACAATGCCCTGTACCATACGTGATGCACTGTACCATACACGATGCCTGGTGCCATATATGATGCCCTGTACCATACGTGGCGCCCTGTACCATACACAATGCCCTGTGCCGTACGTAATGCCCAGTGCCGTATATGACACCCTGTACCATACATGATGCCCGGTACCACACACGATGCCCGGTGTCATATATAATGCCCTGTACCATACACGATGCCGGTGCCGTCCGCAGGACTCCCGGCCGCCCCAGCATTCATCCAGCCTCCCGCTTTCCCCCGCCAGGACAGGAAAAAGAAAATACACCCCGTTCCAGGGCATTCCCCTCCCACCCCGCAAACCGCGCGCCCCGCGGGAGGAGAGCCGCGACCCCGCTCCTACCTGCGCCGCGCTGCGCTCCGCGCCTGCCCGCAGCCGGGCTCTGCCCGCCCCGAGAGGGCAGACACCGCCTCCCGCAGGCCCCGCCCGCGACCGCCTCCCGCAGGTGCCGGACCCTGCAATCCCTGCCCCCGGGATGCTCTTGCAATCCCTGCCCCCGGGATGCTCCTGCAATCCCAGCCCCGGGGATGCTCCTGCAATCCCAGCCCCAAGGATGCTCCTGCAATCCCTGCCTCAAGGATGCTCCTGCAATCCCAGCCCCGGAGATGCTTCGGTAATCCCAGCCCAGGGGATGCTCCTGCAATCCCTGCCTCAAGGATGCTCCTGCAATTCCTGCCCCGGGGACGCTCTGGCTGCCCCAGCCCCAGGGATGCTCCAGCCCCAGGGATGCTCCAGCCCCAGGGATGACCTTGCCCCAAGAATGCTCCTGCAGCCCCTGTCTCAGGGATGCTCCGGCTCCCTCAGCCCCTGCCCCGAGGATGCTCTTGCAACCCTTGCCCCAGGGATCCTCCGGCCTCAGGGATACCCCTGTCCCGAGGATGCTCCCGCTCCTGTCCTTGGCGCAGGGATGGTCCAGCTCCCCCAGTCCTTCCCTCTGGGATGCTCCAGCTGCGGCTCCCCCAGCCCCTGCCCTAGGGATGGTCCAGCCCTGGAGATGCCCCTGCCCCAGGGATGCTCTGGCTCCCTCAGCTCCTGCCCCGAGGTTGTCCAGCACTGGGGATGCCCCTGCTCCAAGGATGCTCCTGCAATTCCTGCTCCAGAGATGCTCCAGCTCTCCCAGCCCCTGCCCCGAGGGTGCTCCTGCAAGTCCTGCCCCAGTGATGCTGTGGCTCCCGGAGCCCCTGCCTGCAGCCCTGAAAATGCACGTTTCCCACAGCCCCTGCCCCAACGATACCCCTTCCTGCTGCTCCAGGGATGCTCTGGACACCTCTGCCCTGGACCCCGCACAGCCCCTGCCCCGAGGATGCTCTGGCTCCTGCCCCAAGGATGCTCTGGCCCCTACAGTCCCTGCCTGCTGCCCCAGGGATCCTGGCTCCTGCCCTGGTCCCCGGAGCCCATGCCCTGAGGATGCTCTGGCTCCTGCCCCAAGGATGCTCTGGCCCCAGGGATGCTCTGGCCCCCACGGTCCCTGCCTACCGTTCCAGGGATGCTCCTGCCCTGTTCCCTGGAGCCCCTGCCCTGAGGATGCTCCAGCTCCCACAGCCCAGGGAAGGCTCTTTCCCTTCCCTCCTCTCCCCACGCCGCTGCCGCACTGGTGGCCCCTGACCCCAGCTGGGCCACAGCCCTTAGCCCATCCCAGGATCAGAAAGGGAGGGAGAGCAGAGCACCGCTCCATCTGGGGAACATTAGAGTTCTGGTTTCTCTCAACACAATTTATGGCCTCTCACCAACCCCTCTTATCGGGGACTGACCAAACATCGCCTCCCTCTTTGAGCCTGTGAGCACCTCTGCGCCCTTGTCTCTGCACCCCTGCATTTTCCCCAAGGCACGGAGCCAGGAGAATCACACTCCGATTCACTCACAGCCTTCCCGTTCCTTGTCTGGTGCTGAACCCCACCTTTCTGCCCGGGGATCAGAGGGAATGCATCTCACACTGTGGAGCACTCCTGCACCACCTCCAAATTATGGAATCATGGAAAGGTTTGGGTTGGAAGGGGCCTCCAAGTCCATATAGTTCCAACTCCCTGCCACGGGCAGGGACACCTCCCTCTGGATCAGGGGCTCCAAGCCCCATCCAACCTGGCCTGGAACCCCTCCAGGGATGGGGCAGCCACCGCTGCTCTGGGCAACCTGGGCCAGGGCCTCCCCACCCTCACAGCAAAACATTTCTTCCTAAGATCTCATCTCAATCTCCCCTCTTTCAGCTTAAAACCCTTTCCCCTCATCCTACCCCTGCACTCCCCAGCTTTCCTGTAGGCAAACGGAGGCTCACTGCAAATCCTCACGTCCATGCCAAAGGGCTGTCCTAGAGGGTCCAGAGGGAGGCAGAGATGCTGAGCACGCCTGGATGCTCTGATGGAAGCACGTCCAAAGGCACAGTGGGCACGGGCTGGCTCACACACAGGGGACTCACACTCTGGGGACAGCGGACGTATCGCAGGTGGGTGTCCGTCCTGTCTCATCACAGTGCTGAGCACATTTTCCCCCCTTCCCACTCGTAGCGGTGGTTAACCAGCACAGTTTGTGACCGCATCGATCGCATCACTGGAAACAAATTCAATTAAAAATTCTCCAGGTGTTCTGCTATGTAAAACCAAAGGAGAAGAACAGAGATTGTTTTACAGGGACCTCATTTACAGCCTCACTCTAGACCTGTACCGGCACACCACGCTCCGGAGCAGACGGGAACCCTCCCTAACCTGACCTGACCCCTGGCTCTGCCCGGCCACGCCAGGGCCAACTCCAGCAGTAGGGACAACAGCCAAGAGACTCACAGCTGCTTGGGAACTTCAGACAAGCCTTCCATCCTTCTCCTAGTGCCAGTGAAGCTGCTGGTGTTACCTGCTCAAGCACTAAACACTGCTGCTGTGGTTGGCCATGCTGACCCCAGGATCCTCAGTCCCTACGAGGCTGCAACACCATTTATCAACCTCAGCAACTGCTGTCACACGCTTTAAAATGCAGGCTTCCTAGATAAGCTGGACAACCTCAGGGTCAGAAGGATTAAAGAGGAATCTGCTTCTATTTATGCAGACATCCTGATGATCAGGAGAGGAAAACTCATTCCTTTTGGCGCTCACAGTTTCTCCTCAAGCAAATGTGCTATTTTCAAAATTGCCTGCTGACTCACATCTCCAGTAACACTTATTCTCCAGCTGCTTATTATACTCAGTATTTATTACTGGAATTGTTTTGCTTGGACAACGATCATACTGTCACATTACTTTTTTCCTTAGCAGCCAAGCATGACTCCGAAATCCACTTTTATATGCGCCTATGTACAACGCTGAACACAAAACCTTCTTCCTGGTACCAACTCACCATTCCAAGAATATTCTTCCTATCGAAGCCAGTGATAAAAGCCGGTAAAATCCCAACACAAATGAGGAGTGAACGTAACAGAAACAACGCTGTTCAACATTTACCTGCAAAATGCAGATCCAACAATTCCAAACAGCGAAGCAGCGCACAGGTCTGATGAGTTACACTATCAGGTACCCCGAACCGATATATCGTCCCCAGATCAGTTTGGTTTTTGATTTTTGACACAGGTCAGCCTCGTGCAGGCAGAATCCTACAGAGCTGATGAACCCCACTGAGATAAACTCTGCTTTGTACAGCTTGCCGGGGCACAGGCTCAAACCAGGACCAGAGATGGCACAATCCTGTTTGTGCTGATCAGAGCAGGGACGAAACAGTTGCATCGCCAGCTGTAGATTAGGGTATTGCCTTTGAAATCATTGCTCTGATCATCAACAGTCCTCAAGGAGATGTTTTCCTATGTGGAGTACAACGGCACACCTTTCCCCACCTGCACTTTGCGTTCCGTAAAGAAAAAACACTTCATGCTTGTTACAAAACACCTTTCTTTCAGGAAGGAAACCTGAGCAACCAGGGATGGGGCTCTGCAGCACCTGGAACCAACACACCTGCGTTTGGCACAGCATCACGGCTAAAGAGTTATATCACTGTGGCGATGTAACTCCTCTGGCTCTGGAGCTCATGGGCTCTGCCCCAGGCAGGGGATCTCTGCCCTCCTCTGCACTCAGCACGAGCCCTCATGAGTCTTCTGAATCTAGACTGGAAATAATAAAATAATCCTCGCTTTCAGTCTTGCTTTCTCTCCCTGAGACAATTTTAAGGAACAAACCAAGCGCAAGAGATGCATTCTCCGCTTCCTACATGTTTATCAGCTTGCAGTGGAGCAGAAGAGTAGATAATGAATGTCGATCTTTTAAACACAGCTAACAAGCCCAAGCATTTCAAATCAGAGACCAAAAGGGTTGTCACAAATTCAATCCTTAAAGCGTCCTGAAATTTAACCTATCTTCCAAAAGTTATTTCAGACAGAAGCATCCAGAAGGCAGAGTAAGCTAAAAAGTATTATTAATATACTCCATAGCTTCTTCCAGTTTCTGGTTTTGCAAATTTAACCACCGAAGGAAGCTTCAAGCCATGAGCGGAATTTAGACAGCCAACGATTTTCAATGCTGTTTCTTACTCAGCTACACTTATCCTGCAATCAGACTCTCAAACCAAAGAATCCTCCAAAATAAACAGATCTTCCCAATTTACAGAAGAGTTTTGGGGAGAAGCTAAGTTTATAGATGAAAGCAGAGTGGGGCATGAAAAAAAACCCCACCCTGCTCGCAACAGACTGCCACGGGACAACCTCAAAATGACTTGACTTGATTCACCGGGCTCACAGAAACCAGATGCGCCATCAAAGTTGCTCCTGTCACAGAGTAGGTGGGCAATCACCCGGTGCCTCGCTCTTCTGGTGGATGTGGCCAAGGCTGTCCAGGTTGGCAAGAAAAATATTCTAAATATTCCATTCAGAAAGGTAAGGAATGATGCCATACGTAGGCAAGCGGGTAAGAGAGGACTTCCGCTTGCTTTTCTTAAGCAAAAGCACGTTCCCATGAGAACAAGTAGAAGAATTTGATGCACACTTCCCACTGCAGTTACAGGATTAAACGCTGAAGAAGAAAGAGCGTAGCACTGACACAAGCTCTTAAGTGAAATCCGGCAGATGGAACTTCAGATCAGTCAGGTCTTCTGAATTAATCACAGACAGGCTGATTCATGAGCTAGCGAAGCAGCCCGAAAGGCCACACACAAGAGGTGAGCTGCAGTTTGCAGCAGTTGAATTCACTGCTGGAGAGAAGGGAAGGACAGGAGGGAGAAGAGAGAGAGACGGAGAGACGGAGGGGGCAGAGGAACTGTCTTTCCCCAGCTGCTTGCGTAGCATCCCTGGCAGAAACACACCGCAGCTCTGTCTGAGCAGTACACCTTTGTATGGTTCCCTTAGGGATCCTCCCAAACATCCATCACTGCTCTGCCCAAATCAAGACCTTCTGTGAAAGCCAAACAAAGCCGAAGGATTTGCCAGTGGATGTTCTCCAGTTCCGCTCACTTTTAACATTAATTGATATTCTCACACAGACCTTTTTTTGCAGGCTCCAACATCATCACCGGTCCCTGTGGGCATCACCGTGATGGCCAGATGGAGCCAGAGCCCCCGTGCTGCTCCCTGGCACGCAGAGAGGTGCGACGCTCAGCCTACGTGAACTCAAAGGGACCAGGTTTTAGATGGAGATTTGAGATACGCACCAGCATGACCCTTGATAAATCCACACGCCAATGGAAGGAAGTTCACAGCTACCTGCTACCATCTAAGGTTAAAGCTGCCTAAAAACATTTCTGAGCCACAAGTTGACTCACACACTAATTATTCAGGATTATTCAAGAGAAAAGAGGAGGAAAAGCAGAACAAACTGCCTTTTCCCATGATTCCAAATCTCTTAGCATAATTGTGGAGTTTTGCTCAAGCCGACTATTATTGGAGTTAAGTCTCATTTTGACAGACGAGAAAGGAGATAATACCTAGTTTAAAATAACACCCCCCTACACACACACCTGAGTAAGTGGAGAGCCGGCAGAGTGAGAACACAGCACAGAAGGTGTGAGATGAAAGTTGGCCTCATTGACAGCACCTTGGAGCCTACAACACCTCTGTGCTCAACCACATTTTACCGCTTCCCAACTAGTCGTCCTATTTTGGTGGATTCAGCCTCTCAAAAAACCTTAAGCGTGCCAGCCCCAAACATCGTGTTTCCCTAACAGGAACACTAACACACTTCTTTCTTACCTCCTCTGTGCAATCATTTCTGAACGGATGCCTACAGATTGCACAGATCCACACGTCACGCTTGTTCATTTTCTCTTCTGATTAAAATTGCCCAAGAAACACAGCCAAGACTTGCCAAAGCATTACCTGTCAAAACATAGGAAGCCTGAAGCTGCTGTCTATGGGTTCCACTTCTTCAGAACGGCTCGAGGGCCACCAGCGACCACACATGAGAGGGAACTGCACTACAGGGAATACAGGAATTAATCTGTTCCCTCCTTCCGCCTTCGTTCCAGGCGTTTCGCTGTGAGTTCACGACCCGATTCCCAACGTTGCAGTCACGCCAGTGGTGTCTCCCTGTGGAAATGTAGGATCTGTGACAGGAGAGGTTTCCCCAACTGCCAGGAGAGCTCCGCTGCTCCTGGAGAGGACCAAGGCTGTCGCAAGGGCCAGGACGGCTGCGCCCACCCCAGACTGGGGGCTAAGAGGGGCTGGCGGGGGGTGGGGACGTTGTGTTCAGTTGGTTTTTTGGTGTTTTTTTTTTTTTCAGATGAACCGCGTCAGCCCTGAGGGTGATTTTTTTTCATATTTCTAGAAGACTCAGCTATGCCAGGAGAAGCTCCCGGCTGAGCCTGCAGACAGAGGGCTCATCGACCGACGCCCTGCACAGCGCTTATGGATATCACGCGAAGGAACTGCAATGTTCGTGTGAAATAACTCGTCCCTGCAAACTACAGGTTCTGCACACCTGACATTTGCTTCCAAAGTTACAACTGCCTCTCCTTGGGGGCTGGGAAGGCTCAGACATGCAGATCTGGTAATGCCTTAGAACGCTCTTTTTACTTAACCTAGAAAAGCAAACCAGAGATAAATTAAACAGTGACTGCAAACAGCCTCCTCCTCCTCCTCATCTCGGGTCACAGAGCCTGAGGAGCCCCTCTGGTTCAGTCCAGACCTCTCCCAAACCACGGAGTCTCCTGCCCTGCCAGGCTTTCTCTACTCTGACCAAGCTTCCCCCCTCAGACACCGCAGTGATACCCAAATCCTTTCTCTTCTTCCTGCTTTCCAATCCAGGCTTCTTGAAGAAAATATCAACCAATTCACTCCCAACCACCTGATAACCACGGAGCCGCGTTTCCATAGCACCTTGGGAATGGTACAAAAATAGCTCTTCGTTCAGACTGCAAATACCGCATCAGCTCCAAACACCACCTCAAAGTCCAGAGAGTCGGTGGGTGAGAAACACAACCACAGGGGCTTAAAAATCTGCCCAAATGCATGCTTGGTTCTCACTGCTCCTATCGGAGAACACCTGCACAGTTATAGGATTAAAGGATTAAGAAAGAAGAAGAAAAATACATTGATTTCCTAATGCTGTTTATCCTCAGGAACTTAGTTGAAATACTTGAAATTCTTGCTCATCTCTCACTTAGGGGCCAGCCCAGATTTATACATTTTATTGAGGTGGACAGGAGTCTTCTAGATTTGCCAGGGAAGCCTAAATTCAAAAGCAAGTTACACACAAAACTACATTCCCGTGGTCCGAGCAGAAATATTTGATGCTTTTTAACTTTGAGAACTTGTAAAGCTCTATGTAGATCCAATGCTTGCTCCAGTTTGGTAGAGGACTCCCCAAACTGCTACGCGCTCGCATCTGCAGCCGTACACCCGCAGCTCTCTTGCAGCTTCCTAAAACGAACAATCATCGAACAACCTCAGTAATCCTCAGGCGGGTTTTCATGCAGCTCTAGAGGAAAACGTACTAAATAAAACTTGCCTTCTTGCAAAAGGGATGTTTAGGAGGTAGCTCACAGCTTTGGTTGCACCAGCTGTACTGGAAATGCCGTGTCTCGGTGGCTGCCTGTGGGGAAAGCCGTGTGTCCCCCTGTGGGGAAGGGAGCACGGGAGCAAAGACTCACAAACAGAGATCCTTCCAGTACCTGAAAGGGGCTACAGGAAAGCTGCCGAGGGGTTATTCATATAGGACAAGTGGGAATGGGTATAAACTGGAGAGGAGCAGATTTAGGCTTGATATAAAGAAGAATTTCTTCACCATGAGAGTGGTGAGACACTGGAACAGGTTGCCCAGGGAAGCTGTGGCTGCCCCATCCCTGGAGGGGTTCAAGGCCAGGTTGGATGGGCCTTGGAGCCCCTGATCCAGTGGGAAGTGTCCCTGACCATGGCAGGGAGTTGGAACTGGATGGGCTTTGAGGTCCCTTCCAACTCTAACTATTCTATGATTCCATCATCTGCTTCCTTCTTCCACACCACAGCTGAGAAAGCAGCACACCACACACCTCGATGCTGCTGTCTTACTGATGCAAAATCTGACTTCAAGCCAAACTCAGTCCCACAGCCAGGGCTGGAGAGAGACTCTCCGGTACCCAGGGCAGGACCCAGGCTGCTGCTGTTGGGATGCTCTCACACCCCAACGCTCAATGAACACCACATCGGTCATTCAGAGCTGCTGGCGGTGTCTGCTCCGAGCACAGGGGCTCCAGGGAGCCCCTCTCCCCAAATCCTGCTTTTCCAGCAGAATCACAGATTTGATGGTGTGATTGCACAGCTGAATCCCGTCCACAGCAGCGCTTCCACAGATGAGTCCACAGCTCTCATCCTCTCGCTATTTCTGCCAAAAAACAGGAAGGAAAAAAAGGAGGGGGAAGAATCACTTGAAACAAAGGGAGGGAGAGCAAAGAGAAAGGAAGACTCCCAAGGAATTAAAAAGTCACAGGAAAATGCTGCTGCAGTTTTGATTTGTACTTCAATTCTGTCCATGAATTTAAAGACCAACCCCTGTAATAGCATCTTTGAGCTGTGCGCAGACCTGAGTGGACACAGCAATAACACCTTTCTCCAAAACCAGGTGATTGCTGCAGCAATCCTGAGTAAAGAAGCCCTATATCAGAATTCACTGCATTGCATTGGGACATGAAAAACTCCGCTGGCAGTCCTAAAGCAGCCAAGATGCAAACTACCAACAAAATAACAGTGCTAGAAAAAAAATATCATTTTAAGAGGAAGCATTCAACACATGTGGGCAGAGGCAGAGCTTTACAGACAGGCATCAGAAGATGATCTGCCATCAGTTGAGACACAACGAGAAAAGATTCCTGCCACTCACCAGGAGCTTGAAATCACCCAACTGCACACACATCAGCCTCCTCAATAAAACAAAACATCTCCCCAGCGCTGTGGGCAGCAGAGCCCAAGTGAGCTCTGAGCCGCTGTGTTTATTCACATCACTTGAATATCAAACCTCAATTAACCCATTGATTTTCCCCAAAGCATCGCTTGGGATGATCTCTATGAAAGGTACATTACCCTGCAAACTCATTTCAGCCTCAATACAAAGGGACTGGAGGGAGCAGAGGGACGGGAGAGAAGAACACATTGTCTGAACACTTTGCAGTAAACAGGAGATGTCGCCTCCCTTTCCATAAAGCCCAGGTCGGGCCTGTTGGAAGCCAACACTTGCGCAGTCTGATACTCAGTCTTTCCTAAAATTCCACAGTTATATTTTCTTTCAAAGCGCTTGGGAGATCCAGGAAAACAAAAGTTCCAGTGTGGAGGAGAAAAGGCTTAGAGGAGACCTTATTATCAGGTACCTGTCCATAAAGGCTGTCTGCCAAGAGGATGGAGACTCTCTTTTTAAAAGGAGTCACATGGAAAAGACAAGGGACGATGGGGACAAGTTGCTCTTGGGGAGATTCTGATTGGATTCCAGAAGAAAATTTGTTCCCATGATAACAGTGAAACATTGGAATAATATCCCCAGGGGAGCGGTGGATTCCTTGACACTGGACACTTTAAAGGCTCATCCTGACAGGGTGCTGGGCCATCTCATTTAAACCACAGATCACCTAAAGGGCTGGACCAGATGATCCTTGAGGTCCCTTCCAACCTGGCATTGTCTGATTCTACAAAAAGTCCAGATATGATTTAACTAAACAAAAAAGAAACGTTTGTTACCAAGTACCTCTCCAGAACTGACGATTAAATTGTTTAAGTACATAACACGTACCACAGCCATCTCTCAGTTCCTTAGTTCCACTGGAACACTTCATTTTTCCTTAATGTTAGTTCTGAAAAGCTACAGCAACGTTGCCATGCCAACGACAACACAACACAGTTGTTTTCTGCTATCACTGTGCAACTAGGTACACATTAAGGTCATTTACATTGCCATAAAGCTGTATATTTAACCACAGTTCTTTTCTCTCTTATTCAAGCAGGCTCTTTCCTCCAGAACATGGTCAAATAGGGTTTGGCAAACCCTTTGGATAGACCTTTGAGGCACAAATTGAAAGCCTGGGAAAAGAAGAACACTTTATATTTAGCAATTCAGCAGTCGGTGGTTGGCTAATTCATGATACGCACACCAATAGCCACGTGGCCGCGATACTGCGGAGCATTCGCAACATCAGAACCATTCTTGTTAAGCAGAACCCTTAGGATTTGGACTCGATGACTTGAATTAAATCACTTGCAGAAAATCTGCCTGCAAAAAGGCAAATTCTTAGGAGCAGTGAGGAAGTTGATTCTCCCCCTGGTCTCATGAGACCCCACCTGGAGTCCTGTGCAGAGCTCTGGAATCTCCAGCATAAGAAGAATATGGAACTACTGGAATGGAAGAGGCCACAAAAATGATCCAGGGCTGGAAAACCTCCCATACGAGGACAGGCTGAGAAAGTTGGGGTTGTTCAGCCTGGAGAAAAAAAGGCTCCGGAGAGACCTTAGAACAGTTTCCAGTACTGAAAGGGGCTCCAGAAAAGCTGAGGAGGGACTTTTACAAGGGCAGGGAGTGATAGGATGAGGAGAAATGGCTTTAAATTGGAGGGGGAAGATTTAGACTAAACATTAGGAAGAAATTCTTCATGATGAGTGCGGGGAGACCCAGGGTGCCCAGAGCAGTGGTGGCTGCCCCATGCCTGGAGGGGTTCAAGGCCAGGTTGGATGGTGCTTGTAACAATTGGATCCAGTGGGAGCCATCCCTGCCCCTGGCACGGGGTTGGAACTGGATGGGCTTTGAGGTCCCTTCCAACACCAACCATTCTGTGACTCTATTATCTAATAGATACCAAAATAAAAAACGAATAATAAACTATTTCAGCTACATCTAGTTACTGTAACCAATCCTAGAGTGTTAGTAATCAGTTATTGCTATCACACACAGTGTTAGATTTGGTTAGGACACCGAGAGACCAATTGTACACAACGGGCTCTACCTGAGCTCAGCTGGGACTGGTTCAGAGCCTCTGCACCACATGCAGAACCTGGCTTTACACTATCCATCTCCAGATCTGCACGCGGTTAAGGTCAGGTGGGAAGAGGGCGGAAGGGCAGACAGGAGGCAAGAGAAAGGACAAAGGTAAATGAAAATATCTCCTGGAAGAAACACAGGAGGCTAAGAGTTTAATTTGTAGAGACAGCAATTAGAGAAACAGTGCTAGAGAAATCCAGGCTGATGCGTTCTAGGTGTTGCTTCTCTGGCATGTTCTAGATGTGAAGTATCCTTAACTAGCAGTGTCTACGTGCAAAACGAAGTCTAAGAGAAGTGACAGGCCAAGCTCACAGGAGGAACAGCAAAAAGATGGAGGGAGATGAAATAAGCTAAGTAAACACCCAAATCCCACGCAAACTGGAGCTGCTGAGGATGAAGATGGCCTGAACTGGTACTACTGGTACCTGGTAAACCGGGCTTAGAGCTGTCTCAGGTGTGACAACAGCTTAACTCTCAATTCCAGAGCAAGCACACATACTATGGACACATATCGCTGTCAACAGAGGGCTCACTGTAAAAAGAGTTTAAAAAAATATATAAACCAGATCTCAATTTAGATTGGCAGACGCTGGTGGTTTTAAACATAGCTGTGACTTGCACAACAGCGGTCTTTAGTAGGGTTGGGAGAGGAAGGAGTTAGAGCTCATTTTCAGAGGCACTCTGTCCCAGTTTCAAAACCATATTTCAGCCCTTGCCTCCCTGTTCAGGTCTCAGCTCGGCTCATCTGGGGAAGCTGAGGGCCAAAAACAGAGCTTCAGTGTCTAAAACAGCTTTGTAAGCCCAGAAAGGAGCCTTCCCCTAACACCAGCAGAACCTGAACAGGACATCAAACCTGAAAAAGTGCATGAAGTATCTTTCGGAATTACCAGTAACAGAAGACGTGCAACTATGATCTTTGGTACACAGAAACATAAACAAGAACACCAGTGCAGACCACAGAGAAGTGGGAGGGATGGGGCACAGGATCTCTCCAGTGGTGCTGTGTGTGCAGCCACAGCCAAGTTTCTAGTCTCTGTTGCAATTACATGACTCACAGAGGGACGTGGCTGTCAAAAGATATTAACTTCACATGAAAAACAAGCAGAACCACTAATAGTCCTTATATCTTTGAGCAGAAATACCATCGCTGCTGTACTTCTTCCTTCTCGCAAACAGCTTCAAAAGGAGAGTGACTGGATGCTCACCTTCCAGGCTGCACCAGGTAACCTGACATCTGGCCATCCTTTGTCCTCACCTTAAAAAGGGCAAAAAGCCCAACCCTGCCTTTATTATCTGAAGTTACCTGCTCCTGAGCCTTAGCAGGAACGATGCTTGGAAGGGCTCATGGATTCAAGGCACTTCGACTAGAGAAGAGTTAAAAATTAAGAAAAGCCTGTTCTCCACACCTGTGTGTCCAAAAGAAACTCCTTGGATCCCATGAGCACTCACTATTCTGCCTCTTCCCACACCTTCTGGCAGTGGACACAGCCACAGCGATAGATTTTGCCTTTATTCTTAGAAACTCTACCTAGGTTAAATATTCCCTGGCTCTTATGGTTGGGTTGGGAATGCACAGTGGAAGAAGCTCCACCACATGCAATCTCCACGGCAGTAGCTGAAATACAAACCCCATTCTCCCCTTCCTCTCTGAATCTTCTCCCTCTCTACTGGGAGAAGATAATGATATAGAAGATAATTTGATATAGATAAGATATAGAAGATGATTTGATAATATGGGCACATGCTCAGGAAGGTGCTCAAAAAGTGAAATCTTCACACCAGAAACAAGAAATTTGCTGCGAAATAGCATTCTTCTCCTGGAGGAAGCATTGCCAATAGGACCCACATGCCTGTTGCCCACGTTACAAGGGTACAGTGTCTATACCGACAGGCTGGAAGTGTGTATGGGCACGGGGAAAGCACATATATATGTATAAATACACATATGTCTATCAGCAGTATATGCGTATCCAGTTTTAAGACTGATTTATGAAAGCCAAACACCATCCCAGCGGGAGTGGATATGTGTAAATGAGACCTTTACTGTAAGAAATGTTAATTCTATGGAAACACTCATGAATCTTACCAACGCTAGGTTATTGCTATCGGGTTTACATTGACAAGATGTAAAAAAGCAGGACTCTCTGGATAAGAACGCCACTCCCACACAAAGTGCCACCATCACGTTGGGCACTGCGGGATGCTAAGCACAAACGGCATTTTCTCATCTTTAAAAAAGAAGGAATCTCTACTTCTGAAGATTTTCAAGTTCTCCCAGACTTTCAGAGCTGTGTTTAACTCCACTCCATCGCCCATTTTTAACTTCTCGTCCTTTCAAACTGATATTCGGATGTCACGACCTGGTATTTCATTTCTTTCACTTAGGGTTTTATTGCTTCAAAATGATTCTGTCATCTCCAACAGAAATGGGTTCCAATTGGTGTCTTTGTATTGTTTTATGTACAAAGAGCATTTTAAAGGGCTGCTTAGACTAAAGGTTTGTTTTGGCTTCCCTGAATATCTTTCAAAGCACCGGTGCATGGACAGAAAGGAGAAAAGGAAAGAGAGAGAGACTGGGAGAGAAAGGGTGAAAGAAGAAAAAAGGAATAAATGAAAACATACAAGGGGGGAAGTAGCTCCAGGACGCTGGACGGGCTCTGTGGGCAGGGAAGACTGGGAAGGTATAATTGAAAGAAGAAAAGAAAACAAACAAAAAAGCAGTTAGTTAAAACACGCATCCATTGCAATCAGGTTCGTCTCATATATCGCTCAGCCAGGCTACACACAGCGGCCACAGACCCCATCCTTCAAGTTGATCGGTGCTTTTTTCCTTAAACACTCTGGAAATTCATTAGGATCCAAGAATTCCCCACCCAGTGTGTCCCAACTCAAACAAAACCCAAAATGTTTCACATGTTTGAACTTCTGCCCCATCCCCGCTGAGGAGCACAGCGAGGGTAGGGTTTGTTTGCACTACTTCAGTGCCTGCTAAGCACGTGTTTACAGTTCAGCCCATGTTTAAGGACTTTGTTGAGTCAGAAACCAGGCTGGAAGATGTAACTTTTCTTTATATAGATGGACAATGTCAACCACTTACAAAAGAAAATAACTCCTGGAGTTGTAAATTTACATTTTGCGTCTCGGGCCGTACACATTTAGCTTTCCTCCATCTCTACTGGTGCTAAAGCAGACAGTTGCTTTATCCTACTTTTCCTTCTGTGCAAAAAGAAAATCAAAATTGCCCTATAGTTTCCTATCGACAGAAGGTGTTCTCCCTGAAAATTGAGGCTCTGAGCAACCTCATCCAGTGGGAGGTGTCCCTGGCCAAGGCAGGAGGTGGAACGGGATGGGCTTTAAGATCCACTCCAACTCAAACCATCCCATGATTTGGAGAAGGCAGAGCCTTTGCTCTTGCTGCCTCAGCCCACTGTGTTAGGGTTTTTTTGGATGGAAGAGAGAAAACACGAAGTCCAGGAGATAAATTCCCCCCAGAGGCATGAGCAGGTCCAATCTGGGGTCCCAGCAAGGTGACCCTGACCTGCTGAAATCCCCGTTTCAACACCCAGTCCACCAGGCTGAGTCTTGATGGCTTTCTGAGCCTGGGAGCCATCACCAGGTGTCTGCAAGTTCCCTAAAGAAGCGAGTTTTACCCTCACACTGTTGGGTTTCCATCCTGACACCTTTGTCCGCTCATGGCTTTCCTACGAGCTACGAGAACACTCGCCCCCAGAACTCTACTTGGCAGCCCTCAGCCTCTCAGTGTATTTATTCCCTGCCCGCTCCCCACTGGGAATTGATACCTGTCTTGGCTCCATAAAATCCTCATTTAATTTAGCTTTATGAGACCGTTGAACGCCAAATGCCTGGTTTGTTTACATAAGATTAATGAGGCCGCTGCTAATTACATACATTTCATCTTTCCATATTTTCTTTATAAAAACATTAATTAAGGCATTATGCGCTCATGAGCGTCAAAGGGCTGCTCAGCCCAGGCCTCTGCAGAACATACGTTCTCTTTGCCCCTTCTTCTTCCTAGTATTATTTTTATTTTTTTAAATAAATCCCCACAATCTCTTTTGCCCAGGGATCCGCAGTGAGCCTCTTGCAAACCAGGCATGACCTCTTACAGCGCTGCGAGTGCTCCAACACAACCAGGACAACTCTGTTTGCATTTCTGCAGTTAACATTAATTCGTTCAGGGCTGCGCCAGAGTCTTCAGGAGGTTCGAACAGTCCGTTGCTTTATCCAGACCTGTATCCCAATCCTCCTGAAGTTCACTGGGTTATTTGTACTTGGCACGCTGACCCTGATTAATCCGTTATTTATGTTTAAAAAAAGCAATCATTCATTTACAACAGCTCATAATTGAGGGGCAGATTTAGACTGGACATAAGGAAGAATTTCTTCACCATGAGAGTGGGGAGACACCGGAACAGACTGTTCAGGGAAGTTGTGGATGTGCTCAAGGGATGTGTTCCAGGCCAGGTTGGATGGGGCATGGAGCCCCTGATCCAGTGGGATGTACCTGACCGTGGCAGGGGGTGGAACTGAATGATCTTTAAGGTCCCTTCCAACCCATTCTATGATTCTATAATACCAACAAGCACCCTTTGATGTTGCACACCATAGGGGTAGATTTACCTGTCAAAACTACATTAAACGAGCAGGTGAGACGGGAATGTGAAAAACCCGAGGTTACTCATTCCTTTATCCTAAGTAGGACTGAGGAATTGTGAAAATGACCCTCAAAGTGTCAAAAATGCTTATTGTTTTAAAAAAAAAAAAAAAAGAAATGGAAACTTCACCTTCTCATGCCTCATTTTTTTTCCCTTAAGCTTTAATTATCCCACTGCAAACCGCACCCTTATTTTTTGTTCTCCCACCCAATCCAACCGTTCCCCAGCACCAACTACGTTAAGAGCCCTTCAACCAAGGCACACCGATTCGGTAAAGATTCAGTACACGGCAAGATGCTGCTTGTTAGCAAAAGACACGAAACAAATTGCACGTAGGAGGTAAAGCATGAGATGTGATTTTAAGTATTGTTAAACTACAAATATCCAGATTTATCAGAAAGAAAGGACTGAAACAAATAACGAAGACGTCTCTGCTAAATACACCAAAGCGATGAACAGGGACAACATGAACACACACACTGCTCTCAGAAAAGATCAACCAGAGACGGACAGAAGGGAATACGTAGAAGAAACACAGCCACAATCCACAGGCAATTCCCAAAGTTTCACTTTGAAGGAAAAAAACAAAACAGCTCTTTTTTTCTGCTAGGCAGGACAATGAATATTTAAGAGACGCACTTCTCACGGAATAGCTGGAATGCAAATGCAACCCTTCATCCTGTACTGCTTTAAAACTCTTTATAAATACAACTGATTACATCTATCATAGTACTGAAATTCAGCGACATCATTACTAAATGGTGTGAGCTATGGAATATTAGTTATCAAGTCAATATAATAACTGAGGCTGGTTATCACTGCAGTGCTGGGTCCGAGTAAGAAACCACAAAGAGTTCAGAAAGCAAAGTGCTCCACCAGTGATGAGCCCACCTGCCTTCTGGATCCTCACCGAGGTTTCACAACAATAGAAACAATCAGAAGAGCAGTTTGCATCTCACTGGGAAAAAAGGCATTTTCTTACAGCCATGAACGTGAAAAATGTTGGGGCACGGGCTCAGTGCAACTACTCAGCAGGTAACCCCCGAGCTCCTGAGCACAACTGCTCCTTGTTTGACGTTCTCATGAGGACAAAATTTGAAGAAGAAAATGCTAAACAATTTGGTTAAGCGATGCTGAAACTTTCTTTTATTTTCGGGTGCCAGTTTGCGTGCACGTGTACGCACACAGAGACTTACACACACTTCTCTGCAAAAACACCTCCTCCCGCAGAGCCGTGGGAGATGACAGCTTTGACAATCCAACCTTCACTGTCACACGTATTTCGGAGGTGACTCAAGGCAAACCCAATACTGTCCAATTACTTTGAATTTCCAGAATTGAACAAAATGGACTGTTTTCCTGCCCGATTCCTTTTCTTTATCCCAGGCACTAGTGTAAGCGTGTACCGCCCCAGTCAAAGAAAATAATGGTTGTAAAAGCAGAGCTTGCACTTAAACTCAACCCTCCTCTCCTATTCCCTGTGTTTCATAGAATCATAGAATAGTTCAGGTTGGAAGGGGACCTTAAAGCACATCCAGTTCCAACTCTCCTGCCATAGGCAGGGACATCCCACTGGATCAGGCTACCCAAAGCCCATCCAACCTGGCCTTGAACACCTCCAGGGATGGGGCAACCACCACTGCTCTGGACAGCCTGGGCCAGGGCCTCCCCACCCTTATTGTGAAGAAATTCCTCTTTATGTCCAGTCCAAATCTGCCGCTCTCCAGTTTATTCCCATTGCCCCTCATCCTATCCCCACAAGCCTTTGTGAACAGCCCCTCTCCAGCTTCCCTGTAGCCCCTTCAGCACTGTAAGGTGTGTATAAGGTCTCCTCTGAGCCTTCTCTTCTCCAGGATGAACAACCCCAACTCTCTCAGCCTGTCCTCCTATGGGAGGTTCTCCAGCCCTTGGATAATCCTTGCAGCCTCCTCTGGACCCGTTCCAACAGCTCCATCTCCTTCTTATGCTGAGAATTCCAGAACTGGCCACAATATTCCAGATGAGGTCCCACAAGAGAGGAACAGAGGGGCAGAATCCCCTCCCTCCCTGCTGGCCACGCTGCTTTGGATGCAGCCCAGGACACGGTTGGCCTTCTGGGCTGTGAGCACACATTGCCGGCTCCTGTCGAGCTTCTCATCAATCATTTTCATGTGAACTTCAGTTATTATTTGCACTGCATTATAGACCATTGCAGTACTTTATGGTTTTATTAAAATGCCATCCCCATCACTTCTGCAAATCAAACTCTCTAATAATAAATAATAATAAAAACGGAGGGCAGGAAATTCTTTGTGTCCCATCTGCTTTTCATTAAGTCACTGAACTCAGCCAAATCTATGGACAATTAAACAGGACAAGGAGTTCTATGTTTGTAAATTCCTTCATGGCAAAGAACTTTATCCCGCAGACACAAAATGTCCTAAGTGTTCCAGACATCATATTTTGATTAGTGAAAATAAAGTTTGCATGCTGATAAGTATGTCTTATCCAGCCCTGATCGGAAACTTCCTATCAATTCTGGATGAAATGCCCTGCTAATGCTGAGTAAGGGCAAAAGCTCCAAGTGGTTCCTTTCAGAGAAGTCCCCGTTCCTTGGGAAAAGCCAATCTGATGTTTCAAATATAGGTGAGGGGAGGACAGGAATTTATGTGCATAGTAAAGTGTGTGAGAAACCCCGTTTAAGCCATAGATTAGAATATTCTAAACACATGGAATATGGGCAAGGAAAATGCAAGTTCTTCTGCATTATCCCAGCAATGCAGTTCCCAGTGAGGCTCTGGAGGAACCAGAGGAATCACTTGGCAGGGTCCAACTCCCATTTTTGCAGCAGTGCTCCTGAAGCCTCCGAGGGTGCTCCAGCAGCCCCCCTCTGCCCAGTGCCCCCCTGGGCTGTGTGACAGGGTGAGCCAGCTCCTGCAGCCGTGTGGAACCTGGCCCTGGACACCAAAGCTCCTTCCTCCCCTTCCAGCTTCTCACCTCTTCTGTATTTCACACATCATTTTGCCCTCCAAGGTACACGGACTTCTCGAGCTCTCCAGCACCACGTTCCACATGGCCGAGCTACAGCAACCTCCACCCTGAGTCCTTCAAGCTCCAGCTGAGTCCCAACCTCTCTGGCAACCATGGGAGAGGCTTCCAGACTCCTGCTTCCTCTGCACCAGCACTGCTGCTTCCCAAGGTGGAAAAAGGAGAAAGCATAGCGCTACAAAGAAATGGAGTCGTAACGTCTGTGGGCAAAGGAAGGGCAGGGAAGGATTACGGGAACAGCAGCATTCGTTCGAGCAAGCCCGACACTTGAAAGCTTGGTTGTATTCTTCTCAAGAAGCCTTTTGCCTTTAACAGAAGGCACAGAACGGCTCTCCGGGAAGGTTGGTAGGGGACAGCCTCATGACTTGGCAATATCTTCCAACTTATTGCTTTGAACAAGACTTGCGCTTTTGGTATCGGCTTTATAGCAAACATTTCATTAGATGACACTAAGCTGGGAGGAAGTGTCGATCTGCTGGAGGGTAGGGAGGCTCTGCAGAGGGATCTGAACAGGCTGGACTGCTGGGCTGAGGCCAATGGCATGAGGTTCAACACGGCCAAATGCCGGGTCCTGCACTTGGGGCACAACAACCCTATGCAGCGCTACAGACTGGGGGAAGAATGGCTGGAGAGCTGCACGGAAGAGAAGAACCTGGGGGTAATGGTTGACAGTGACTGAACATGAGCCAGCAGTGTGCCCAGGTGGCCAAGAAGGCCAACGGCATCTTGGCTTGTATCAGAAATTAAGTTCTGTCAGGGGAGGTTCAGGTTGGATATCAGAAAAAAATTCTTCACAGTAAGAGTCATCGGGCACTGGCAGAGGCTGCCCAGGGAGGTGGTCGAGTCGCCTTCCCTGGAGGTGTTTAAGGAACGGGTGGATGAAGTGCTGAGGGACATGGTTTAGGGAGTGTTAGGAATGGTTGGACTCAATGATCCAATGGGTCCTTTCCAACCTTGTGATTCTGTGATTCTGTGATTTCCCAGGACCTAAAGAGGAAATCCACTCCCTGGTGTGCTGTTAAAGCCAAATCGCATCCATGCATCTACGCTGCTTCATTATCTCTCATTAAAGCTTAGCAAGAAACTACTCATCAGTAGTCCATGACAGTTAATTGCCTGAGCCATACCAAATAATAAACACTTGCTTATGACCATATCTATCACTCTGGACGGTGTTTAGGGTTAAAGCTGCCCTTGTCTGCACAGTTTCACTGACTGAGTGAAGTGAGTGGTCGCAGTATTAAGAGATCAGCCTCGAACAACAAAAGGAAGACACCGGATTCATGGACTGACCACCTGTTGTAGCGCTTGTATTGACAGGGATCTCAGTGCACCGATTCCGGCAGATTCATTTGCATGTTCCCAGGAACAACAAAGGCTGGAGATACCAATGGTTGAGAAAACAACTTTCCTGGACTGTCAGCTCTTTGAAGCACGCAGATTAATGCAGCTTGGGGCGCTCACGGCTTTTTACCACGGAACCAAACGTTCCAGGCTGTACCACAAGATCTGATAAAATGCATTTCCCTTAGTAAAAATCAAACGTTTGAATCACATCTATTTATTTTAAAGTATCAAGTCAGCAATCTCATAAGATAAGGAACATCATTAAAAGAGGGAAAACAGATGAAAAGCACACCAGTTCACCAGCTTCCCAACTCAACTCGCCGGCTGCACAATGTTTTAAGAAAGATCAGCGATTTCAAACTGCTTCTCTTGATACAAAAAGACACACAGATGTATCTTTATGCAGATGAATATATAGATATAGTTTAACAAATCAGAAGGATAAAACAAAAGCCTCACCTCCAATAAATTCTGGCAAGATCTGTTATGCCAGCACATCTATCTGCAATCACTCCTAGCATACACTTGGATGACAGCAGAATCGGATCCAAGAGCTCATTTTCTCTTCATTTTTCCTTTCCTCAGCAGAGCTTGGTATTAACTTGCCTGTATTTCACACAATACAAAACTGTCCAAAGGGCAGTAGGAAGTAATAGAGTCACGTACCCAGAGCAGAAGCAATTAGGACTCCAGATTACACTTTGTACAACATTTTCTATCTATCCCTAAAGGGAATAAAGCTTCCAGTACCTAATTAATCTATTTCATCTAAGCCAGTATAATCATTTTTGGGTTGCCTGTATGAATTATATGAAAAAAGTCCTCACAACACTGTCTGGACACCAAGAACTGGGACGTTGTATGGAATCACAGATTGCTGAAGGAATCCAGAATTCTTACAAGCTTAATTCTTTCAAATCACGCAGGAGCTGGACACAGATATCACCTTACAAAACACTACAGATGAGAGACATTCAGCATCAGTAGCTCTTCAGAGAGAGGTAACGTGCGGATGGCCAACACACAGAAAGGAGAATGTGGTATGTACACAGGATGATCAACACGGAGAGTACAACACGGTACGTGTAAAGGAGATATTAAACATGGAACACCAAAAAGAGAACTCCATTGCATCAGAAAATTTAATACACATACCTGGTTTTGGCACAGAATTGGTCACGGACTGAGGAACTTTGTCGTTAATTAGTTCGACGCACTCACTAGGGAAAAACCCGACCTGCAGCAAAAACAGAAAGAGAGGCAGAAGAGTGAATGTAGTGTTTTTCCCAATCTGAACCTCCTAAACCAGCAACCGTTTAACATTTCACTCAAACTGTGCTCGCCTGATGCTCCAAAACATTATCCAACATCAAATGACCAGTAATAGTTTTTCAAAATGATGCAGCCAAGAAGTCTCCAAACCAAACAATCATTTCTCTAAGATACGGTTATAAGTCTGCGTTCTAAGCTTGGTACACAGGACAGAGCCGGGAGGGGACAAGTGTGCTACACCCCCCTGAATCTGAAGTGAACTCCAGTGACAGAAAGCCTTCAGCTGGGTTTCCTGCACCCAAGTGTACCGTTCAAGGATTCAGGCTAGAGGTGACCAAGCAGATGTCTTCCTTCTTGCTCTCATCCCGGGTGAAAGTCAAGCCAGACCAGAGCTTTTAACTTCTACCCTTAGTCTGTATTTCCAGACTCTTTTCTCTCGAACCCTAACTCCCCACCCAATCAACTTCTGCATCGTGACATGTAATTCAAGCACCAACACCTTTCCAAGAAGTCCCGGCTAAGCCAGCAGCAGGATTTCCTGACTCGTGTCAGGCATGGGATGTGGACAGCTGAAAGCATGACAGCACTTCAAGCAGCCACAGTTTGGTCAAGCGCTGCGACAACGCGTGGCAAAGAACCAGCGGATGGGCCCCACGTTCATGGACACAGAAGCCCATCACGTCAGCACACCTGTGAAACTCACAGCAGCCACAAGGCAGTCAGCGCTGTGGGGTTGGCCAACATTCCCTTCTCTATTTCTCCCTCATGCACAATTCCCTTCTGTCTCCAAAGGAAAAAAAAAACCACCAACTCTCTTTCCTACTCCAAGTTGATTTTCACCCAGAAAACTCCAAGTAATACAGTGGCAGGGTCATCCACGGTCTGTCCGGATAAATACTCCACACTTCGAAACTATTCCAAATCCCCCAAGGGAAGGAACAGGTAACAGTCATACCAGCCAACTTCTCCTTCTCACACCCCAAAAATCCAGCAAAGTAATGTTTTGGCCAAGTAATCCATAGAATCACAGATGGTTTGGATTGGGAGGGACACTAAAGCCCATCCAGTCCCACCCTCTGCCATGGGTAGGGACACCTCCCACTGGATCAGGGGCTCCAAACCCCATCCAACCTGGCCTGGAACCCCTCCAGGGATGGGGCAGCCACCACTGCTCTGGGCAACCTGGGCCAGGGCCTCACCACCCTCATCATGAAGCATTTCTTCTCAGTGCCAGATCTAAATCTTCACCCTTCCAGTTTAAAGCTGTTCCCCCTCATTCCATCCCTGCTCTCCCTGATCCAGAGCCCCTCTTTCAGTAACTTCAGAAACTTCAGAAACTTCCTTCAGAAACTTCAAAAACTTCCTTTCAGTACTGGAAGTTGCTCTAACATCTCCTTGGAGCCTCCTCTTCTCCAGGCTGAACCCCAACACCCTCAGCCTGTCCTCGTACGGGAGGTTCTCCAGCCCTCGGATCATCTCTATGCCCTCCTCTGGACTCGCTCCAATAGCTCCATGTCCTTCCTGTGCTGAGGGCTCCAGAACTGGACACAGGGCTCCAGGTGGTGTCTCACCAGAGCGGAGCAGAGGGGCAGAATCTCCTCCCTCGCCTGCTGGTCCCATTTCTCCTGAAGCAGCCCAGGATACAGTTGACTTCCTGGGCCGTGAGTTCACACTGCCAGCTCCAGTTCATCTTCTAATCCACCATCGCACTTAATATTAAACACTCAGAAGATGTTTTGTGAGAAGACTATGACAGCACAGGAACAGAACTCATGAGAACAGCACTCTGCATCGGCAGGTCTCGATTCTCTGACCTGTGATGCTCCCTGGAATGAAGACCGGCCAGCTCATCATACTTCAGCTTAAGGGACTCACAGAGCTGAAGAACCCATCCTAAAGACAAGCTGATGCACAGCTTCACCCAAGCACTCACTCAGCTCAGCGTTTTGCAAGGAGATGATATCTCCAAGTTTCTCAGTGCAGTGGTGATTTTCGTTCAATTTATAGATAAAAATATGCCATTAGCATAAGAAACCCAGCACTACACCGGGGTCTTCATAAGTGACGCTGCTCTGCGAGGAGATGTTCGGAAAAAGGCTGATTGGCACACACACAAAAGTACTGGTATTTAAATATGTTATATGGTTCTTAAATACTTTAGCTACGAATCTCTCTTGGCCATTTCCTGTACAAGAGATGCAGGAGAGAGTTTTTAAGCTAAGAAAAATGTACATGTCAAATGAAAGTCTCAGCCCCATCACCCAAACAATAAATCTGGGAGACTCCACAACCAGAGTGATACCATTCCTTTCATTCTCAGAGCCTTCAGAATGTATTTCATTGCCCACAACATCTTAAGCCAAGATATGCAAAACACCCAAAGTACTTGGACACCAATCTTCCATTAATCACAATGAAAATCACTGGATCGAAATCCCAACTCCAAATGCCATAGTGCAAGCGGGAGCTCGTTTGCCTTTGATTGTTAACCATAGTGTGTCTCTTATTTCTCTTATTATATACAATATTAAACGTGAATTTAGAAATGAAAGAGGACCCAAGACGGTTATGGCACTGCTTCTAGACATCTGGGAGCCCTTCCCAAATAAACCACCCTACCTGTATCATTTTTGTCACGTTCACAACCAATATTTATAATGAATATGTTTAGCAAAAGAGAATAATTACTTGTGCCGGTGCTGACAAGAGCTTTGATGTTAACTGGTAATAGTTCTGATGGCTTACATATTCTGACTTATTTATTGTAACTTTTCTTGCAAGATCCCCAAGAAAACATCTTTAGGGTCACCACTGATAACTTGTGCCTTATTCCAACCCCCTTAAAAGACGCGGCTTTTCCTCCCACAGAAAGTTTTCCACGATTTTGCATAAATAAATGAGTTTACTCCAAGACTTAATCTCAACAGATGTAGCAAGGCACTAATAGAGCTTGAGCCAGGATTAAAGGATTTGGCAACGTAGGAAAATAAATAGCAAGGATAGTATATATTTAGATAGATACAAGGTCATCTAAAGGTTAAACAAATCACGACACACCTTAAGCAAAGGAGGAAAGCACAGGCTGCTGCTGTACTTCTGCAAAAGCTCCTACATCTTTTTGTCACTGCTCTGCCCGGGTCTGCTACAACTGGGAGATAACGTGAGGCTTTAAGGGGAAAAGTCAAAGTAACAGCACTGATTTTCTGTGTAGAAGGAGGCAATTCAAACAAACGGGAAAGAAGCAGAGGCACAAATGGCAAATGGAACATTGTTTGAGACATTTGGGTTGGGTTTTGGGTTTGACGTAGGCTAAAGGATGGGTTATATTTCATTCAAAACTTTAGCTCTTTTAGTTTTACCCTTACAGGGAAACACCAACTTTTTATTCCCGTGTGGAATGGCTACGGAAAAGCCAGCACACGCGTGTCCGTGCCCATGGGAACTTCTGCCTGCACAAAAAGGGCAGAGTGGATACGTGCAGAGCAGGGGACTCGTGGCAAATCAGTTCAGACATAATATTCTCCAACCTGTTACTGCAGTCGGCACAAATGGCAGCGGCCATCTGGCTGAGAAACGCCGTCACCAGTGACACGGCCACGGGGCTCTTGCATATCGCTCGTTTTGCAGGTGACACCATCCACCAGCCAGGTGGCTGCACCGAGTCCTCAAATCAACACGCGTGAACCAGAAATCAAACTCTGGCTTCTCATTTAAGAACTGTTGTTTCCAAAGTGACACAGGCCACAAAAATTCAATCAGCCTTCCCAGGCAAGTTTTAATAATTGGTAGCCATCCTGTATATTTTATTTATTAGAATATTATGCACAAGGAGGAAAAAAATGGTCTCAACCAACAGCCCGTTTTACTCCTGACCGATCCAAGACAGAACAAGTATAGTTCTGGAATCCTTAATACAGTTCTGGAATCTTCAAAATAAGGAGATGGAGCTGTTGGAATGAATCCAAAGGAGGCTACAAGGATGATCCGAGGGCTGGAGAACCTCTGCTAGGAGGACAGGCTGAGAGAGTTGGGGTTGTTCAGCCTGGAGAAGAGAAGGCTCTCAGGAGACCTTATAGTGACCTTCCAGTACCTGAAGGGGCTCCAGGAAAGCTGGAGAGGGGATAGGACGAGGGGCAATGGGTATAAACTGGAGAGGGGCAGATTGAGACTGGACATAAGGAGGAATTTCTTCACTATGAGGGTGGGGAGGCCCTGGCCCAGGTTGCCCAGGTTCAAGGCCATGTTGGATGGGGCTTGGAGCCCCTGATCCAGTGGGAGATGTCCCTGCCCGTGGCAGGGGGTTGGAACTGGATGATCTTTAAGGTCCCTTCCAACCCAAACTATTCTATGATTCTAATTTGACTTTTGGGAAATCCATTCAATTTTAAAGCCGGTGTGCGGGTTCAGCATGGAAGATGGTCTGAAAGCAAGGGCTTGGTGTTTCACAACCAGTTCAAGCTCATGGAAGCACAGGTTGACCCTCAAAATATCCAGTTCACTCCAGTTACGCACACCCTTTCCTGTTTTGTGTCCCCCCAGGAGGCTGAGCCTCTCGCTGCGTTGCAGAACTGCAACTAATGAAACTCTGCCCAAAGACAGAATTATTCAGCACATCAAAAGGCAGTTGTGCATCAAAAAAAAAGGGTCTGTCCCTAATGATTCAGCTCTCTGCAACAGAGCGCCTGATGGAAAAGACAAAGCATGAAGAAAAAGAAGAGGAGAACAAAGAAGGCTGGGAGGCTGTTAATGTGGAGGTGGCTGTAGTTTAGGTAACAATCCTACAATGAAAGCGGTGACTCACTAAGGGCATTTGAAAAGAAAAAGGCTGGAGGAAAAACGTCTTTAAAATCATTTTACTTTAAGCAGAGAAAATGATAAGAAGCCCAGTGGGTTGTTTTGTTCTGCAGAGGATTAAGTGCCTTGCAATGCAGTCATTAGATCAGGTGCTGGGAGAAAGGCACCCGCGACTCTAGCATGGAAATCTGAATTAAAATGAGGATTCGTTCCTGAAGGAGAGCTCTGGTTGGCAAAGAATAAATTGACTTCCATGCAGAATCAAAGCTGCACTTGAAACTGAAGCGACTCGCAACCTGTCGGATTTGCCTTGCTGTCGAGATCTGTAGCCCTGCCTCCTCTCCATCTGCCCCACACCGAGAAACCCTCCATCCACTCTGGTGGGGGGGACACGCAGAAATGAACGCAATTCTGCACAGGCAGACATGACTCCCGGTTGGTAAAGGCACAAAACCACCTAAGTTCTTTTAAGTGAAAAAGTAGTTTCCACATCCGGCAAAATCTTGGTCTCCTATCACTTTGGGACATGGTTTAGCAGACACGGTGGCGTTGAGCTGACGGTTGGACTGAATGAGCTTAGAGGTCTTTTCCAACCCTAATGATTCTCTGATTTACCACTTAATCTGCCGTCCATCTGATAAAATGTTGTTCTTTTCCAAGCACAAACTAAAACCCTGAGACTTAATGTGAACAAACGGTTCGAACATTTCATGTTCAGACCTCGTCCTTTTATTTGCTCTTTAAACCACAACTTCCTGCCAAGATGGTCTCTCCTGATTTATTTTATTGTAATAATTAAAATGGCTGGATCAATAGATTCCCATCACGTTTACGATGGCTATTGTTCCTCAATGGCAACAGAGTTATTTGCCTATAATAAATGTGTTAAAGGCTGCACAGCTTCATCAGTTCTTACACATATCACTATAATGTTTCTCAGCTGTACATTCTTTTCAAGCATTCATCAAGCACAATCCTGTCCTGACCTGTAACGCAGCTCTGGGGCTACTATGTCAACCCCAGAGGGAAATTTCCTGTCTCCAAATTCCCTGTAGCATCCAGAATGGCCAAGGAACTCCAGGACTATTCTTCCTGTACGCTCACAGCTTATGGACCTTCAGCTCCACACACAGGTTACAAACCCCTCTCCCGCTTTGTACACCACAAGAACTGTGTCACTTGGCAGCTAACGGTGTTTGAGGAGAATGAAGAGCTCTGAGAAGGACATCTCAAAGAAATGACAAAACCTGTGAATGCACAGCACAAATGCACCTCTACGCAAATCAGACCCACAGCTGCGAAGAGATGTTTGTGCAGTAATAACTGCATTAGCCTGGCTTATGAAATTACCGTCTACCAGCTGAGATGGAACTGTTGAAAAGCACTTCTGAGCACCCAACTTCACCCCACAGCCAGCAGGGGCAGAGAGCCCACAGCCAGCCTGCTACTCTAGCTCACCAGACAGGCAGCGACTCCCTAAAACACACCAAGTTCCCTCCCCTGCATTGTGCAAACACATCCTGAGAGCCACTGAAACGTGCCACGGCTGCTGCCTTTCCAGTAGCGTGGCTCAGTGGCCGGGATCGGACGTACATCATGTAAAACCCCTGCTTACGATTTAAAATGCAAGATTATTCCACCCCTAATTTTCTGCTAAGCCAAAATGCGGTGCTGTGTTTCCGCAGCTGCTCCGATCTGTTGTGTCAGTGCAGTGACTGCGCACGGACGCAGACAAACCCCTCTTCAAGCTGTTTGCTCATCAACGTATCTCTCTGCTGGGGCGGCACAATAGGATTGCTCTGATCTGAGACAGAAGGCAGTGACAAACTCCACAAAGCTCCATTCTTTCACATGTCTTTAATCACTAGTGATGCTCTTCATACCAAGTCATAATTTCCCGCAGCAAGCAGGGAGCTGGCACTGATTAATGGAACGCATGTCCTGCACGGAGCCACCAAACCCTTGTAATCAACCTGCGCCGTGCAAAGCATCCGCACGCAGGCACAGATCACAAAACGGTATTGTTTGGTTCTAAAATGTGGCAGAGCCTCATCATTCCAAGTAGCACGAAAGCATTTCATTAATTTTTGATAGTACAGCAAGTACAGTACTTGCTGCACGGAAGAGAAGGACCTGGGGGTGCTGGTTGACAGCCGACTGAACATGAGCCAGCAGTGTGCCCAGGGGGCCAAGAAGGCCAATGGCATCTTGGCTTGTATCAGAAATGGGGTCACCAGCAGGGCCAGGGAGGTGATTCTCCCCCTGTACTCAGCACTGGTGAGACCGCACCTCGAATACTGTGTTCAGTTCTGGGCCCCTCACCACAAGAAGGATGTTGAGTCTCTGGAGTGTGTCCAGAGAAGAGCAACGAAGCTGGTGAGGGGCTGGAGAACGTCTGACGAGGAGCGGCTGAGAGAGCTGGGGTTGTTTAGCCTGGAGAAGAGGAGGCTGAGGGGAGACCTTATTGCTCTCTACAACTCCCTGAAAGGAGGTTGTGGAGAGGAGGGAGCTGGGCTCTTCTCCCAAGTGACAGGGGACAGGACAAGGGGGAATGGCCTGAAGCTCCGTCAGGGGAGGGTCAGGTTGGATATCAGAAAAAAATTCTTCACAGTAAGAGTCATCGGGCACTGGAACAGCTGCCTAGGGAGGGGGTCGAGTCGCCTTCCCTGGAGGTGTTTAAGGAACGGGTGGATGAAGTGCTGAGGGACATGGTTTAAGGGAGTGTTAGGAATGGTTGGACTCGATGATCCAATGGGTCCTTTCCAACCTTGTGATTCTGTGATACAGCTTTAGGGCTTCTAAGATCAGAACATAAGCCCTGCAAAGACACAACCCAGTTCAACGCTAGAAGAACAGCAGTCAAGTTTGTTCAAGCAGTATCAATATGTTAACTGGAGAAACAAATTGAATTTCAGAGCAGGTATCATGTGTCCACGCTGCTCTGGTTTTACAAATGAGTTATTATCTGAGCTCCCACATCTGAAACAAAGCCAACAAAAGCTGCGTCCCACATGCTCTGGCTAATCGGACAGAAATGGAATCATGTAACTAACACCCCATTCAGACGGGATTTGTAGTGTTGGGAGACCCAAGTGCGCGTAGCCCTGGTATTAATGACGGCAGAACCACAACCTGGATCTGGCACAGTGAGATCTGCCAGGGAAAAACTGCGGGACTTTGAGAAGACTTTCCAGGCCAAAATGTGCAAATGTCCGGTCAATTCTAACCCCCACCATGAGAAAGCTCGCAATTCCACCTCCTCACAGACAGCAACTGCAGCATGAAAATCCCTCCTGCGTGAAAGGAGTTGAATCGTGAGGAGGCAGAAAGTTCTCTCAGCCTTCAGCAGGGTTTTGTTTTGTATATAAAGTCCTTTTAAAAAAAAAATCCTAATGAGAAAATCCAAGGCAGGGAATAATAATGCTTTGGGAACAGAAGTGTCATTTCTTCATGATGAGGGTGGCGAGGCACTGGAACAGGTTGCCCAGAGAAGTTGCGGCTGCCCCATCCCTGGAGGTGTTCAAGGCCAGGTTGGATGGAGCCTGATCCAGTGGGAGGTGTCCCTGCCCATGGCAGGGGTGGAACTGGATGGGCTTCAAGGTCCCTTCCAACCCAAACTATTCTATGATTCTATAATTTCAATGCAAGAGTTTTGGTATCTGATTCCCAGGTAGGTTCAAGAGCTTCTGAAAACCCTTTCTGCTCCAATATTTACAGAGAGCAGTAGTATTAACACTGGGCAGTAAACGCAGACATGAAAGCACAGGTTTCCTGGGTGCCTTGTCCAAATCAGTGGAAGTGTCTTATCAACCAGCTTTATGTAAATCTTCTACGTTCCACCTGCTCTGGTTTGGACAGTAGAAGGAGTGGGATGATTTGAATAGCAGCGTCAGCTGCCTCAGAGCGATGTGCTAAAAGCATCCACCAGCATCAGGCCGGCTGTCGATCAGAGGGTCACGGCTATCCCTAACCCTCACAGTTATGCAGGAGACCACGTGCCTAAGTCCAGAAAGGGGAAGGCTTTGTACGCTGCAGCAGGGACACTCTGCTCATATCCACGAGTATCCTCGCTCAGGCACAGCAGGGATAAGCGCAGCGCTGAGCTTCCCGCCTTTGTTCCGGTTGCACTGTCACCCCTGATGCTTGTGCCTACCTGAAATCCGTGTTTGCCCCTCCACCACGTCGTCAGCTCCTTTGGCGGCATGTCGATGACAGACACTATGTCTCCCACCTGCAAAAGATTGGGAACATCAGTCACAGCTTGCAGCGCAGCCAGCGGCGAAGCACAACTCAAACCACTGCATCCCTCTGCACCGCAAAAAAAGGGCAGAACTTGCGAGCAACGGCACCAACGCCAATCTCGAGCCAACAGCCCTTGTGAAACCAAACTGCCAGGTACAGAGTTTCTGCATTATACCGGATATAGCTGTCTAGAAGGAAACCACTCTCCAAAGCAAGAGGGTCTGGCAAGGGGAACAGAACTGTTTTCATCAAACCGCAGATGTAAGGAAGCAGTGATGGTGTGAAACTCTTGTCCTTGCCCATGGCAGGGGAGTTGGAACTAGATGATCTTTAAGGTCTTTTCCAACCCAAGCTACTCTATGATTCTATGATTCTTTGGCTGCTATTCTCAGGCAGCTGAATTAATTTTTACTCCATGCCCTGTATGTGTGTATGTAGGCATTGACCTATGTCTTCTGGTTTCCTTTCACAGCAAAAAGTTGTTTGTAGTTCACAAACTTCCCAAGGCATGCTTTTCACAAAATCATTGAAAGGTTTGGGTTGGAAGGGACCTTAAAACCCATCCAGTTCCAACCCCTCTACCACAGGCAGCGACACCTCCCACTGGATCCGGTTTCTTAATTAGAAAATGAATAGAGCAGAGATGGTGTGGGCTTACAGCAACAGGAAGGAAAGTGGCCAAAGAGATCAAACAGGTTTTCTGAAGCTTTACTCATTCCTATAAAACATGTAACAAGGCAACAGTTCAAAAGGAAATCAGCAGAATCCATACCAAATTCGGCTTGGTGGGAACTAAGATGTGCGTGGGCTCTACAACAGAAGATGGCCAGAGCAGGACGGGCAGGACCTCAAAGCTGAAGCCAGGGATGGCTTCATACAGTACTGCCCAGCTTTTAGCAGCTGTTTTACATCGATGGATCTCAGTGTGTTTGACAAGGAAGACAACACATCCCCATTTTTCAGATGGGGATAACTGAGACACGGGGAAGTGAAGTGATTTCCCCAAGGGAACAGCAAAGCAAATTCAAGCATATAACCATTAAAGAAACTGTAGTCACTGCAACGAGCAGAGAAACCCGGCACTTTCCTCAGGGCTGGGGAGCAAATGCCAAAGAGCTACTTTGGCAATTGCCTATCAAAAATTAACACCAGCCTAAACCAGAAGAGAAGTTGGGTCAGGGAACAGAACTTAGCATCGTAATCCAACTGATCATATTCCACTTCTGTTCTGCCAACGTTTCTCGCGGCCCAAGCTTGGGAAGCCTCACACGCCTTGGTTTCCCCGCTTGCCTACTGTGCCTCATCGCAACTTGCCGCACTCTGTGACAGTCGTCAGGCCCAGTCCACCTGGTGGCACAGAGCGGTATGATTTCCAAGCAGGGAGTGCCATCCTAAGGGCTTCTACTAACACTGAGACACCGACAGCCTATCGCTCTCTAAAACTACCTGAAAGGAGGTTGTAGGGAGGTGGGTGCTGGCTCTTCTCCCATGTGACAGGACAAGGGAGAACGGGATGACATACTCGTGTCTCTCTGATTGGAGCAGCTCTTGGGTGTACACCGATAGCTGCCGCAATTTGGAATACGAACCAAACCCTGGCAGCATGAGACTATCACTAGTTTTTACTTCCTGCGCTGCGTGCTAAGAATGTCATCACAGATCCTTTGGGCACTGTTTTCCTGTACGCTTTTTGCATCACACTGCATATTCCATCGACAGCACCGCTGCACGGAAACAACCAGAGCATAAACCATCACACTCTGGGTAGAACAGACAAAGGCCAAGTACCCAAGACTTTCATGGTTTGATCTCTCAGTTCTTTGCTCTACAGCAGCGACTACTCTGCATCAAGTAAGACTTTCAGCAGCGTTTTAGATTATCCCTTGCCCTTTAAGTACCAAACTCTTTGTCAGTCTGGTTTGTTAGTTTTCATGGGAGCAGAAGCTCTTAAAAATGGTTTTAGACACGGCCTTGCAAACAAGTGTGTTTATTCCTTTGGCGTGTGTCTACATACACACACCGAGGACAATCTTCCTGACCTGATATGACAAGCGTTAGAACACTGCACAGAACAAACTATGCCGAGTCTGCAGCTCAGAGGCCGGAATACTTGGCAGGAGCTGCTCCATCAGAAGATACTAAGGCCAAGGAAAGCTATATTTTAAAGATGACTGAACTCCTCCCTGTGTCCAACCCACTACAAGTTGAGTATTTGACTGAATCTTCTAAGCTTCACCCAACAAAACGTTCTAAAAACGTCTGACTACATTCCTGACGCGCACACACACACAGACACACATGTTATGCTCTTCCGTACATGACCACAAAGAATGGAAGCTCCTTCCGTTATTTACCTCGAAGGACAGTTCGTCTGCTGCTTGAGCAATGTATCTCTTAATAACATGGGCAGCAGCAATAGCCGGAACGTTAATGGATGACTCCTCATGGACTAGCAGGTGATTCCCCTTGTTATCGATCTGAAATAAAGAGCGGAGGAGACTGTGAGGCAGCTGAGGACAGCGAGGAGGCACTGCATCGGCTCTCGCACATGGCAGAGACTTCAAACTGATTCACAGAGACAGCACAGCTCCGGGCGCCCGAGGAGAGCAGCACGGCAAGATAGCGCAGGGCACAGCACACACACAGGAAGGGGAAGAACAACCCAAAGAGAATTTCAGAAGGTCGTACGTCCCCACCAACTAATGGAAAATGCTCCATTTGCACAGCTTTGTGTACAAACAGTAAGATGACACTGAATGGCTGCACCTCCCTTTAACACCATATCCCATCGCTTCTCCTGAAGGGCTTAAAATGGCAAGAGGGACAAAAATTCCCTACAAGGTGGAATCAATGCTCAAGAAAAGGCACTGAGATAAGGAGTAAATGCTGTCAGACTGAAAACTAGTGCTGCTTTCAAATTACTCCCACTCTTTTATTTCTTTATTTAAGAAAACAACCCCCTTGCTGCAATTCAGTCGACTCTCAAAATTCCTACATTTTTACGCCAATGTAAAATCTTTAAGATTCTCAGTTAATCAAAAAGGTTATTCTGCATTCAATGTTCAATCACAGAATACAGTTTGCTGTAATCTCTAAGTCTGCTGTGTTGCTGTGAGCTCTAGTTTCATTTTTCTCTATGACTTCCTTCCTCCCCTCACGCTGCGAAGGTCTCCAACGTTTTTCTCCTCCTAAAGGATTTCAGGCTGATGAGGATATCAGCGGGGAAAATTGCAGGAAAACGCACTCAATCCTTATCACAACCATTTAAAAATGAATTGCGACAGTCTAATAATAGCTGTTTCTATTCTTGGTGTGCAGCAGGATCATCAGGCAGTGGAGCGACACACACACCTCTCCCCAGTCTCCCCAGTCTCCCCAGCACCAGCCTGCTGGCACAGCCAGGTGGTCTCCAGCACTTGGCCCCATTCTTTCCTGCCCTCGCCACCCAATAAGTCTATTGTTTAAGACGGCAGAAGACCATTAAGAGAGAAACCAAAGCTGCAGCTGCAGTCACAATACACAAACAGTGCCGCTGCAAGCACAAGGCAGGCTCTGTTGTGCAGTTTAACCGACAGCCATGGCCGAGAGGAGCAGATAATGTTCATTGTTTCTGTGGCTACCGCAAGGGAAAATAAAGACAAATAAAGAGGGCAGGCAAACACCGTAACTGTGAGAGCTCCAACAGTGTTAGAAACTTGCCATGCTTCAGTATCGCCCTGCAAAAAGGAGCGTAAGGATGTGTGCGCTTTCTGCTACCTGTTACCAGGAGCCTT
The DNA here is from genome assembly GCF_017976375.1 of Cuculus canorus. Classification (NCBI taxonomy): domain Eukaryota; kingdom Metazoa; phylum Chordata; class Aves; order Cuculiformes; family Cuculidae; genus Cuculus; species Cuculus canorus. The sequence goes on from NC_071423.1 coordinate 1,682,635, forward strand.
CAGCCCCAAACTGGACCGTCCCAGGTGATCCATCACCCCAATCGCTGCTTCACTGGAATTGCCACCTCCTTTTATTCGTGAATACCAGTAGAACGATATGGCTTTGGGTGACAAAATCCAGGCAATAGGGGGAAACAGCTCCTATATTTCCATATTCTTAACACTGGATCTGACTCTGCTCTACACCTCCTGTGGTCACCTGTACCCCAGTCACAGGGGAATAAAGCTTTCAGGACAGCATTTCAGCGACACCACTACGTATAGGATTAAACCTCTTTCAGGAAAGGCAGGAGAGCACATTTGTGGCTTGCTCCGCTGCTAAGGTCAGGAAACAAAGAGTAATCTAAGCTTCATACTGTACCTCCATCCATGTGAGAGCCGGCCCACAGTTTATCTTGTTGCCTGCGATGGCCGAGAGCCGGGACAGGTAAGCCATCAGCATCTGGGTGACAAGCTGGAACAGAAAGAATCAGTCATCCAGTTTTTCTGTTAATGCACCATTGTTTGCAGAGACTTCTTCAGGCCTGGACAGACCATAAATTATCAATTGCCATAGGCAAGTGTTAGAGAAATACATCTCCTTAGGCTGGGAAAAGTGTCATTTGAAGAAGGACAACAAACAACACAGTGTTATAATGATTATGCCACAAATGTGCAAAGAAGTGGCTCCCCATGAAAGCAATAATGTTATTTTTATAAGATACACAGATTTTGATAACTTCCCTTGCCAAGATACCCTAATTCTAAAGCCTTCCTCTCATCACGAACTTCATGGACAAATCACTTGTGTTCACAGAATGGTTTGGGTTGGAAGGGACCTCAAAGCCCATCCAGTCCCACCCTCTGCCATGGGCAGGGACACCTCCCACTGGATCAGGGGCTCCAAGCCCCATCCAACCTGGCCTGGAACCCCTCCAGGGATGGGGCAGCCACCACTGCTCTGGGCACCCTGGGCCAGGGCCTCCCCACCTGAACAGCAAAACATTCCTTCCTAAAATTCAATTTCAATCTCCCCTCTTTCAGCTTCAAACCATTCCCCCTGGTCCTCTCCCTGCTCTCCCGGATCCAGAGCCCCTCCCCAGCTTTCCTGGAGCCCCTTTCAGTACCAGAAGGCTGCTCTAAGGTCTCCCTGGAGCCTTCTCATGCATCTGAGAACCATTTAGCAAAACAAAACACTGCTGCCATTTCCCCTCAACTTGCAAACCGCGGCAACTCCGACTGACCCCTTGGCAAGAGTAATATTTCAAAGAGTAGAGAGGATTTTTAAACACATAGCGATGTCCCTTCTCTAACAGTACACTTGCTTTTAGTGACGAGCAGCTAGCGAGGTCTCTCCAAAGCTTCTCAGTGGCAGCGTTATAAAGCAGTATTGTAGCCCAGAGATTGTAGTACTGTTTAAAACATTGTTCTCCTCAAACACCTGCTCAAATGTGGTCAATTCAACATCAAAAATCCAGCACGAGATGCCACACAGCTGCAGAATTACATTTCACAGAGCAGCAGAGCTCTCCAAGAGCTTTACATCTTCTGTGCTTACAGATCCAGTACAGATTTTCAGGCTCATGCTATAGAGTAGGTACTAAATCAATTGTACAAATAAGGTTCTACGAGATAAGGATGCTCAAATAAACCCAGGAATTCATTATCCTGAATATTCTGCTGAATTTAAGACACTAGAAACTTTAAATTCTCTTCAGAAATAGCCTGCGTTAAACCAAAGCAAAGAACAAATCAGATTCTCTGATGAGCAACATTATCAACAGCATAATCAACCCTATATTCAACAGCAAAAGCCCCGTAGACTCCAGTGGGGCACTGATTCAGCCACTGTGTGCTGTTCCAAAGCAATCAATGCTCAACACTGAAAGAATGTGAATTCTGATTTATAGATCCTAGATGGATTCTGCTGTGAATGCTTGGAATGGATTCAGATTTCTCATTTCTCTTTCCAGCTCCACCTCTCACGTCAAGATTTTTCTATACTCATGGCTTGACGGCAAGGGGCAAACACACAACCGCAGGTCCCAGAGATAAGTGGCCTGTGAGACACAGCGACGGGCACTGCCTGTCACCGCGATCCACACTCTTCCTGCAGACAGACTGAGGCCAAACGGTTTTGTTATGCTCTGTTGGCACAAATAACCTGTGTGGCCACACATTATATTGCCTCCCTCTCCACATCCTCCAGAGTGATGTAGCCAAGACGCACCTGCTGCCTCCCAGAAGATTCTGGACATGAATAAACCTCCAAATTATCAGCAGCCAAGAAAGCAAAGGAATTCCAGCTCTCTGTATTGCAGGTGAAATGAGTCAAGAAATGGAAAATACCTCTAATTCATTTAGAAAAAAACCACTCCTTAAGCTTTTTAAAACACATTCAAACAATTCAATACTAAAACGGTCTTAAAAAATCAGCTTCAGTAACTTTCAGTTCATAAATATAAGCCTAGCATTCCAATTGATATTACTCTGTGCTGCAGCGCTGGAACAGCCCGAGTTCCTAGGAATGTGAAGTTGCTCACAGTAAGCCAGGAAATATCCACATGATTGACAAAGTTTCCAAAGACATGAAATTCTTATCTAAGGTGCTAACAGCACAGCTTCTTTCCCGACACTCAGAACATCCATACATTCAGCAGCACGTTAATTAACTTGCAGGGCACTTATTTTCCTTTAGATCACTGAAATTAGGGGTACAACTCACGCACTGATCTTCTTACAACTGGTCAATTCCCAACTCTAACCCAGGTCACAGTAAAACTACTTTGTACATACTTGAAAACATCCTCCAACCCCTTGAGGTGACTGTAAATGTTTAGAAAGTCAACAATTTACCTCCGGGCTGTCCTTCAGCGCATCGGAGCGGGGCAGCTCGGAGAGCTGGGAGAAGCGCCGGTCATAGATACACAGGTGAAGATGCTTATCAAGGACTCTGAAATCTTCATAGCTCCGCTTCACGATCCAGCTCCTTCCCTGCACGAACAGAAACAAGAATTACACTTTTAGAAGCTCCTCACCCATTTGAGTCGGGTGAGAAAAATGAACATCGGTGCAGGAATAAGAGGTAGATGCGGCCATCCTTCTTCTCAAAACATTTGAAAGCGATGAAGGTGTTCTGGTAATATTTCCATGTTTTAATTCATCGGCAGCCGTTCACGTTCAATCCAGCTGTTAGTGCTCCCGTTTTAGTGACGTAACAGCGGGTTTGGATGTGGCCCAGCAGGATGAAATCCATCCCAAGCTTTTAGTTTCAACCTGTCTCACAAGGGTTCGGTAGCATTTTCAGACCCAAGGTGTCTTTGCACAAATGTAAATTACAAAACTGTTGTATAAACAGCATGAAATTAGATTCTACACCCAGCGAAGAACATCCAGTCAGGGATCTGAAGGCAGAACTGATGCCTGCAAAACCTCCGCTAGACGCCTCAGGCAAGTCTTCAGCTGAATTAAAAACACAATCCATGATGAATAACACTAGCTGGAAAATTTACTCCTGAGCGCGTATCATTTCCCCAATTAAAATATTGACAAGATACACACTGCTGCAGGGGACAAGGAAGAGACCATGGCAGCGCAGAGTAATTCGCTTTGTGAAGCTTTTAATACCTAATGACTGCTTCTAAACGCTTCACGGCCTGTTATGATCAATAAAAAATGTTGTAATAATGCAGCAGTTTACAGGTCAAAGCACTTTACGAGCAGCCATTAATCCTCTCAACCCTCCGTGCAGCCCCTAAAATGAGATTATTCCCATTCCGCAGGCACGGCCACTGACTCAGCACCCACGGAACTCCACGAAGCCTCCTCACCTTTTCCAGTGCAAAGCGTTCCTTGAGTTTTCCCTTCCCAAAACAACAGCATGGCAGGATTTAAAAGCAAAAAAAAAAACCTCAATAATCATTACACGTTGTGCTCCACGCTCCACGTGAAGGTGTCTCCTGAGGGAAGGGAGGAGGAGAACAACCACACATGCAACAGATGCCAGCGGGGCCGGACAATCCCAGGTGCTCCTCCAGCACAGTGATGCCAGCGCTCAGAAGAAGACGTCAGAGGGAGGAATTCGATCGCTCCAGATTCCAGGGCCACTCAAAGGCAGGGCCAAGGATTCAGACTGACAGAAGGATGCCTGACGAGCAGCACAGACCGCAGGGAAATGCATGGTGGAAGAGAGGACACGGCACCGTTTCGGTTTTCTCTGAGAGAAGGAGCTGTGAAGCATGTTCCCAGATCTCCACAACTACAGTTGGAGTTCCTGACCCAACGCTCTCTTCACTTGGGCTACAAAAAAACCTTGGGCTATTTAGACTTTCCCAGCGCAATTCTGCTATATTCATTTATTTATCAGGAAATCTATAAGCATCACTTTTCTATTAATAGCCAAAGCCTGTAAGGAACTGTGAACGTAAAGCCCACAACATTAGCTCTTTTCTGTCTGAGTTATTCAAGACAACTCCAGACACGTCCATTGTACCCATCAACTCTGCTCTCCCAGCACAAGAAATCACCCGTGTTTCACCACCCTATGGAGATGGTTCCTGCACAGGACACAAATGTTTTGTGATTTCCACCAGTTCTCCGGTTGTACTGTTTGTCGAAAGGAGAAAAACAAACCCAGGAGTGCAAGTCCATAATAATTAATCTTCCAAAAGCTGACAGCCTTGCCAATATCTCCATCTTTTGCAATTAAGCAGCGCTCGCTCTCTCACTAAGTTACCAGCGTGACCTTCAGCCGAGGGAGGTTTAGTCACCAACGCAAGAAACAATCGCCTGAGAGAGCGCTGCAAGCCTGGTTTTGCTCCTGCCCGCTGCACCAAGCAGGACATTTCAGCACAGCCTCACATGCTGCCCACACAGAGAACAAACCTGTTTGCTACCGATTGTAAATCCATCTGCAATTCCATGCTATTTTAATTTTAAACATTAGATTCTACACTTGCAGCCTCTTCTTATCATGAATTAAAGAGTTAAACGCACGAGAGAGGAACGGCTGAGGTCAGCAAACCCTGAGGTGTGCAGGATCTGCACTGTCGAGATCTGTAGCCCTGCCTCCTCTCCATCTGCCCGACACCGAAAAACCCTCCATCCACTCTGATGGGGGGACACGCAGAAAGGAACGCACTTCTGCACGGACAGCCTTCTCCTTTCTGCTTCTGAAACCCATCCCTCCATCCCAGCGACAAAGCTCCTAGCAGCTACAGCGAGGAAGTTGATTAAGGAGCAGAGCCAGCTTACCTTGCAACACCACCCGTGCCTCTTGCAACGGTTGTTACCTGCCTCTTGCCCCACCGGCTCTCCGAGAGGTTCTTCCCGCACGGCACAACTCCTCACGGAGCCGGCAGGGAGCTGAGCGTGGTGCAGAAAGGTAACCCCGAACCACAGCTCCTGTACCTTAAAACTGCAGCAGTTCGGCAGCTGCTAAGCAACCAGCCGAGCTATCCCTGCGGAAGCGGCAGCAGCCTCCATGAGAGGGGTGGTGCACATGCCGGGAGGCCAGCGTCGCTCTCGCCATTCCCGAGGAAGCCAACCCAACGCCGGGAATCGCAGCCCAGCATCGCACGGGGAATCACAGCCCAGCATCGCGGGCTCTCGTGCAACAGGATCGCAGGATGCTGGTGGCATCTCAGAATGACACTGCACATGATGTGTCAGTCCAGAACTCAGTCTCCACAGCAATAATAGAGATTTCTATCCAGCAGAAAGTTATTCCAACACCCGAGATGTTATCCCAACACCCTAGATGTTATCCCAACACCCGAGATGCGAATATTTCCTAATATCTTACAGTTTTAAGTCTGCCATAAGTAAACTAAAAAAGCATACGTGCTTTAGGTTGTTCTGCAAATTGTATTAAGTAAAGATTTGGCAGATTTTGAGCCCCAGTGGCAGATTTTTGAGCAAAAATAAATACAGATGTATTCACAAGGTGTGTGGTTAACTTTACAGGAAAGGCTCCTGATCAGGGAGCACAGGGATAGAAGAACGGGGAACGGTTTTCAGCTGAAAAAAGAAGAGACCGAGACAAGATCTTAGGCAAAAATGTTTTGCAGTGAGGGTGGGGAGGCCCTGGCCCAGATTGCCCAGAGCAGTGGTGGCTGCCCCATCCCTGGAGGGGTTCCAGGCCAGGTTGGATGGGGCTTGGAGCCCCTGATCCAGTGGGAGGTGTCCCTGCCCATGGCAGGGGGTGGAACTGGATGGGCTTTGAGGTCCTTTCCAACCCAACCCATTCCATGAATCATTGCAACAATCCAGGAAGGATCTGGGCCACGTTTAGTGCTTCCCCTCCAATCTCCAGTACAAATCACAAGACAGTAAAGCCTACCTTGTCCCAGCCAGCTGTCAGAGTTGCGCAGTCAAAGCAGCAGAAACAACAGTGACCTCATCCAATATCAAAAATACTATAATGTTCCATTAGATCAATATAAAAATTGTACATCTCGCTCCCATTTCCTGCAAATCCTAAAGTGCCAGAAGGCTTTCGCAGAAAGGTGCTTTTTTAATTTAGAGAGTTAATAAAATAGTAGAAACACGTAAGTGGCCGTTAAGTTGGTCTCATGTTCTTACGTTTGTTTTATAGCAAAGCTAAACACTATTGGTGCTTCAGGCACATAATATTCATACGGCAAAACTGCCTTCTTCACGTTGTTAATGATTTCCATAAATCATTGCTCAAATCAATTTTTGATCTCCCTCTAATTTTCCAATTCAATAATGACTTTTCTATTCTTTAAATATTGATGGTCCCGATTCAGCGGAGCACATGTTTAAATCCTATTAATTTCAATGGGACTTCAGAAGAGAGGTGAAGAACACAGCCAAGCGACTGCCCGTGGTCAGACCGTCAATTACAAATCTGAGAAGGAAGAGTTCTATAAAGAAAATCAAGTCTCAAATGAAGATTTCAATAATGCCATAAAGTAGTTCCACGACCTTTGAAAGGAAAAACTGACCACTGGCTTAAAAACCAACCAAGAAAATCAAAGTATTATTTGGAATTTCGTTTTACGTAGAATTATAGAATAGTTTGGGTTGGAAGGGACCTTAAAGATCATCCAGTTCCAACCCCCCTGCCATGGGCAGGGACACCTCCCACTGGATCAGACTGCCCAAAGCACCTTGGTGATTACAGAAATGTTCACAATGAAAAGCATCATCACAATCACGGAGTTTCACGCAAAATGGAAAATCTGGGTTCACCCCTCCTCTTACCGCAATTTCATCTGTTCTCCCTTACATCCTGCACACGGTGTAGGATGAAACATATGATGAAATGCTACTGAGATTCCAGCTTTCTCCAGAGAGCTTCTTATTTTTTTCTGATTATCAACGCAAGACGAAATATTGTGCTAAAAGAATTATTTAAAAAAACAAATCATTAAACTAGCGGTAAAGGGTATAAACTGGAGAGGGGCAGATTTAGACTAGACATAAGGAAGAATTTCTTCATGATGAAAGAGGGGAGGCCCTGGCCCAGGTTGCCCAGAGCAGTGGTGGCTGCCCCATCCCTGGAGGCGTTCAAGGCCAGGTTGGATGGGGCTTGGAGCCCCTGATCCAGTGGGAGGTGTCCCTGCCCATGGCAGAGGGGTTGGAACTGGATGAGCTTTAAGGTCCCTTCCAACCCAAACTATTCTATGATTAGCAACGTCTGTACCGATGATTTAATTTCCACTGAGCCAGAGATTTGAACCTTCCTTACACCGAGATCACAGATGATACGGAGCGACCCAGGCTTCACATCGCATCACACAAGATTCAGAGGGACGAGAATTCAGCAGCGTGGCTCCTCGGCAATATTTTCAGCTCTGTTGGTCGATGGCGTAAGGAGGTGACCCGCAGCCACAGCCAGGAGAGGTTTCCATACTTCCTAAGCCCAGCTCCTCTGGGGACACTCGGCGTGAACAGCAGCATCGCTATCTGCTTCCTTTCCTCCCAGGTCACCCCACAGCACCACCACCGCAGCTCAGTGATGGTTTCCTTCGTTACTAACAGCCATTACTCACCGCAGCACTGCGTGGTGACTGCTGGACTTGGAAAAGCAAATTTAAGAAGAGGGGGATTTTAAAGCATCCTTTGCGTTCACATTGCCATAGTTACACAAACCCAGCTTTGCTCCATCATCTCTTAAAGCCTTCGACTGCCTGCTGCAAAACCCTTACTTCTTTCTAAGAGGGGCTCCCAGAAGCTCAAGGCCAGTGCCATAAAGGCATGTTTTTATATAGATTGAACTGTTTTCCCTTGGGATCCAGCAAGAAGCAATTCCTTCTCTGCTGTGTACTGAACAGTCAATGGTTTGCTCGGAGGCATCCAGCAAGCACAGAAGGAGTTCATCTGTTGTCGATACTGGTGATACAATCCATTTACAAAACAGATACACCCACTTTTTATTACCAAAGATTTGCAGATCTCCTCCCTACGTCAGAATAAGACGATGTTTCCAGCAACATCCGTGCACACAGGACTCCTTCACACCAGCCAGGGTGCTACTGAGTTCCAGCCCACACAACCTTCCTGCCCCACCGCCCGAGTCTGTTTGCTCTCTGGCACCTAATATTTATTTACTTGAAGGCAGCGACAGACCTTTCTTTTCTGGTTCAAATGCTTATTTCCTGAGAGAAATCACACGGATGCTCTCATGAACCGTAGCAGCCCACATTGCAAATCAAGACCAGAAAAAGAGATGAAAGTATGCGGCAAAAGTCACTGCAGTTTGACCCTACAGTAAGAAAATACTCACATTAAATAGCTGGAAAAACGCCAGCATCCACCAGCAGAGTTTAACTCTGACTTGTACAGCTATTTGGGATCTGTATGTTATTCCAGCATGACCCTCCAGCCCTTTTTCTATTACAAGGTGCACTGGAAAATGGCTTAGAAATTCAGTCTTAACCAAATCCAAGGCTGATAAAATCCATCCCCTGGAGCCCACCCAGGAAGCGTTTCTGGCTGCTGCCATAGGTGGCTTAACCCTGTTTACCAAAATGTCCCAGATGATTCCATGTCTTCTCAGGTATAATTTCAACATAAGGAAATTATAGAATCATATAGTTTGGGTTCAAAACGATCTTAAAGATCATCCCAATCCAACTCCCCTGCCATGGGCAGGGACATCCCACTGGATCAGGCTGCCCAAGGCCCATCCAACCTGGCCTTGGACACCTCCAGGGATGGGGCAGCCACCACTGCTCTGGACAACCTGGGCCAGTGTCTCACCACTCTCATCATAAAGAAATTCATCCTAACGTCCAGTCTAAATTTGCCCCTCTCCAATTTGTACCCGTTCCCCCTCATCCTATCACCTTTGTGAACAGCCCCTCCCCAGCTTTCCTGTAGCCCCTTCAGGTACTGGAAGGTCTCTATAAGATCTCCTTGGAGCCTTCTCTTCTCCAGGCTGAACAACCCCAACTCTCTCAGCCTGTCCTCGTGTGGAAGGTGCTCCAGTCCCCCCGATCAGCTTTGTAGCCTCCTCTGGACCTGTTCCAACAGCTCCATCTCCTTCTGACATTGAGGATTCCAGAACTGGACACAACACTCCAGATAAGGTCTCCCAAGAGAGGAACAGAGGGGCAGAATCCCCTCCCTGCTGGCCATGCTTCTATTGGTGCAGCCCAGGACACAGTTGGCTTTTGGGCTGCGAGCGCTTATTGCCGGCTCATGTCAAGCTTCTCATCCCCAGCACCCCAAGTCCTTCTCCTCAGGGCTGCTCTCAATCACATCATCCCCCATCGTGTACTGAAAATGGGGATTGCCCCGACCCAGGTGCAGGACCTTACACTTGGCCTTGTTGAACCTCATGAGGTTCTCACGGCCCCACTTCTCCAGTCTGTGAAACGATAAATCGTTAAAAATTAAAGGGAGTTTGCCCTGAGGCAACACAAAGCTGCTTTATTTCGGAGTGAAAGCGTAAGGCATCTTGGCCAGCTCAACGGCCACGGACGAATGCTCACTTTCACTGCTCCTGGCACTATGCTTCAAGAGGAGTTTGTTCCTTCCCTCCTCACACCACGGGGGAAGGAACACTCACACTATGGATCTTCCTAAAGCAGGAAGACATTCGCACTAGCTTAGCCCCACCGGGGAATGCGTACGTTATACTCAACCATTAGCACTTGATCCCACAACCCTTTCGGCCAAAGGTGGGCAGCAACGAGCGCACAGCACAGTAACAGCTACCTCAAAACGATGACTGCTCGCTTCTGGAGCTGACCTGGCTGAGAAGATAGCATCAAGAGCTTGCTGTGGGATACCCAGTCTGCTGTCAGGCATCATAGACTCATTGGATAGTTTGGGTTGGAATCATGGAATAGAATCACGGGATAGTTTGGGTTGGAATGGACCTCAAAGGCTATCCAGTTCCACCCTTGCCATGGGCAGGGATACCTCCCACTGGATCAGGGGCTCCAAGCCCCATCCAACCTGGCCTGGAACCCCTCCAGGGATGGGGCAGCCACCACTGCTCTGGGCACCCTGGGCCAGGGCCTCCCCACCCTCACAGGAAAACATTTCTTCCTGAGATCTCATCTCCATCTCCTCTCTTTCAGCTTAAAATCATTCCCCCTCGTCCTAGAAAACAAAATATGGAGAGGAAGGAGCTTTAAGTAAGGGGAGAATAATGGAAACGCTAAAACTTCCATGCTCCACCTAGAAACACTGGACACCTGAGGGACCAACTACTGCGAGATGAAGGGAATACATGTACGGATAGACTACAAGAGGCAGAAGGCACAGGAGAAAGTGTGGTGTATTTGTCATGAATCCTTAATAATACTATTCCATGGAACAAATTAATTCCTTTCAGCCTTAATTATCCATTTATTATCAATTAATTGCGATCCGCAAGAAAAAAGAGGCTTTAATGGAAACCATGGCAGCTTTTCTCCCCCTGAAATTATACTTCCTTGTGCTCCCTGATTCCAATTACAGATAGGAACACAAAAACCACACATGGATTTCCAAGGCTGCCCGGGACCTGGTCTAAACAACAGCAGTTTTATTCCTGCTGACTTTGGAAAATCTCCATGATCAGGCACATGCGACTTTCTGGATGCCATGACCCTTTGGTGGTTTCTCAGTCCCTCAGAGGAGCAGCTGCACCAGAGCATCCCAACAGGAGGTGAATATTCGGTTGTCATTTGGCTTGTACAGACACAGAGAAACCATGGCACAGAGACAATGGGACACGCTACGATGACCCAACACCAACACACCGTGTGTACAGCACGTGGGTCGGGGCAATCCCCCATTTCAATACAGGATGGGGCGGTGATGTGATGGAGAGCAGCCCTGAGGAGAAGGACTTGGGGCGCTGACTGATGAGAAGCTCGACATGAGCCGGCAATGAGCACCACAGCCCAGAAACTAAACGTATCCTGGGCTGCATCCAAAGCAGTGTGGCCAGCAGGGAGGGAGGGGATTCTGCCCCTCTGTTCGTCTCTTGTGAGACCTCATCTGGAGGATTGTGTCCATTTCTGGAATCCTCAACACAAGAAGGAGATGGAGCTGTTGGAATGGGCCCAGAGGAGGCTACAAAGATGATCTGAGGACTGGAGCACCTCCCATAGGAGGACAGGCTGAGAGAGTTGGGGTTGTTCAGCCTGGAGAAGAGAAGGCTCTGAGAAGACCTTATAGTGACCTTCCAGTACCTGAGAGGGCTACAGGAAAGCTGGGGAGGGGCTGTTCACAAAGGCTTGTGGGGATAGGATGAGGGGCAATGGGGATAAACTGGAGAGGGGCAGATTTAGACTGGACATAAGGAGGAATTTCTTTATGATGAGAGTGGTGAGACTCTGGCCCAGGTTGCCCAGAGCAGTGGTGGCTGCCCCATCCCTGGAGGGGTTCCAGGCCAGGTTGGATGGGTCTTGGAGCACCTGATCCAGTGGAAGGTGTCCCTGCCCATGGCAGGGGGTGGAACTGGATGATCTTTGAGTTCCTTCCAACCTACAGTATTCTTTCATTCTCTCTCCCAGCCTTTCGCTGACACTTAATAAACCTGAAACAGGATTTACAACCTTCCACATGTGAATGAAATTCCCTGCACTCCTGACATGCTGTAATTTAAATAATTCATTATCAACCCTTTCTTTATAAAATCACACCGCAGGAGCAGCAGTTCATGGAGAGACACGGGGTGAGGGGAGAGCAGCCAGCACGGGGGCTGCTTTGCTGCACCTCGGAAAATTCAAGGAATGGCCCTCCAAGAGCTGACAACCATAAAGGAAACCCTTAAAAGCCACTGATAAACAGACCATTAAGTAACAGGAGCAAAAATGCTCCCATCCTACATGTGGCAGGGCAATGAGTGAAGGTATCTGTATTTGCAAATAAGGATATGGACGTTGCGCATTTAAGTACGGCACCACCCGCCCTGTGCCCCAGAGGTGCTGTCATCTGCTCCGCGCTAAACCACTGAGAACAAATAATGTCTCATCAAAGCAAGCAAGCCCCTGGCCTTTAAAGTAAGCCAAACAACAAACCCTTTGAAAATTACTTGCCCCAGGTTAGTAAAACAAACCAAAGAGAACTTCCAAACTGCCTGGCCCGAGGTTAGCTGCGACAGCGGCTCCCAGATACAGATCTGTGCTCCTAACTCATCTCCTGGGCACAGCACTGAAGGACACAGCTGAGCTTTGTAATTATTTTGTACCCACAGCACAGAAGAAAGAGTTTGTTAAAGCTACCAGCCAGGGAGAAGAGATTTTGTAGGTCTAGACCCAAGAAACTCGGTCTGGTAAAGCTCCCTAAGCCCCGTTACGGCTGTCACAGCACTCAGAATAAACTGTTGTCATAGAATCACAGAATCGCTAAGATTGGAAAAGACCTCTAAGAGGCTCTGAACGCCCCAATCCAGTGGAAAGTGTCTCTGCTGATGGCAAGGGGTTGGAACTGGATGGGCTTTGAGGTCCTTTTTGATCCAAACCGTTCTAGGATTCTGCACCAGAGAGAACTCTCTACGCCCGCCCCTTAGGTTAGAGAGATAGAAGACATGACCACTCAAGGAGAAAGGTTTGTTAAAGATGCAGATGACCAAGAGTCATGGAAAGAGGATAGAAGGATGAAACATTATTTAGAAAGCACAAGAAGCAGAAGCAGCTTTGGAGACGTTTTGTTAACAGAACAGGAGCCAAAATGGAAAAAAATAGCTGCTTTTATGGCAGCTGCTTAGATCAGTTTTGAGAAGAAACACTGAAAAGCAGTGCCAAGAGCCCGGAGATGAAACATTTAAGACAGACCATCTTTAATATCTAATATCCCCAAAGAGGTAAACCCCAAAGTTTGAAATAAATACCATATTTTAAACCCACTGCTCAGTTAAAAAAATGCATCATTAGAGAAAGTCAGTTCCTTCTGATCTGCCAAAGCCTGAGCCTTGATTGCAAACTTGCCCTACAGCCCCTTAACAACATCAGTTCACAACTGTGCTTCGCGTCTCCATCCCGCAGCCTGTCCACACGTTCACAGCTTTCCAGTCTGGAGGCCACCAGCCCTGCCAAGGAAACAAAGAATTCACAGCACGTCCACGATGAACGGATTCTGAGATGTTTCACGCTTCAAGTGTAACTCTTGCCCAACAAATCGGACCTGGGTGCCTGCTGGACTGGGTCGGTTTATCGCGGGTCACACACACACAGAGACGAAGAACACCTGCGTAGGTGTTTGTAACAAACTCGGGGCACAAATCTGCTCTGTAAATCTGGGAAAGCCCTAATGAATATAAAGATCTAAGGAACAACTTAACTCTTATTCCCTCCAAGTATTCTGTCACTGATTCCTCTAAAACAAACCTTATATTTAATATAACACACAGTTATCAATCCAACTGGGCAAAGCACCTCTTGTTATTTTAATACTCTCTACTAACCTGCTTGTCCTATAAGTTGTTCAATAAAGCCCACGTTTTATGTCAAATTACTCCTGTTTGGAAGTGCAGCTGCTCCTCCACGACCTATGAAATCTATCAACATGCTTCATGTTTGAGGCATCACCACCATGTACCTTCTCCCTCTCCACACGCTCGCTCAGCCACCCAACATCTAACATTATTCGTAGATCAAAGCAACATTATTCATGGATCAAAGCAACTTTGCAGCCCGTGTAGGATGTTAACTACTTTGGACTCTTTGTCCTGACTTTCCCAAGCAAATGAGCACTGTAATATCGCTATTACAAATGAACGCATGTCAAACTCCTCTATAAGGAATAAACATCAAGGCAGCTAAGAAAAACAGGAACATCCACCACAATCCTTCTCTTCTTTTGGGTTTGAACCAAGCGCAGCTCATGGAGAAGTTGTAAAACAAGTAAAATTGTAGACAAACTGCTTCTCTGCGCTGCATTTACACTTGCTTGGTTACAGAGCAGGATTCAGTGTCTCTTCAGAATCAAGGCAACTGTCCTCTTCAATTTGTGGCCGGGCCCAGCCTTGCCTACAAAGCACCACACAACGATCAGCAGCCCTGCCAAAATGCATTACTTACAGAAAGAAACCATAATGGCTATCCTGTCCGCTTGGATTTCAACAGTGATTTTCACTCTTGCTTCAGAGCTAAGGAGACGACAATTTGGAAACCAGTAGATTGATGTCTCTAATTCAGAGCTTGCTTTCTGAAGGCAAAACGCCCAAAGGACACAACGTTAACAAACCACCACACCATTGTAAAAGCTTCTGTTGCTTAAAAACAACTTTCACAGCAGCGCATTCGTGTGATATTGCATTTTATTCTGAGAAACAATTTTCCCTCTTAGAATCACAGAATCATAGAATAGTTTGGGTTGGAAGGGACATTAAAGATCATCCAGTTCCACCCCCTGCCATGGGCAGGGACACTTCCCACTGGATCAGGGGCTCCAAGACCCACCCAACCTGGCCTGGAACCCCTCCAGGGATGGGGCAGCCACCACTGCTCTGGGCAACCTGGGCCAGGGCCTCCCCACTCTCATAGAGAAGAAATTCTTCCATATGTCCAGTCTAAATCTGCCCCTCTCCAGTTTATACCCATTCCCCCTCATCCCATCCCCACAAGCCTTTATGAACAGCCCCTCTCCAGCTTTCCTGTAGCCCCTTCAGGTACTGAGGAGGTCACTATAAGGTCTCCCTGGAGCCTTCTCTTCTCCAGGCTGAACAACCCCAACTCTCTCAGCCCATTCTCCTATGGAAGGTGCTCCAGCCCTCGGATCATTTTTGTAGCCTCCTCTGGACCCATTCCAACAGGGAACACTCTTGCTCATCATCCCTGCCTAGACCAGGACTACCATGACCATTCGTTTCCCCAGGTAGGGTCCATCACAAAGGAACGTCTGAAGGGCACAGAGAAGGGGCGGTTGCAGTACATCACTTCCCGCCCCCTTCCACAAATAACTGCACGGCAGCTCAGTCCAATGGAAGTCTGATGAACCGCTAGGCTGCTATCTTGTGGTGATCATTTCTGGATACCCTCTTTCCTCAGTAAATACCACCCTCAAACGAACTCGCCAGACCATTTCTCTACTCAAGGTTACAGCGCGCCTCTCTCTTTGGTCTGCTGACGGGACAGCTTGAAATGCACTCAGTTTATACCTGCTGAAGGAATGTGCTTTCACACAAGCAGGTCCTTGACGGTGTTCATCTCTGCAGTGTTTTCAATAAATAAATCATTCAATTCAAAAGCCGCACACAGCCAGAGCCTTGTGACTGCATCTCCAGCATCCAGAGCCAAGGGCAAGAACAAACCCAGCTGACTCTGCTTCTTTCACAAGACATAGTTAAATAGATTGAAAAAAACCCAGAGTGAGCCATGAAAGGAGAAATGAAATACCAATGCTTAAAAACTACACTTTTCATCTCTTGTTACCAGTGGGCAGATTCCCCACATAAGAGCACTGAATCCGCTCTGTGGCTGGGAGTGAAGGACAAATCCCATCAGTGAGGGACTGAACACCCCCGAGACACACGGATGCCGCTGCAGGTCAGCTCAGTGCTGCCCTTGGATTCATTACACCCTCCTGAGCAGCCCACAAGATGACAGCCTTTTCATCCCATAGTCCCAAAGAGCACAAACATACTGCAAAAGCCCAAAGTGAGCACGTGGTACAACTCTTCCATCTTCTTGCTGGTGATTTGGTACCCAAAACTCCAAAATCAGTCAGTCAGATCCTTTTTCTTAATGATTATTACCTCAATTAATAAATTAATTTATCCTTCAGTATTGTCGTAACAGCTACCAAGAAACAGATGTTAATTATGCAGTTCTTAGAGGCTTCTGATGTAATTCAACACCTTCTCTCCCTTCCCTTAGATGCCAGTTTACCTTCGGAAAGCCTGGAACAGACCCAGGATTTTCAGACACTGCACTTTGGCAGACTTTGGCATCGCTCGAGCTTTGAAAACAGCCCAGACCGCTTGCCAGCTTCATACATTCTTTATTAATCCACATTACTATCGTCACATCATTTTTATTTATTGCTGTTGAGAGCAGAGGGCATGTAGGGTATGACCCAAGATCAACCACTCGAGCAAAGAACACCAAGTGATGGATTAGCTCGGCGGAAACAAGGGCCAGAGTTGCTTTCTTTTACCTAACGTAAACCAGCCCTCCTCACCGGAGAAATGCTTGGATCTGAGGTTTCAACATCTGTTAACATCTGGAAAGATAGGCTGAAAATATCCAATCCATAAAGGACTACGGTCAGGGTTTTTTAAGTTTTTGGGTCCTTACAAATAAATACTCAGTGTCAAAGCGGGGATCTTCATTCAAGGCACCTAAATCTCCCTGGCAAACCCGATGGTGGAAATTCCAGCCCTTGAGACATTTTGTTGCAGTCATCTTCAGGCAAGCGGTACCAAGTGTCAGCAAAGCAGCGCAGAAAACACGTTACAGGAGGAAAGGCCAAAACGGTGACCAGCATTTTAAGGCACCTTAAATCACAGTAAGGAAGAATTTCTTCACCGTGAAGGTGGTGAGACACTGGAACAGGTTGCCCAGGGAATCTATGGCTGTCCCATTCCTGGAGGTGCTCCAGTCCAGGTTGGATGGGCCTTGGGCAGCCTAATCCAGTGGGATGTGTCCCTGCCCATGGCAGCCGGGTTGGAACTGGATGATCTTTAAGGTCCCTTCCAACCAAACTATTCTATGACTCTATGATTCTTTCCGAGCTCTTCAGAACGGACAATGTTAGGACAATACTGAAGGATAAATTAATTTATCAGTTGGGGTAACAATCATTAAGGAAAAGGATCTGACCGATTGATTTTGGAGTTTTGGGTACCAACTCACCAGCAAGAAGATGGAAGGCTTGCTCGCTAATATTAGGTTGTACAAAGAAGCAGATGCTATGAAATCAGAGCAAAGCCTCACAGTGTTGTGCATCCTCCTTCTACACCTGGATCTCGACCCAAGTATTTCACCATCCACAGGTGGATTTGGCTTTCATCTGTGGCAGGACTCACGCAGCAGCTCCTCGGGCACGGGAGTTCAGGGGGAAGGCGGGGGTGAGAACCCGTGGGTCAGGGCAGGAGACTGAAACAGGCACTGAATTTACTAAACAATAAAAGGACAGAGTAACTGCTGCTGTTTAGTAGAAACTAAACAAGAAGATTAACTCTTTAAATAACAAGAGTAGAACCATACAATCACCAGGTTGGAAAAGACCTCCAGGATCATCGAGTCCAACCATTCCTATCTGCCTCTAAACCATATCCTTCAGTACCCCATCTACCCATCTTCTAAATACCTCCAGGGATGGGGACTCCACCAACTCCCCGGGCAGCCCCTGCCAGTGCTCAATGACCCTTACTGTGAAAAACTTTTTCCTAATGTCAAATCTGAACCTCCTCTCAAGCAGCTTAAAGCCATTCCCCCTCGTCCTGTCCCCTGTCCCTTGGGAGAAGAGCCCAAATCCCTCCTCTCCACAACCTCCTTTCAGGCAGTTGTAGAAAGCAATAAGGTCTCCCCTCAGCCTCCTCTTCTCCAGGCTAAACACCCCCAGCTCTCTCAGCCGCTCCTCGTCAGACGTTCTCCAGCCCCTCACCAGCTTTGTTGCTCTTCTCTGGACACGCTCCAGAGCCTCAACATCCTTCTTGTGGTGAGGGGCCCAGAGCTGAACACAGGATTCGAGGTACGGTCTCACCAGTGCTGAGTCCAGGGGTGGAATCCCCTCCCTGTTCCTGCTGGTCACACCGTTTCTGATCCAAGCCAAGATGCCATCGGCCTTCTTGGCCCCCTGGGCACACTGCTGGCTCATGGTCAGTCGGCTGTCAACCAACACCCCCAGGTCCTTCTCCTCTGTGCAGCTCTCCAGCCACTCTCCCCCTGGTCTGTCGCTGCACAGGGTTGTTGTGCCCCAAGTGCTGGACCCAGCACTTGGCCTTGTTAAACCTCATACCATCAGTCTCAGCCCATCAGCCCAGCCTGTTCAGATCCCTTTGGAGGCTCCCTACCCTCCAGCAGATCAACACTTCCATCCAGCTTAGCGCCCGCGAGCTTGTCAAGAGTATTATTCAATGCATTCATCCAGGTCATTGATAAAGATATTGAACAGGACTGGACCCAGCCCCGAGCCCTGGGGAGAGGAGAGCCAAGTTAATACATATTCTGATAACAGACTTTGCATTTGGTGGGATCCAGCTTGGATGCTCCACCCAGACACACCCCATCAACAAAGATGAGACCAGCTTTTCCATCCTTTTTTCTTTTTCATCATATATAAAACACACAGTAATGCTCTGTGTGCGCGCGAGAATTTGGCCCTCAGCGTCATCTGTACAGAGAGCTGTAGGTTTTCACAAGAGGGATGTTTGTAGCCCTTACTCAGGAACTGTCCTCTAGGTGTTTGAGCTTCAATCATACAAGACCGAACTATTAAAGTATTAAAGAACACATCCTTAAGACAAAAAAAACAATTATACAAATGGTTTTTGAACGTTTGACTCAAAAATCCTACCGTAAGTGATTTGTGCTTTCAGGATGGACTGTGAGAGGCAGAGAGAAGCAGTAAACTGGACTGTGGACATCAGAATAGTCTGAGTAAGACATTTGTGTCTCTGAAAACACATCCCACTCTCCTCTCCTCTCAAACCACCCAGGATGAGGAGTCCTGTCTGTTCTTCCTGCTTGGATCCCAGTTTTTCCTGGCATTCTCACCACTGCCCTGGAAGCACTTATTAATGCAACCACGCTCCCAGCCGTGGAACACTGGCGTTGCCTTCAGAGTTCTGCACATCCCGGTGTTGAGACAGAAGATACTGAGCTGGAAGCTCTTCAGGGCAGAGCTGGGAGACACGAGCGGCAGACATTTGCGTAAATGCCTTCATCTTGCACCTCCGAGACCTCATTCTATCAATCAAAACGAACTCAGCACAGACAGCAGTGCCTGCCCTGAACAAAAAAACCAGGAACAGGGCAGCACTGTGCATCCTGTACAACAAAGCCACCGGGCTCCAACGGCTGCCAGCGAGGGGTCTGCAAATGGGAGCAGAGAAACGAGCAGCCACGCTTGGCCCAGGAAAGCTTCCTGCGCTCAGAACAGCCTTGGAAATCCAGCTCAGCCACAGCAGAAAGTGGCTTCCTTTGCAGGACGTTGGCAGCATCCCACTAAAAGCAGGGAACAAAGAAGGTTCCAAGGTCACCAGTCAGGCTGTGGTTGAGGGGCTATCATGAGATCGAGGTGGTTTTAAACATCCCTCAGGCTTGCACAGCCTGAAACTGCGGGTTTCCAGTGCCTCTCATTGCTGTTCCAGCGACCCACCCGTGATAGTGAAAACACACAGTAAAACACAAAAGGCGGTTGGAGTTCAAGGTCTCTTTTAGAACCTGAACATCTTCACAACTGGTCTCTTGTTCTCTCCTTGCCACTCAAAATTCCACACAAAAAAATTGACGTTTGTAGCATTTTAATACCGCAAATCTCATGCTGTAATTAGTATCACAGCACAGAATGGTCTGGGTTGGAGGGGACCTCAAAGCCCATCCAGTCCTACCCCCTGTCATGGGCAGGGACACCTCCCACTGGATCAGGGGCTCCAAGCCCCATCCAACCTGGCCTGGAACCCCTCCGGGGATGGGGCAGCCACCACTGCTCTGGGCAACCTGGGCCAGGGCCTCCCCAAACTCACAGCGGATATTCCTTCCTAATATCTCATCTAAATCCCTCCTCTTTCAGCTTCAAACCTCAGATTTTAAGCATTTGTAGATTAACAAAGTCTTCTTTCCATTCATCCATCCACACATCCCTTCTTTTTACATAGAAAGGGATTTTGTTAACATTTCTTTCCATAATGGCAATCTTCCAACAGCAGTATCTGTACATGTCCTGAAAGCAATCTTCTGGAAATGAATGAAAAACTTGGAAAAAAGGAAAATCCACTTCCATTGCCCTAAAAAAACCCCAAACCACCTCCTCATCATCAGCTCTTTCCAATAAAATTTAAAGCCCTACAATCGTCATTTTCAAGTTTTCATATTTAAATTTGTTCAAAGAAATCAAAAGAAGAATCCAACCTTTCCACTTTCCTGAAACACTTGAAACAGCTGCATATAAATTCCCATTTCTTCTTAAGAGCTGATAAACTGGATTAATTTTTGAGGTCTCTAAGAAGCAGAAAAGCTGAATAGAGACTTAACCCCCCTCTGAACCTCACACAAAGCCCATAATTCACTGACTCGCAGCAGAAACGTCTCACAAACACAACCGCGAAACAAACTCTTTTCAAACCTTATCTGGGAAGGTTTTGCAAAACAGACATCAAACAATAATTCTCTTTACACCACTGAAGTTGGGAGACCGGGAAGACGGCGATAGAAATTCCTTAGTGGCAATGAGGAACCGTACTCTGCCAAACACAGCTAAGGCTGAGGAGGGCGTTAATAAAGTCTAATTTTCAGAAGCTTTAGTTTCTTGTCTGCTACACAATGGAACGATAAAATAAATGTCTTTTCACGGACCAGATAACACAGAGTGTATCTGCACAGCCCAAACCAGGCAAGGCACAGCAACATAAGGCATCTGACCTCAAAACCAGGGCTTGCAACTTATTTCTCGAAGGTCTGTAACCTCAAATTGCCAGGATGGCCAAACAACCTTGGTCTTCCCCATGCTATCTGTTTCTGCAACAAATCACAAACATCTTAAAGCATTTAAACGTATATAGGTTTAGCTTTAATTAACAGAAATTGTTTTCTCTGAGAAATCAAAGCAATTTTGAAGCTGCTGCAGCAGGATGAACACCACTGCCAGGAGCACGTCACCAGCAGGGCGAGGGAGGGGATGCTGCCCCTCTGCTCCGCTCTGGGGAGACCCCACCTGGAGCCCTGTCTCCAGTTCTGGAGTCCTCAGCACAGGAAGGACATGGAGCTGTTGGAGCGAGTCCAGAGGAGGGCACGGAGATGATCCAAGGGCTGGAGAACCTCCTGTACGAGGACAGGCTGAGAGAGTTGGGGTTGTTCAGCAGAAGAAAAGCCTGTGGGGAGACCTTTGAGCAGCTTCCAGTGCTGAAAGGGGCTCCAGGAAAGCTGGGGAGGGGCTCTGGATTGGGGAGGACAGGGATAGGATGAGGGGGAATGGTTTTCAGCTGCAAGAGGGGAGATTGAGATGAGATCTTAGGGAGAAATGTTTTCCTGTGAGGGTGGGGTCCCAGGCTGCCCAGAGCAGTGGTGGCTGTCCCATCCCTGGAGGGGTTCCAGGCCAGGTTGGATGGGGCTTGGAGCCCCTGATCCAGTGGGAGGTGTCCCTGCCCATGGCAGGGGGTGGGACTGGATGGGCTTTAAGATCCCTTCCAACTCAAACTCTTCCATGATTCAATAGTCCGTATCCCAAAAGTGAGCAAAGTGGAATTTTTACAGTCTTTTTTTCTCCCTCCCTCTATGCTTTTGGCCTTATAGAGATTCATCCTGCCAAAATCTCTCCCCACCACACTATCATTCCATGAGCTATTTCACACCTTCCATTCAGTCCTAATGTAGAGCCAAATCCATCCAGACACCGCTGGTATCCAAAGCGTGACAGAATGGAATCTTTCCCTGGACATAAGGAGAGGCCGCGAGATGTCAGGGGTGAAGTATCGCCACGGTAGAAATGATGCTCAGCTGTGCAGC
Source organism: Cuculus canorus (assembly GCF_017976375.1). Lineage (NCBI taxonomy): Eukaryota > Metazoa > Chordata > Aves > Cuculiformes > Cuculidae > Cuculus > Cuculus canorus. The sequence goes on from NC_071423.1 coordinate 1,704,693, forward strand.
TCCCTCCGAGGCCTTTCCATTCATTGGATCCAGATGCCACAAGTTCCTCAGCTTTGTATGAGAGACACAGGGACACGGACTCAGGAGAGGGGAATCACAGACTCGGGGCAAGGCAGAAGGTGTATTTAAAAAAAAAAAATAGCAGGAAAGAAAAAGACAAAAAAAAAGGAGGAAAAAAGATGAAAAAAAGGAGGAAAAAAGATGAAAAAAGGAGAAGAAAAGAAAAAGGTGACTGGTTCAATGCCCATCCTTCAAAGGGCACTGAAAAAGAAGACAACAATGCTTCTCAGCAGCTGGGCATGGCTCACAGCCTCTGGGTCTTTTGGAGAGCAGCTCAGTTAAGACTCGCTGCAAAGCAGCATCTTCTTCAGTTGGGGCACAGGACTCACTACGTTGTCCTCGTGCAAATCAAATCTCTGCACTGTACTCTCAGAAACATCCCTACAGAGCACCCGAGAGCCTGCCCGAAGCGTCAGACCGGTTGCTGGAGATGGGGGATGGTTCAATCCACGCCTCATCAATGCCGCAGCCACGCTGTGCGCTGCGGATTTGCTACTCCAGGGGCTGTTCCTGCACAAACATCTTCTGCAGGGTTTAGGGACCCATTTTTAACTGGCAGTGACCATTAACCCTTAGAGATGGCAGTAAGGGAGGCAGAAGGATCAGAAGTGGTATACTTCAGGGATAGAGAGAAACTGGGAATGTTCAGCCTGAAGAAGAGGAGGCTCCAAGCAGACCTTATAGCGACTTTCCAGTACCTGACGGGGGCTATAAGAAAGCTGGGGAGGGGCTGTTCACAAAGGCTTGTGGGGATGGGATGAGGGGAACGGGTACAAACTGGAGAGGGGCAGATTTAGACTGGACATTAGGAAGAATTTCTTCATCATGAGAGTGGTGAGACCCTGGCCCAGGTTGCCCAGGGAAGCTGTGGCTGCTCCATCCCTGGAGGGGTTCAAGGCCAGGTTGGATGGGCCTTGGGCAGCCTGAGCCAGTGGGAGGTGTCCCTGTCCATCGCAGGGGAGTGGAACTGGATGATCCTTAAGGTCCCTTCCAAGCCAAACTATTGTACATTGGCATTCTTATAGACCTCCTTGAACAGTCAGGAGAGACTAGAAGGTTCATTTCTGCATTGAGCACTGCCAGTGCAGTCCCAAACAGGAGGACTCAAAATATATCAGAACTCCAATTGCCTTAAGCCCCCTGAAAACTCCAACTCTTGGTCACCGCACTGTTCTTGGCTGGGACGCAGACATGTCCACTGTTAAACCTGGCAGTGCTCCTTGTTAGCTTGGCTTGCTTTGCTGAAACGTGGTTATTTCATCTGAAACGGGCTACAGCGGTGTTAGAACAGTGCTAGCAAACTGCTCAAGCACAGGCAGGTTCGAGATGTTCACCCGCCGCCTCTTCCCTCTCCCAAGAGCACTATTGTACCTCTACACATTAATACATACACGCGCATCCTTAAGGGATGCCAACAGGGTGGAGCTGCTCTGTGTGCCTCTATCACACTAAACACACAGCTGTAGCTCAGATTCTGCCGAGTTCCACCTTCAAAGCAGATCGAGACATGTCGCTGCCCATCCCTCTCAGAACTCCTTACATCGGCGTGTATGGAGTCAGGGTGGAGGAGCTGCAGACTCGCAGCCTGTCAGGCATGTACTAACGTCACTCTGCCAGTACGACTTCACAGCAAATCCTTCCCTACCCTACACAATCTAAATTTCGTGAGCCTATTCCATACACTTCCTTTTAGTGCCAGGAAAACGTCAGTAGAATCACATAAGGAGCTTTAAAAAATCAGGTAGAGTCCACAGTGATTCCATCGATGCTCAGCACAAACTGCTAAGACGGACACTCCACAAGTGCTGAGATGAATCACGGAATCACAGAATCATAGAATAGTTTGGGTTGGAAGGGACCTTTAAGCCCACCCAGTCCCACCCCCTGCCATGGGCAGGGACACCTCCCACTGGATCAGGGGCTCCAAGGCCCATCCAACCTGGCCTGGAACCCCTCCAGGGATGGGGCAGCCACAGCTTCCCCAGGCAACCTGTTCCATGGCTGGAATCATGGAAGAATTGCTATGTTAAGCCCAGAAAAATGACCAGACAGGCATTAGCTCTCAGCTGAATTTGTCAATGCAGCTTCTCCTACAATCAACAACTTGATTAAAAGCCATTAAAAGACGATAACCCATCACGGCATGGGACACAGTCACCATCCCTGTATCGGCCGCCGGTGAATCTGTGGCACAGAGTTGCAGAGTCCTCTGCTCAAAACATATTGATCACAGCAGCAGAGGCAGTGAAAGAATTCCATGAGATGTCTGTGGACATAACTGGGAAGAGATGGTGAATGCCCATCCCCTGGCTGCCAGCAGCATGCCTCCAACAACACAAACACCGGCCAGAGCTCTCCCGCCTGTATTTCCTTGGCCGCTGCATCCGGAGTGTCCGCGTGGCAGAGAACACTCCCCCCACTGACAGCCAGAGTGGAAGCACGCTTGCTGGTGGCCCCGGGCTAATCGCTGCGCAGCTCGGCACAAACCACAGCCAGGATTCTCTGCTTAACAGACTCCTTTTCTCCCCTCGATGCTTCTTTTCTCTCCAAAAACCAGCTGCCCGCAGGACCGCAGACATCCCTGTGAGCACCGAGCGAGCGAGGAAGTGGAAACCCCGCAGGAAAGTGTCGTGTCGGAATATCAGGAGGCTGTGTGGCCAAACCCAATGCAACATTGACCGCGAAAGGAGGAGGGGGAGAAAATATGGCTTATTTACCTGACAGGAGATCTGTACAAGGTAGACCAGTTCCTTGGATTCACAGCCGTTCCTCGTTATTTCATTCTGTTCCTCCGGGAGCGAAAGCTACACCAAGGGAGCGGGGAGGGGTGGAGAGAAGGGAGAGAGAAAAAGAGGAGGTCAGTGAGCAGGGACAAGCCAGGCATGTAATAATGCACGAGGCACAACATTCACATCAACTTGCTCCAGACACGCTGGGCATCGGGGAATCGGGGAAGCACTTGTTTGTCTGGAGTTCCCAGATAAAAAACATTCAGCATTCACGGCTTCCACAGCCCCTCGTGTGCCATCGGGTTTTGGCATCTCACCTGACAGCTTAAAATTAAAAACAAGGTTGGAAAATAGAACAGTCATAGGAAGACAAACTGTTCAAGGCTGGGATCAAAACTCCAGCTTAGAGATCTCCAAATTTAATTGTTCAATGAAAATATCTCTATAAATATTCATGTATCAGAGAAGTGATTCCCCCCCAGCTTTATTCATTTTTAGTTCATACTTTCAGGCAGACACTAGATAATAAAACACATCTTCTAATTTCAGTGTCGTCAGGAAATGCACCGCAACAGAGAGCTTTATGGACCATTCATCATGTGCACAGTCATTAAACACAACGTCACAATGTGCCTTTTTCAAAGCAGTGGCGAGAGAGTTAACCATGTCACTCCTGCCATGACTAGTCTGACAACTAGTCCTGCTACTCCCACTAGTCTTGGTACCTGCACTTCAAGCAGCTTATGTTGAACCATCTTCTCTGAAAACAGAAATGACCAAGTGATCATAAACAAATTAAGATTGCAAAGCAAATAAAAAAAGGAACTGTCTTCCCAAAAGTTGTTTTATAAATGAAAGAAAGATCCTTATCCAGAGTCCTGGGAACAAAAAAACCATGGACCCCCTCTTGCAGGTGTGCGGTATGAGATCATAGAATTATAGAATAGTTTGGGTTGGAAGGGACATTAAAGCCCATCCAGTTCCACCCCCTGCCATGGGCAGGGACACCTCCCACTGGATCAGGGGCTCCAAGACCCATCCAACCTGGCCTGGAACCCCTCCAGGGATGGGGCAGCCACCACTGCTCTGGGCAGCCTGGGCCAGTGTGTCCCTACTCTCACGGTGAAGAAATTCTTCCATAAGTCGAGCCTAAATCTGACCCTTTCCAGTTTATACCCGTTTCCCCTCGTCCTATCCCCACAGGCCTTTGTGAACAGCCCCTCTCCAGCTTTCCTGTAGCCCCTTCAGGCACTGGAAGGTTGCTTTTAGGTCTCCTCTGAGCCTTCTCTTCTCCAGGCTGAACAACCCCAACTCTCTCAGCCTGTCCTCCTGTGGAAGGTGCTCCAGCCCTCAGATCATCTTTGTAGCCTCCTCTGGACCCATTCCAACAGCTCCATCTCCTTCTGACGTTGAAGATTCCAGAACTGGACACAATCCTCCAGCTGAGGTCTCCCAAGAGAGGAAGAGAGGGGCAGAATCCCCTCCCTCTCCCTGCTGGCCATGCTGCTTTGGATGCAGCCCGGGACACAGATAGTTTCTGGCCTTTGAGCGCACATTGCTGGGATGAGGGATTCAGTCTCTCCACACTCCTTATACGATGGGCACTGACTTGCACATGGAAATCACTCCCACACTCGCCACAAGAGTTATTTGCTTTCTTTCTTAAGCAAAAGTTATACCAACTTAAAACCAGAAAGAACTGAAGCGGAGTTCAAGCCTTTTTACACCAAGGTAAACAACACTTTCTCTCTTGGAAAACGTGTATGGGAAAATTTAAGTCTGTAAAAAAATCATAAATTAGCTTAGACCAACAGAAGTCCACGACAACTGAAAGCAGAAAGGAATATAAGAGTGAGGAGAAAAATCACAAATTGCTGTATTTTCATGAATGTAAGCAAGAGAAAATCAGAAGGCCATGATCAGAGACAGGCACCTCGCGAGGAAGGGGGAGATGCAAGGCAGAATTTGCTTGCATATAAATGACCACCGGTACCCAGAGCGAACGGAACTTTGCATTTTGCCAGTGTCTCTCTCCTCTTCCCTCTTTGTAAGGCAGTTGCAGAGCACACAGATTCAGCACTCTTCCTGCACCAGACATAACTACATGAATACTAATTTCTTTTCTGATAGTTGTATACAGGATTGCAGATAATTAACAAGATTTCTGCACCAAAGAAACTCTTGAGATTTCCATAATTTGTTATATTTTTACAGCATTAAATGTATTCCGAGGAAGAGAGAGAGAGCACATGCAAATGCTTACCATGCTCTTGCTGGTTATATGAATAACATCTTTCCTGCTTCATGGCTGTTCTTTTTGGTGAGCAAATACAAACTCTACACAGAAGGACTTGTATCAGAAATGAAGTCTGCACTTGCTCCACAACAGCACGGAGCAGTTTAAAAACCGGTACCTAACTGGGGAGATCCAAGAGCCTCCACTGAGGATGCTCTTCACAGAACCAGGAGGACACACGTGCAAGCTCTTGCAGCTGAAGCCCACCCCGTGTCACCTCCCTCACTCCATCACAATTCACATCTCCAGGGAACCCCTGTACTGGCTCCCTCGACCACCACTGCAGCTCCTTCTGCACCACCTTCTCAGCACACTGACACACACAGAGACTTCTGGACAGCCTCCTGTTCCACCTATAAAAGTAACAGTCAAACAAAAATCCATACCAAAGCATGAAGTAACGGAAAGCCAATAAACAGCTGGAGATGTTTTCCCCATTTGCCAGGTAGAATAGATTAGCTCAGGTTGGAAGGGATCTTAAAGACCATCTAGCATCATGATATTGACAGCGAGATTGAGTGCACCCTCAACAACTCTGAAGATGACACTAAGCTGAGTGGTGTAGTTGCCACACCGGAAGGATGGAATTTCATCCAGATGGACCTGGACAGGCTGGAGAAGGGGCTGTGAGAACCTCATGAGGTTCAACAAGGCCAAATGTAAGGTCCTGCACCTGGGTAGGGGCAATCCCCGTTTTCAGTACATGATGGGGGGATGATGTGATTGAGAACAGCCCTCAGGAGAAGGACTTGGGGCGCTGGTTGATGAGAAGCTTGACATGAGCTGGCAAGGTGCACTTGCAGCCCAGAAACCAATCGTGTCCTGGGCTGCATCCAAAGCAGCGTGGCCAGCAGGGAGAGCGAAGGGATTCTGCCCCTCTATTCCTCTCTTGGGAGACCTCAGCTGGAGGATTGTGTCCAGTTCTGGAGTCCTCAACGTCAGAAGGAGATGGAGCTGTTGGAATGGGTCCAGAGGAGGCTACAAAGATGATCTGAGGGACTGGAGCACCTTCCACACGAGAACAGGATGAGAGAGTTGGGGTTGTTCAGCCTGGAGAAGAGAAGGCTCCGAGGAGACCTAAAAGCAACCTTCCAGTGCCTGAAGGGGCTCCAGGAAAGCTGGAGAGGGGCTGTTCACAAAGGCTTGTGGGGATAGGACCAGGGGTAATGGGTATAAACTGGAGAGGGGCAGATTTAGGCTGGACATATGGAAGAATTTCTTCACCGTGAGAGTAGGGACACACTGGCCCAGGTTGCCCAGACCAGTGGTGGCTGCCCCATCCCTGGAGATGTTCAATGCAGGTTGGATGGGCCTTGGGCAGCCTGATCCGGTGGGATGTCCCTGCCCATGGCAGGGGGGTTGGAACTGGATGATCTTTAAGGTCCCTTCCAACCCAAACTATTCTATGATTCTAATTCCAAGAGGGAGCTCCAGTCCGGTTCAACGTGGGTTTCCTCCTCAGGGAAAAAGTTTCTTCCCTATACTCTTATTAACTCACAATGCAATTTCAGGCTTTGTGTTCCTCAAGCCTGGCAGCACTCAGGGACAGCACTGCAGGCTCCACTGTGCTCCCGCAGACTCTGCCCACCAGAAGAGCCAGCAGCCAGGCAACAGCAGTGCCGCAGCATTGAACACAGTCAAGGTTGGATTCTGCGCATCACAGCGTGAGGGAGAAAAAACTACAGGTCAGGTTAAGACAAAGGTTGAGCTGCATCACCCCTCCTCTGACATATAGCGTCATTTTAACAAGTTTGGACTTATCTCAAGCCAGGTCTATATGCAAACTCTCCAAAAATAGCAAGTGAATCACCCGTAGGCGTGAAGTTCATGTGTGCAGGATGACTATTTTACAGCAAGCTATTCACCTGAAAGAGCTTACCTGCCTCAAAATTAACCTACTGACAGTCATCAACTCCACACCCACTTAGCAACCTTCCACTGCAGTGCTGCCGAGTGTCCCATTTAAACAAACTCACTGCGCCGAGAAGTGATGTTTTATATCCATGGCATTGCCCTCCCTATGGGCAACTGTCTTTATTCCAGAGTAAAGCTGTAAAAGCTACTCGAACGTCTGTTCCCTCAGCGTACCAAGGGACAGAGAGAGCAGAGCTGCTCACACAGCAACACCTCTTGGTTCTGTCCCACAACCTTACTGGTTTCTTCTGCCCTGGAAGATCAACATATATTCCCTGTTTCCCATGTGTCATGTTTCACTCTGCTAAAAATACTCTTCCAAAAACCAGGGATGTCATGACGTTCCTCCTGCAGCATCCCTCCTGAACAAAGCATCCTAGAAATAGAGGCACACCTGGGTCTGATTTGAACCAACAAAGCAAAAGCCTTTGTTGACCTTAGCGGTCTCTGAACATGACTCATGAACAGAATTTGGTTGACTCCAAACTGGGAAGTTTATTTTAAGCTTCTTGAAGGACAGAGCAAAGACAGCAGGATCTCAAGTATATCCCTGTAACAATTTCATAGAATCATAGAATAGTTCGGGTCAGAAGGAACATTAAAGATCATGCAGTTCCAACCCCCTTCCAACACCTCCCACTGGATCAGGCTGCCCAAGGCCCATCCAATCTGGCCTTGAACACCTCCAGGGATGGGGCAGCCACCACTTCCCTGGGCAACCCGTTCCCATGTCTCATCAACCTCACTGTGAATAAATTCTTCCTAATGCCCAGTCTAAATCTGCCCCTCTCCAGTTCATACCCATTCTCCCTCATCCTATCCCCACAAGCCTTTGTGAACAGCCCCTCTCCAGCTTTCCTGTAGCCCCTTCAGGTACTGGAAGGTCACTATATGATCTCCTCGGAACCTTCTCTTCTCCAGGCTGAATAACCCCAACTCTCAGCCTGTCCTCGTAGGGAAGGTTCTCCAGCCCCTCAAGATGTCAAGGCATCTTTCAGTCGGTGAGCTCCTCACGCTGCCGTTCTGCACACCCCAAAGCACTGATGAGTGCATTAAATCCTGGAGCAGGCAGGGAAGTTCTCCACTATCAGCAAACACACGTGACATCACTTTGTGCGGCTGGCCGGCAAGCACCACAGTTCCTAACAAAACAATTGGCCAAAAGAGGGGTAATGCTAATAAACCAAATAACAGTGAGGGTTTCCAGGAGCACAAGGCCAGCGAAGAAGCAATGAGCATCTCACAGCATCGATCCACTCTGATAGGAACAGTTTCACCTCCGTAACCTGAAAGAGAAATTAAGCTGCATACTTCGTTCCTACACAGTTTTGCCACCAAGAGCAGTTCTTGCCAGCCAAGGCTTTCTTGGTCGTATATATAGGCAGGATAGGTTCAAAACACCTCTCGTGCCAATGGTCTTCCACTGTCTGAGAAAAAGCAGCTCATCTTCAGTGAGCTGAGATGCAAACAGTGATTATAGGAGTCTCCTGCAGAGAGTGATTTATTGATTACTCATCTTGCAAAGATAAACAGCACCAAAGTAAACGGGAGAGTGAGTTACGATAGGGCACACGCAGAAGTCTAATTCAAAACCTTGGTAGATCTACAGAGCATAAGCCTGTGCATGTGCGTGGATCTTCCAGAACACGGGTTAATCATAGAATGACTTGGGATGGAAGGGACCCTAAAGTCCACCAAGTTCCTTTGACAAAACCATCCTATGTGTTTGATAACTGACATCAAAAACTTGCCTTGCGTCCAATGACGTAACTCATTTTTCAGTGTGTTACCTACAGCTTAAAACCTTACGCGCAACCAGAAAAGAGTTAAAAAAAAGAAAAAAAGAAAAAAAAGTTCCCCCCGCCCCGGTGGAATTAGAACTAAGGTTAGATTTTAATGTGAAAGGTGTTAAATAATTAGACGATAATTAGAGTATGAAAACTACAGGCTAGGAAAAGACGCTTGATTCCTTTTCCCTTCAAAACTTCTCCTTATTTGTTTTCAAATCGAATGAGCAGAATCATCCTTCCCGAGGTCCAAACCTGCTGGCAGTATCCGTGCTTTCAGTAAACTGGTCTTCTGCAAAACCATCGCAGGTCAGAGGTGTAGAGCCTCCACTGACTCCTGGGGACACCCAGGAAAGACCACTCTAGTGAGCAGCAAAAGCCTGCGGAAGAACTCTTCCAGGCCCTTGGAGTCTACTTCAATATTTCACACAGCATCTTCCAGTTTCTTACCCAAGTTGCTCTGAAAACAACGCATGGGTTGAAGCCAGCAGAAAGGCAAGAGTCCACAGCTTACACGCTACTGTATTTGCAGTGTGACTGGCTCTGCAAGAAGACTCGGGGACACTGGAAGTACATGATCGATGCAATATTAGCACCCAGGAAGCAAGTCCAGGCTTTTCCAGCAGAATGTTAAGCACAATCACGCACACCCGTTATCAAGCCTGAGCTGGTCAGACACATCCTTGGCATCTCATGCCTAGATGCCAATGGAAACCTGCCTGTCCCTGACCCTAAGCAGCAAGAGCACCTATTGAGGGGTTCCTGAACACACCACACGTGGTCCTGCCCACGATCTGCTCTGATCTGCACACGCGATGTGCAAGATGGGCATGACCACCACAGAACCTGCTGTGAAGTGACAGACAAACTGCATTACCTGTGCTTATGCAAAGCAAATGCACACTCTCAACGAGCGACAAATGCACTTCATGGCCAATCAAAGAACTCAAATACATAAAATGAAAACAGCTGCTCTCAACGGATTAAGAGACACTGCAATGCTTCATAATATTTATTAAAATTTGGCTATAAAGCATAAGCAAGGTAAGCCTTTCACTTTGTTATAGAATGGTTTGGGCTTTGGGCTGGAAGGGACCTCAAAGCCCATCCAGTTCCACCCCCTGCCATGGGCAGGGACACCTCCCTCTGGATCAGGGGCTCCAAGTCCAATCCAACCCGGCCATGAACCCCTCCAGGGATTGGGTCTCCTCTGGACTTGCTCCAACAGCTCCATGTCCTTCCTGCGCTGAGGGCTCCAGAGCTGGACGCAGGGCTCCAGGTGGGGTCTCACAGAGTGGAGCAGAGGGGCAGTATCCTCTTCCTCGCCCTGCTGGTCCCACTGCTTTGGATGCCACCCAGGACACGGTTAGTTTCTGGGCTTTTTACCCACCGCCGGCTCACGTTGAGCTTCTCACCCAACAGCAACCCCAAACCCTTCTCCTCAGGACTGCTCTCAATCCCTTCTCCACCAAGTTGGTATTTGTGCTTGGGATTGTCCCAACCCAGGTGTTAGGACCTTGTCCTTGGTCTTGCTGAACTCCATGAGGTTCATGCAAGCCCACCTCACAAGTCTGTCCCGCCACGACCCCACACACCCAGCTCAGCATACAGCTCAGCGGTCCAGGCAGGATAAAGAGGTCACGGCAGATTCGAGCTCCCCAGCATGGAAAGACAACAATGAATCCACTTCATGGGTAAGCATAACCTTCAGCAGGTTCCACCTCAAACCTTGTGCATGTCTGCAGAACTCTCACGGAGAGCGAAGATGGCAGCAATGCTCAAGTATCTCTTGCCAGGAGTTTTAAGTCAGTGGAAAGGCTGATGCTTTTCCTGGCAGAGGATGTGTCATTGTTCCAAGGAAACCTGGTAATCCTTTCACGTTTTTCCGAGATGGAATTTAAGGTTAACTCCCTGGCAAACTCCACCAGACACACGCAAGTGAAGTTTCTGCCGCTCAGACTCAGCCGCAGCAAAAGCTCATTAACTTTCCAAACCACTATTAAATCTGATAATACTGTCAGAGAAAGTTAGGAATGGACTTGATTTTTTTTTCCTTTGTAAACCACCCCACTTCCAACCCCTCCTTGATGCCTGTCCGCTCGTTAATTTACAATGTTTGTGCAGTTCAGCAAATCAGGCGAGGGAAAAACCACAGGACAAATGCCACCTTCATGCATCACTCTGGAACGTAGGGATTGGGCGAAAAGTATGTCTGATGGCCAAGAGCAAGAAACGCGAGGCTGATTTTCCTGTGAAATATTGCTATGCTTTATTAAAAAAAAAAATCTAGAGCCCAAATATCCATGGGCCAAATCCTGAAGAAATTAAAAGCCTTAATACTGATCAACACTTGGAGACACAGACTCATTGGGCAACAAAGCCGGGGACGGGGCTGGAGAACAAATCTTCTGAGGAGCAGCTGAGAGAAATGGGGTTGTTCAGTCTGGAGAAGAGGAGGCTGAGGGGAGACCTCATCTCTCTCTGCTGCTCCAAGAAAGGAGGCTGGAGTTGGTCTCTTCTCCCACGTAACAAGCAGTGGGAGGAGAGGAAATGGCCCCTGGAGTTGTGCCAGGGCAGGTTTCAATTGGGTACTAGGGAAAACGTCTTCACCGAGAGGATTCTCAGGCACTGGCAGAGGCTGCTCAGGGAGGTGGTGGAGTGCCCATCCCTGGAGAGATTTAAAAGATGAGGAAATGAAGCACTCAAGGATTTGGTTTGGTATGGGACAGGTACAGTTGCACTCAACAACCTCAAAGGTCTTTTCAAATCAAATGATTCTATGATTGTAAGAAAACGCTTTTATCATCTCTCTTAGCAAAGGTATTTTCTATTAGGAAATGGGAGTTATCATGGAGTTAAATATGGAATTAAATTACCCCACTGATTCAAAACATCATTTGATCTTCATTTAGCTCAGGCCATTACTTACATCAGTTTGTCTTGTAATGGGTCACCTTCCAGACCCTGTTTTTGATCTATTTGAAGTTATTATTTTATTATATTTGAAATCTGAGGTCAGCAAATCTTTTTACATAGGGAAACGTTTTGTAAGTAATTACTCTGAAACATATATCTATTTATCTGGCCTATTTTTTCCCTCCAGATTTATCTTGCTAAATGTACTTATTATAGTCCCACACAGTTCCCCACCTTCTCTTCCTTTCTCCTTTTCATACTGAACAGCAGCTTCAGAGCAAGAAAAGAACATTTCCGACAGGGGGGTTGGAATTAGATGATCTTTAAGGCCCCTTCCAACCCAAACCATTCTATGATTCTATGAGAGCGTCTTCTTTACCCAAGCATAAATATCCTGAAGTCATGATGAAAGAAAGTAAACACAAGAAAGACATGATTAGAGAATATTTTTATACCTGAAACTCCCATTTCTTCACTGCTATTTGATATCACCCCTTTGAAATATCAAAAGAGCAGCAAAAACATCACACGGAGCTCAACAAGACAAAGAAGAAAAACCATTTCCGATAACGGCGCACAGATTGCCGCTCTGAGCTAACCATGGAGTGACAAAACCCCTCGCGGCGCGTCCGAACGGTGCGGAGAACGGTCCATTATACATCATCTCCAGATAATCAATCAACTGCCATCAGCGCCGGGGTGAAAGGCTGTCACACAAAGCTCTCCCAGGGCGTTGAGTCTTCATGCCAGTTCTGTCCAGGGTACATGATACAACCGCAGCTGTGAGCCCACAGATTAATTCTGCCCACTGCACGGTTCCACTTTGTATTTGGACACCGAAATTAAAACTCAAACGCAGGAAAAAGGCAAAACGTCTCCATGAAGACACCCCGGTTTCCCCCATGTACGAGGCAGAGTACACCAGAACACAGCCGTGGACGCAGGAGGACATTAATTTTGTTGAATTAAATGTTGGCCTAAAGTCTCCTCCTAGCAGCCACAAGACACACCAAACCGCAGGTGTATGAAGGTCAGAATTTATGCAAGCAGTAAGCAAATGTAAAAGGTTGTGGGATGTGTATTTTGCCTGGAGTTACTTTCAGAACTATTTTAAGCCAGCAAATCACATGAGACGATTTTTCCCTACTGATTATTCAGCAGTCAGCATCCCTTCGACTGAGCTTCACCTTCAAGATTAATAAATCCTACTGTCATGTATAAACATGCACAGCTAGAGAAAAGGGCAGATACTCGCTGCACAGCAGGTCCTTGAGATGCTTTAATCACACTGGATGCAGTAATAGTTCCATAGGTACCTTTGGGTTAGTGCCTTACTGTGATTTTAATCCAAGCTTCCCCTGAGGTCACGCACGCGTGCTCCGCTTCCTGATACTTCCGAGAGAGGCTGGGACAGCTGCGACACTCCTTGAGCTCCTTCGCAAACCAAAACTATGCACAGAATGATCTGGATTGGAAGAGACCTCAAAGTCCATCCAGTTCCACCCCCTGCCATGGGCAGGGACACCTCCCACTGGATCAGGGGCTCCAAGCCCCATCCAACCTGGCCTGGAACCCCTCCAGGGATGGGGCAGCCCCCACTGCTCTGGGCAACCTGGGCCAGGGCCTCCCCACCCTCCCAGGAGAACATTTCTTCCTAAGATCTCAGCTCAATCTACCCTCTCGTAGCTCAGAAGTTGCGGAGGAAAACTTTAAAGACAGAGGGGAGTACGTTGGCCCCTCGTGCTGCCTGGAGCATGAGAAGCAGAGCACCTGCAGAATGTCCACCAACTGTTTCTTCAATACCTGTGTCTTCCACATATGTCTGGCAAATGGCATCACTTAGAGGTGGCAGAAAAAAGGGGCATCTCGTAAGATTTGCTGACTCTTGGATTTGCCATCTGATTTAGAGGTTGGCTCCAGAATGCTCCACCACTCTCCGCATGAAAAGCCTTTTCCTAATGTCCAACCTAACCCTCTCCTGGCACATCTTCCTGCCATTCCCTTGAGTCCTATGAGTAAGAGGAGATGGAAGGCAATTCCTCATGAAATCCACCCTTTCCAGCATCACCCACTGTCTCAGAACATTGGATCCTCCCCACGTCACGCTATCCCGGCCAGACTGCTGTTGGAACGCTGCTCTCAGACACGAAGCACAGTGGAATGTAGTTCGTGCCTCTCTGAAGATAAAATCAGGAGTAACCTTGAGAGAATTTGACTCTTGCTGCAGTCAGAAACGTGCAGCTTGGAAAGATCTTGCTTTCAACCCCTGATTCCAGGTTGAGCTGCCAGCGCAGGTATCTGGTGTATACGCTGCTGGGGTTTGCTTGTTTTATTTCTTAAGCCAAGCCTCTTTGATGTCCAAGCTTGTTGAGACAAACTCATAGGGAACTGTATCAGAGAAGCTTTTCCCAGATTTCCATATATTCATTGCAAATGTTTCCTCGTGTGGCCTCACCCTGTTATTCCCTCTAAACGCGCAAGAAGGTCAATCGTCAAAAGCAATGAAATATTCATACAAACTCCTTAGATGCAGCCATTGGGGACTCCATTAGGCAAACCCAACTTCTTAGGGTCTGAAAACAGGATGTTTTCATGAAGTTAAAATATCTGATGTTATTAAAACCAAACTAAATGGCACCTGCTCCGTGAGGCTGCACGCAGAGCGGTGCCTTGGGCTCCTGATGATTGGCAGAGAGGACGTGACATCCTGGAATGCTCTACAACCTGGACTTGCCATCTATGGGGTTTTGGGTTGGAATTTAGTGGGTTTGCTTCACAGAATTACAGAACATCCCGAGTTGGAAAAGACCCACAAGGATCATCCAGTCCAACATGCATGAAACAACATCCATAAGACAACCACTCACACTATGAGTCTGAGGGCACTGTCCAAATGCTTCTGGAATACAGAATCACAGGATAGTATGGGTTGGAAGGGACCTTAAAGATCACCCAGTTCCAACCTCTCTGCCATGGGCAGGGACATCCCACTGGATCAGGCTGCCCACCCCATCCAACCTGGCCTTGAACACCTCCAGGGATGGGGCAGCCACAGCCCCGCCGCGGGGCTGTTCCAGCCCTCCTCCACCCTCCGGGTGAAGCACCTTTCCGTTAAAGCTCTGTCTGAACTGACTGTTAAGAACTTTCTTCACCCCATGCATCCCAGGCTACAGAAATAACAGCCATGAGAGAAACCAGACCCGATATATTATCGGTGCTAGAACTTCTTACATTAAAGCCACCAGGCTGCAAACTGCTTTTCACTTCAGTTGGGTGAAACCTAGATTGTCTGGCTCCTTCGTATGAAGCAGAATGTCTCACTCGTAATGAAATTTGGGAAGACGTGGGAGAAATATAGAACTACGACCAGATTTGCTTCATAGATTTCTTTCCTGCATGGATTTTTACTTCCATTATGACCTCATTTTCTTCTCCTTTTCCCATGGGGGAAACTACTTCCAGTCCCCGGAGTTTCAGAAGACAGCAATGAAACATGACACTAAGCAGTGCCTCGCAAACAAATGTTTGCTGTGGACACAGGGTGGCTGTGCTTTTGCCAGACATACAACAGGGTAATAAGTTACACATGGTTGACAACACGGAAAGTCCCTGCGCCCAGTAACCATGGCCACAGTTGAGGAATTGTTGCCAGAAGTGTATCTCAGAGTACGGATGGGTGCAGGCAACCGAGTTCCTCCTACAAACTCATCCTCCAGGGAGCTCATTAGGCCGTCCCCACCACCACGTCACCAGGCTCTGGCAGCCCCGAAGCACAGGAGCACACGTGCGTGCACTCTGCCGCGTAGACAAGTGCTTCAGGGAGCAAGAACTAGACGATAAATGAACAGAATCTGTTACTGACTCCATCTATTCCTGCTGACCACCACACTGCGAGATAAAACACAGAGGCAAAAAAAACCAGTTTTGCTTGCACATCTATGATGGAAATCAAAACCACAGCTACTGCAAAGAGAGCTCGTAGGGTAAGCCCGGCCCCAGAAACACAAATGCATCTGGTTTCAGTAAAGACAGAGCGTCTATCATGGCATGTTGTTGATTAAATGAGTGTTTTCTCATTCAGAGAAAACAGAACATTCCACTTGGGCAAGCACAGGAGGATGCTCAGGGACATGGTTTAATGGCAGATAGGAATGGTTGGACTCGATGATCCAAGAGGTCTTTTCCAACCTGGTGATTCTATGATTCTATGATGTGTGATGCCTTGCTCCACAGTCCCGGTATTTTCACGGAGGAAGCACAGACACAGTGTCCCAGCTTTCCCGGCCAAACCTGCTGGAGGAAAGCACCAAGCAGTGCATTGCCTACAGCCACCACGCGGCTCGTTGTACACCGGGGCTCACAGGGAAGGGAAGAAGGCAGCAAGTGTAAGTGCAGGCAAAAGGAAACGAAGATAATCTTCAGGCACACAAGTTATCGCTCGCAAATTCACGTTCCATAGAACAATAGCGCATAAATGAAACATTTCCTTAATGAAATCAATTGCAAGGACAGGTTAAACGACGAAGAGTAGAGGTTCCCATCAATATCACGCTGCTGCCAAAATCTAATTACAAACACTGCAGCGATTCCTATCCGAGAAACCTGCAGGTACAACGATCCAAGCTCCAAGCAGAGGGGTTTGATGTGGTTTGGATGCAACAGATTGAACACATATTTGAGTGTCTTTACAAAAAGTCCCTTTCTGAGTGCATCACACAAACAGCATTTCTGGGCCAGGCAGAGGTTTTGAACTGCTTGTTCTGTTCCAAACTCCGGAGATCAGGCTCTTGAGCTGCATGGGACTCGTCAGGAGTTTGTTCCCCAGAGCATAGCGAGTTGTTCCCTATGAATTCCTGGCTTCTCAAATATGATAGATAAAGAAGAGAGAAAGAAAGAAACAAACAGCAAACACAGCTACTCACAGAAGTGTGTCGTAAGGAAAAAAAGCCACAAGTCAAACAAACAGATTCCAAATAATTAATTCAAACCTCACAGCTGCTGATTTTGTGAGCGAGAAACACTGCCAGGCAAACCGAAGAGGATTTGAAAGCAGTGAATCCAAACAGTCCTCGCTTGGCCAAACAAAAACACATAACACCAACACAACAAGGCTCTCAATTGCTTTAACTTCTGGCAAATATTAAGCTCAGCTTTTTGGGTAACACAGGTCTTGTACCACCAGGACCACCACCCAGAAACTCACATGAGAGGTGTCACTCAGCCTGACGCCACTAATAGAGGGAACAAAAGTGCATACAGAGATTGCCTTTATTCACATATGCAAATCCGGGTGCCGGGATAAAGGGCTCAGTGGGCCACGCGAAAAGCCAAGAGCCCAGAGAGCCAGGGAAGAGGAAGCGGTGCAACTCCAGCTCTTCTACACAAAGGACAAGGAGAGCTGAGCCAGCACAAAGGCAGAAGTTACGCCACATCCTAAAAGCCTCCAGTGACTTAGGGTTTCAAAGGAACAGTAATTCCCATAACGATTTTGCAGAGGTCTCACAGATGCTTTGCACCGATTGCACGACTTACAGAGAGCTTGGACTAGGACTGAGCTGCCTGTGGCAGGAATTCCAGAGGTAAGCACCAAGCCTTTCCTAGAAAGCCCAGATGCTGATTTTGTCCGGTTAATAATTTACTGGCTATGAATGAAAAAAAAATGCATGTGATCTTGTGAAACTTATGTCTAGTGTGCATTTTGCTATTGCTCCTGTCAGCACGGCATCTAAGATGAGTGGATGTGTCCCTGGACCCAATTAAAGATTTATCCACATCTATGTTTCACACACATACACATCTGCATCAGAAAGAAACACATAAAGCTTTTATTTTTAATTACCCAGATAAAACTTCAGAGTCCATCTGCATTTTCTTTATCAAGAGATATTCCAAGGGTTTTTTTTTAACAAAAAAACACAAGATACATCAAAGAAAAGGCAATAAATTATGAAACCTCCTCATTTTAAAAAGAAACCTTTGCCAACCCGACCCTCACAACACAGGAAGTGTTCTAAGCATCGTTAGCAACAGTTGGGAATCCATCTAGCACCATAAAACACAGCAACCTTCTCTTTCACTGGCCCCTCGGTTCTCTAACGAGCAGAAGTCGTACTAGAAGTTTAAAACCACGTCTCTAAGCAGCCATTCACTTTGGCTGAGATAGGAAACCACCGCTAGGATGCTCCCCAGCCCTGCTCCCAGTTCATTCCTTACACCTCATTAATATGGCTTTCAGACCAACCACCTCTGCAAAAACGCCTTCCAAAAGGCCACAGGTTAATCTCTGCAAGAAGAGACATACTTTGCATTATCCTGAGCTTTAAAATCCGCACTGCAAGACAGCCTATACCAAAATGCAATAAACTCCCCCTTTAAACTCTCTCTGATCATTCTGCAAAGAAAATACTGCCTGGTAAACCATGATCTGAGTCATTCTTTCCCGTCACATCAGCATTCGGGGCCATCCTTAAGGCATCCTACCAGCTGCTTTTATATTAGCAGTATTATTAGTAGTAGTATATTGTGCCAGTAAACACAAAGGATCTTATATCAAGCACGGAGGATCTCTGGAAGGCTGTGTGCTACTTACCCCTGCTACAATGATCTATTCTTTCCATGGATGGGATCCTTAGCCAAGGCCTAACCGTTCCAGGTCTCTTTGTAGCTTCCCAGCAGCTAATTGAAAAAACCTTCTCGGCATCGGCACCGAAAGGCAAGAACTCCAGGCTAGCGAAATCCAATTAAACTCCCCACGTTCGGTTCACTCACTCTCCTCTCTTCCCGGTGCCGCTGCTTCTCCGGCTGAACGTGCCTATGAATAGCGTTTGCGATCTGCCTCCATCGCCCCGTTCGCCGTTTCCACACTGCCCATTTCATGCTCAATTTGCAGCGTCGAGAAATCAGTGGTGTTCCTTTCTCTCTCGCTCGCTCTCTCATTGGAAAGGTCCCACAAGACAAGCCGGAGAGTTTAACAAGAGCCAAGAGAAACAGAGAGGGAGGGAATGCATGCAGGGATTGTGTTCAGGCGCGGCACAGAACTCTGCTGCTACAGCTCAAACGGAGGGGGAAAAAACTGACAGTAAACCGCCATCACACGCCTGAAACCCAGCACAGGCAAACTGATTCCTCATTGCTTTTTCTTTTCCACTGGTATCAAACTGCTCGGTGCTAAAGCTCCATGAAATTCCTCTCTGGTCCCTGGTGCTGTGCAAGCTGCAAATCAACGCAGGATGTGTGCCCCAGCGTCAAGGTACAACGGCTCTCTGTTCCCTGCACGTATTCCCCACAGAAAACAAGTATTTAAATGATGAAAAGTTTGCTGTCAGAATCTTCCCCGTTCACTTCACAGCCGAAATATGTTGGCTTGACCAAGGGGTCCGTGCTCCGACCACAGAACAAGCGATCCCCAGGCGTCTACAAAGTCCAATGTTGCAGATCATTATTCAAAGGCAGGATTTGATCCTTCAGCACCGATAACCACTGACGGGGAGACCACCTCTTCCCCGCAGCCCAAAACTCTGAATTCCACTTTAAGCCAGCAAGGTAATTAAAGCCTTCAAAGCATTATTAGTTCTATCCGAACTCATGTCAGAGTGCTGCTGCAATTTCACAGCACTGCTGCTAGTCCAGAATATTGAGGTCTGGGCATTTTGAGGCAGAAAAAGGCATTTTGAACGTTACTGTCCATGCAAGTGGTTCTAACTACAGCCAGCCTACCCTTGCCTGGCATTCGCGAGGGTGGGGAGGTCCTGGCCCAGGGTGCCCAGAGCAGTGGGGGCTGCCCCATCCCTGGAGGGGTTCCAGGCCAGGTTGGATGGGGCTTGGAGCCCCTGATCCAGTGGGAGGTGACCCTGCCCATGGCAGGGGGTGGGACTGGATGGGCTTTGAGATCCTTTCCAACCCAAACCATTCTTTGATTCTATGAATTAGATGCTTAAGTGATAATTTGCTGTCATTTTTTGTGCTGGCCGTGACTTCTCTAGGCAACCTGTGCCAGGGCTTCACCACCCTGACATGTTTTCATCACAGGAAAACATTTCTCCCTAAGATCTTATCTCAATCTCTCCTCCTTCAGCTTAAAACCATTCCCTCTTGTCCTATTCCTGCAGTGCCCTCTCCCCAGCTTTCCTGGAGCCCCTTTCAGCACTGGAAGCTGCTCTAAGGTCTCCCTGCAACCTTCTCTTCTCCAGGCTGAACAACCCCAACTCTCTCAGCCTGTCCTCATACAGGAGGTTCTCCAGCCCTCAGATGATCTCCATGGCCTCCTCTGGACTCGCTCCAACAGGTCCATGACCTTCCTGTGCTGAGGACTCCAGAACTGGACGCAGTGCTCCAGGCGAGGTCTCACAAGAGAAGAGCACATGCCTTGCTCCATGAACACCACCCATCAGGAATCTCCCATAAGTTCCCGTTTTCAGTTTAACTCTGCAGAGCACAGCAAAGTCTCTTCTTTCTATTTATTTCTCTACCAGTGGAGTTCTTGATGCAGTGAGGTGACAGAGAACCGTGTTCATCCCATTCCTGACACCCATTCTCCTGCAGCTCCCCCAGTTTTCATTGTTTGTTCCCTATACTGACAACTAACTCTGATCTATTTGACATGCTCACTTGTCTATATTCTACGTGGCTGTGTAACACAACCGTCTTTGATGCCTGAAAACAATCTACACGTGACTGGGAAGACAACTGATCAGTTGTCACTTCTCACACGTGTACAGTACGGTGCAGCAGAGCACAGCATAGTACAAGAACATACATTTTTAGAGCCTTCTTCCTCAGCTGATTGCTATTTCCCCTCCTTACAAGTCTCCCTTTGTTCTTTCAGCTGTTAAAATACTCTATAGAAGCTGTAACGCTCAATACAAGCTGTTTAAAAAAGCCTTAAAATTAGCAGAAACTCAGTTTACTCCCTGCACTCGCACCCCAAAACTCTATTTCTCACAAAATCTTGATAATTCCTTCCCACTACAGTGTCTTCTCCACTGATACATCAGAAAACTTATCAGAAGATGCCACGGTTGCTTTGGTTTCAGGTACACGTTGGCAGAATTTGCTTCTCCTATCCCTAAATGATGCTACGGGTGCTGTAACAGCCCAAAGGAAACCAACGCTAGGGAATGAAGCACGTCGGTGCCTTTAAATGACGCAGCCTAAGCCACCTCAAGAGCAGCCTTCGTCTGCACAAACCAGGGTAGTAATCAGTAAGCAGCAGCCTTCCACATCCTGCTCTCCTTTAACCACCCTCAGCCCATCTGAAAGCCGATTCCTAACTCCCTCTCACACCTGGTTCCCTCCAATAAACGAAGCGAGCAATTCCCGACACGGAATTGGTGCCACGAACGATGTGCCAGTGACAGGCAAACCTGCACAAAGAGATTACACAAAGTCACAATGGAGAAAATAGCTTCGGAGCATATTTGCTAAGGCAAACAGCATCCTGAAACGACCTGCAGAAGGCAAGAGAGCCACGTCTGCATCCTCGTCCATACCAGAGAATCGCCTGTGCTTTGCTAACTAGTACGTTATTCTAAGTACATGGAGCTGAGAAGGATTTTCCCAGTGTAAGACAAGCCTGATTATAAGTTTTGCTCCCTCTTTTAAACTTGTTACACTAATTGCTCACATGATTCGTACCAGACAGAAAATATCCTTCCAAGAGGGAAAAGCAACACAAGCAAATAACCAAAAAAGAGTTTATTCCCTCAACCGACAATCATAGAATCATAAGGTTGGAAAAGACCTCTTGGATCATCGAGTCCAACCATTCCTATTTGCCACTAAACCATGTCCCTGAGCACCTAATCTACCCATCTTTTAAACCCCTCCAGGCATGGGGACTCCACCCCCTCCCTGGGCAGCCTCTCCCAGTGCCCCAGGACCCCTGCTGTGAAAGATTTTTTCCTGATGTCCAGTCTGATCCTCCCCTGTCGGAGCTTCAGGCCATTCCCTCTTGTCCTGTCCCCTGTCACTTGGGAGCAGAGCCCAGCTCCCTCCTCTCCACAACCTCCTTTCAGGTAGTTGTAGAGAGCAATAAGGTCTCCCCTCAGCCTCCTCTTCTCCAGGCTAAACACCCCCAGCTCTCTCAGCTGCTCCTCGTCAGACGTTCTCCAGCCCCTCACCAGCTTTGTTGCTCTTCTCTGGACACACTCCAGAGCCTCAACATCCTTCTTGTGGTGAGGGGCCCAGAGCTGAACACAGTAAATCACATTTTAACCAGCTACAATTTGACTATTGTCTAAATTGACTTTATTAAATGGAATAATTGCTCGCATCCTTGCAAACAACAATATTCAGTTACCATTTGCACAAGTAGATAAAGCAGCCTGGTTGAATTTCCAACTCTAAAATAATTTTCTGGCTTATAGAAACCAGCAGCAGCATCTCACACATTGTGTTTTTAGTGGAGAGCACTGATGATGAACCAAACTCAACTATGTCTTCGGTTCACACGTCTCTAGAAGAACTCTGAGGAACAGCTCTTCACAGTCTGCCTGCTGCATTGAGGCACCTGCGCCCGTAAGCCCCGTACCAGGTAGCCCCAATTCTCCTTGTCCCCACCAACTGCTCATTAGGGAGGTTATCAGAATCATAGAATAGTTCGGGTTGGAAGGGACCTTAAAGACCATCCAGTTCCAACCCCTCTGCCATGGGCAGGGACATCCCACTGGATCAGGCTGCCCAAGGCCCATCCAACCTGGCCTGGAACACCTCCAGGGTGTCCATAGGAGGACAGGCTGAGAGAGTTGGGGTTGTTCAGCCTGGAGAAGAGAAGTCTCCAGGGAGACCTTAGAGCCCCTTCCTGAAGGGGCTACAGGAAAGCTGGAGAGGGGCTGTTCACAAGGGCTTGTGGAGACAGGACAAGGGGGAATGGGTATAAACTGGAGCGAGGCAGATTGAGACTAGACATAAAGAAGAATTTCTTCACCACAAGAGTGGGGAGGCCTTGGCCCAGGTGGCCCAGAGCAGTGGTGGCTGCCCCATCCCTGGAGGGGTTCCAGGCCAGGTTGGATTGGCCTTGGGCAGCCTGAGCCAGTGGGAGGTGTCCCTGCCCATGGCTGGGGGGTTGGAACTGGATGGGCTTTAAGGTCCCTTCCAATCCTAACTATTCTATGATTCATTGCCGGACGGAATGGTGCTGCTAAAAGAGCTGCTTTTTCCCTGTTGCTGCACCCCTACGATCAGAGAGCCATTCCCCTCTTGACACTGGCAGAATCCACATGCCTGGCAGAGAAGCCAACACACCCTACAGCTCGTCATGTCCATCTCCTCAGTGTAAAGTTCTCTAGAAGAACAATGAAAAAGTTTCCTTGGACCTGCCTCAACTCTTTCCTCGAGGATTAATCTTCCTCATTCCAATAAAACCAGGCTCCCCCCAGGCAATACCAGCAAAATTCCAGTTTCCCAGGAACCCAAATCAAATCACTCTGTTGAACAATAGAGAGAATCAGCCAGAAGTGACACAACACTTCTTGCCAGAGACCATCTCTCACTGTTATCTACAGCACGATCACCACCAGGGATTTGTTCTCCCCCTCCAGCGTCACTGAACTGAATTAAACAGTTAACTAAAAAAAAATAAAATCCTTCTGGCTGCAAACCAAACTTTGCTTCCGACACAAATTCCCATAAAATTGATGCCTACCATTTGAGAATTAGCAGCCAAACAGAAAAACCCCATCTGTCTCCAAAGGAAACCACCTTTAGTCACTCGTTAATTTGCCCTGGTGGATGTAATAGCAGACATTTGGAAATAGGCACTTTGAAACACAAAGGACACATGCCCGCTCTTGCGTGTTAGTCGTTACACCACAGGCTATGTTCAAAAAGGGAAAAGCAAATAGCTTCCACGTTACCCGTCAAAGCAAAGCCAAGTCGATGTAATGATGGGTTTCCATGGCCACATTCGGCAATTCTGAAACACAGTAACTTCAGGGTTCCGAGAGGATTCGGGCATCTTTGGTTCTTCCTTTAGAAGGAGCCCTTCCACCTATCTGCAAAGCAGCACATTTTTCAAAGTTCCCACCCAAACTCTTCAAATGGGTGTGGTTTAATTAGTTGTTGTTGGTTGGGTCCGTGTTGATTAACACATGTAAATAAAGGCATCTGGTGTTACCTCTCTCTGTTTCCATTTCACACCCTATTAAAGGCTCATTTCACAATTAATTGAAATCAGAATGAGATTTTTCAGGAGTTAATTCAGGAGCTCAGCCTTTGCCATGCCCAGGTCTCATCACTGCCAGGGGAGACTCAGCCCCACTCCCGGCAACATCCAAAATTAGAGAAAGGTATCACACAATAGCACCAGAAACGGAGCTGGAAAGGCCAGTCTGCAGCCAAACCACTCACACTCAGAACAAGAGAGGAAAGGATTCCTCTGTTCTACCAACAGGAAAAACTATATTCTTCCTTGTGCAGAGTTTAAGAGACAGCTAAGAGATCAAAGAAAGACAGACCAGGTGAGCAATGAAGTAATGCCTCTGCTACACTGAATCTACACCACGTTCGGCCCAAAGAACCGCTGAGTCCGATTCAGCCACCTTCCACTTGGATACGGTTTGGAATTGGAACTCCTCATGGATTTGTAACTGTATTTCATGAGTCACGAAAGCGCAACAGTAACACCAAACTGGATAAACACCTATCAACCACTGGGCATGCTCTCAACCCCAGAATCTGAGTTCCGACATAAACACAAATGATGCAAACTCAGCTCGCGACCACAAATGCCTCCTCAGGCTGGTTACGTTATCACTGGTTCTCCTGCTCTTTTCTACTCCTCTGCCCATCCTCGTTCCAAAAGATGCAAAGCAATAGTCAAGATGAGATTGTTGACAATTGAAAGTTCATAACACAAATGCTTTATTACAGCCACCGCCACTGCTGTTCGGGGCAGTGTGGAATCAAGGAGAAGACCACTGCTGTGATGGATTTCTGGAGCCGGGGAAGCCTGGAGCACTCTGCACACTAGATGGCATTGCACTACAAATTATCGCAGGGATTAGCAACCATTCCCCTGCCTAAGGAAAACACCAGCAAAATTATCTTACTGCTCATGTAGCCCCCGTTCCGTCTTGGAAGTCGGGCTGAGCACAACTGGGCAACATTGACAGTGGTGAACAATGGAGATGGCTCTGCAAGAGGAACCAGCCACTTGGTGGCTTCAGGCCACCGAAAACAAAGTGGCAGTTAAATTAAAGGAGCTGGGCGATTATTTATTTATTCAAAAGGAAAGCGGCCTTGCCACAAGACAAAGTGTCCTTTCTTTGGCTGCCTACCCCTGGACAAAGCGGGATACTCACTTTGGCTGCCGCCAATCAACGTGCACAAACCCAACGTTCCCTTCCTCATCCAAAAGGGTCCATTTTTATAGCGAGCCCATTCAGGAACTACTGACACAGAAAAGCCGCTTGAATGGGCCAAGAGTGAGATTGCTTTACAGTTTGTGCCCATCAGTTTTAAACAGGCTGGGTTTATATGCTGGCAACACATCTTAAGGATATAAACCACCTAGAACCCATAATATGTTACTGCTTAAGCTTATTGAGAAATGCATTCATCCACAGTCAAAAAAAACTCGGCCAATGAGCACAATTTTTTTTACAGCTATATGAGATACATATACTTTTTATCTTCCCGCATACGGCATTTCATAAAACTGCTGACTTTCAAGGAAAGTGCATTAAAATCATTGAGTTAGTTATGACGGCTTTTTCTCCTCCGAGCTCCAAAATCCATTAAATTCTGTGGGAGGTCAGTGACAGGTTTAGTCATAGTCTACTTTTCCATTTGCTGGAAAGAAGCATATTATTCCTCTGAGGGAACTGAAAATTGATACAGTCCTGTCATTCCAGGCTATTAGTCTCTTACTCACTCCCTTTTTCTGTTTTCGCCCCCACTAAATCAATATTAACTTCTTTTTCCACACTGATAAGAATCAAAGTCATTGGAAAAAATGCCGTATATACCCGCAACATCAGCAGGAGTTCAGGGGAGGAGAAAGAACAACAACAAAAAAAACCCAAATTATAATTTTGCCGGGGAGCAAGAGAACTGTGGCAACAAGAAGCTTAATTTGCTTAAGGTGTCATTGATCCTGCCTCCCTGCCGGGTCCCCTTTCCTTATGCAGAGTGCAGATAGGTTTATGCTTCGATTTCTCACTTTTGCGTCAGCTGAAGAGAGGTATTTCTGTTCTTTCTAATGCATGGGGCAAACTAAAACCGTGCTGAGTCACATTTCTTATCTTGCACTTCGAGAGCACCAGGAACAAGGAGCCGGGCTCCGAGGAGCAACGGCACTGAATGAAACTCGATGCATGCATGGGAAAAGCCAACCCTGAGGAGCCTTGAAGGCAGCAGCCTGGCTATACCGTATTCAGAGGTGCGGGAGATGGATAAAGCTGAAATTTCCTTAGGAACTGTGCCTCCTGACTTCCACGGAAGTCGTTCTGTTGGCACGCAGCCCCTGCGAACCAGCAGGACCCATCGCAGGAGGTTAAAGGAAACAAACCCGGCATTCACGACACTGCCGAACAATGCTCCCCATCGCGGATGCACAACCTCCTCCCAACATCCTTTCCACGGCCCCGTCTGCCCAGTAATTCCAGAGGCTCAGGAGAGTATTTCAGCTTGTCCTGATGTGCTCCTGAAGGCTGATTTCAAACCAGTCATTGTTACCCTTCCAGGAGCACTGGAAAACCTGGTCTTTACTCTACGTTCCCCATTTTTACCTCTCTGTCACCAAGTCCAGAGGGATCCCTGTTCTCCAAGTCACTGCCTGCAGGTACACGGTCTCCTTCCAGACTTGAGTGAAGAAAATAAGCTCAATGAGGTGACAAAGTCTACCTTTGCACATTATGCAGCAGACGCTATAAATCAGAATAAAGAATGCTGACCCAGTTTGCACGAGTATCTACTTCCACTGCAAAGCCTGGTCCGCAGGGTCTTCAAAAGCCTTATACAGCGAAGATGAATGAACCTGTCGGCATTCAGGAGATGCGCAGGCACCACTAAAACTTCTTACAAAGCTTCAGAAATAGACTGTGAGCAAAAGCAAACAAGCTCTGCCCATCACGTATGTGCCAACCACATCTTTCTGAGCAGGAATTCACGGGACTGGACTCAAGACACAGCAGTGAGGGGTGGGGGGAAATCAGTGTTACTACAGCCACATCTGAGAGCTCCTTCCCCAGGAAAGGCATTACTTATTATCTGGCTAAATACCAGCTCCTCTTGCTGACAAGAGGAGCAACAAACGAAGGAAAATAATCTCCCTGTAGTTGGCAGGAGGAAGCGATAAAAGCCGAGGGAAAGCTTACTCCATTTCCTCCCATGACCCCAGAAGTGGGAAAGATCAACAACCACTCATCTTTACAAATCAGGCTGTGTGAAACCCTGCGCTGTTGGCATTCAGCTATGCCTACAACCCCCAGTTCTACATAAAGGTTGATCTGTGACTCAATTGACCACTGAACGCGTTTTAATGTAACACAGACCTAGCACAGAGCTGTAGGGCTCCCAATGCTTTCGCATCAAGCCCATGACCTTTAGACACTCACCGACTGCTTTACCAGCTTCAGTGGGGGAAGGAGAAAGCGGGATTTTGTGCACCCATCCATGTGGACATGCATGAGAAAGAACCTTTTAGAATTTCCCATCTCAAATCCTCCCCTGCACTGTTTTTTTAAAGAAAGCAAATCAAAGTCCCTGTTCCGCAGATGGGTCCCGAGGCACAGCGCAACGCTGACAGATGTTTTATATCACCACATGCCTTTCCTACAGAAAAGCAGATGCTAAAGCATGGAAGAGACTAGCTGGACGCGTTTCCCCTCAACTACTCTCTTCTGGGAAAGACAGGCTGGAAAATTAGCAGAAGAGGCATACGGTCAAACTGGCTTTCTAAAACAAAAAGTTTTTCTAGGTGTAAAAACAAAAACTTCCCCTCTTAGACAGATGTTGCATAAAAACTTCAGCCAAACTGAAAATCTCTGGCTTGAGCGGATAGCGCGGTGCTTGTATTTATTGCATCTCTCCTGCTTCTCATGTGCACACACATGCATACACATACCTCTCATCTTCTGCTGCTCACTGGATGATTCTTTAACGTTCCTTCCAACCCAAACCACTCAATGATTCTATTCTATGATGAACTAACTTGGAGTTCTGTGAACTCACACACAACTAGATGATCATTAAGGTCTTTTCTAACCCAAACTATACTATGATTCTATGATTCACACACCCGTCCTGTACTCCTACACCTCCAGACAGCATCTTCCCACATTACGACTCTCCAGCCCGCATGCCAGGGACAATGCTGTGCCCTGTACAACATCTCCACCACTGCCTGCTGCTTCACAGGTGTCCCGAAGCATCTGCAGCCGTTATTGCCAATATACAACTTCGAATAAGCATACAGAACCCAAAATAGAGCTGACAAGTGACTGAACTGTTGTAATAGATCTTAGGAAAAATGTATTTACTGACAAAGTGGTGAAGAACTAATTGGTAGAGGCTGCCCAGGGCAGTGGTGGAGTCTCCATCCCTGGAGGGGTTCAAAAATCATGTAGACATGGCACCTCCCATATGAGGACAGGCTGAGAGAGTTGGGGTTGTTCAGCCTGGAGAAGAGAAGGCTCCAGGTAGACCTTATAGTGACCTTCCAGTACCTGAAGGGGCTACAGGAAAGCTGGGGAGGGACTGTTCACAAAGTCTTGTAGAGATAGGACGAGGGACAATGGGTATAAACTGGAGAGGGGCAGATTTAGACTGGATATAAGGAGGAATTTGTTCATGGTGAAGGTGGGGAGGCCCTGGAACAGTTTGCCCAGAGCAGTGGTGGCTGCCCCATCCCTGGAGGGGTTCCAGGCCAGGTTGGATGGGGCTTGGAGCCCCTGATCCAGTGGGAGGTGTCCCTGTCCATAGCAGGGGGTGGAACTGGATGGGCTTTAAGGCCCCTTCCAACCCAAACCATCCTATGATTCTATGATTTAGTAGTGGATAGGCAGGGTTGGGCTTGATGATCTCAAAGGTCTTTTCCAACCTAGCGATTCTATGATTCAAGATGGTAAAGATGGATTCCTGCTACACTTTTACTGGAAGTGAAGCTCTTAGTTCACTACATAATCCCCGGTCAGGGCTTGCTTACAGGTTAGTCAGCGAGGTCACACAGGCAGCTGTCTCGAGTAAGGAAAGAGGCACCAGGAAAATAAGAGCCCCCCAGAGAGCAGGCAGAGAGGAATGGCACAATGCAGCACCAGCTGAAAACCAGCATAAACAGGGACTGGATCATGACACACAGCAGCAGCGCGGCATCCAGCCTTCGACATTTCGTGTCACTCGAGACCAAGAACACTTCATTAACACTGCTCTTTCCAGAGTTTATATGTAAATGCATTGCAAACCCCGACCCAGAAAGGTCAACTGGAAAACATGAAACCGTATTTTTGCAGGAGATAAGCGCACCCAGGAATTACTCCATCATTTGCTGCCACAGATCATTTAGGTCATGCAGCAAAAGCAGTATATCATGTGTATATCCCAAACCCCAGGGGAGGGAGAAAAATCCTTCCACAGGTAAAAGAATGCAGCTTCACTATGTGAAGAGCAGCAAGAACAGTAAAGCAAATCATCTTAAATTTATCGTATGAATTAAATTATCATGAAAAATTGTAAGAAATATATTTTTTTAATTTTATTTTTGTGAAATAATTCACAAGCCATGTCTTATTTTTTTTGATCTATGTGTCAAAACCTTATCTGGTTGTCTCTGGAGTGGACTTACGAGTCAAAAATGCAGGCAAACTGCGTAAATGGCCACGGACAGATCTGAAACTCAGTTTTGATTTCTAGTTTAGAAAACCCTGCTAAGATGCCAGAGGCAGAAGATAAAACAGAAAAGATCCAACAAGAAGATTCTAAACTTTACAATTCCCAAATGACACTTGAGGGAAGGCAGGTTCCGAACAACTCGGGTCACCCTGGCAATAGGTCTGCACTCTGCAGACAGACTCCACGGGAGAACTTAGCATTGGAATTGCGGAGTTGGGCTTCTAGTTTTGCATTTAAATATTTAACCGCACTCTCCAAAGGAAAAAGGGGTTGGTACAATCCTGCCACCGTCCCCCACACTCTTTGGAAGCTCTTAAGAACCTCATTCTTTTGACGCATTTGTTCTTCATGGAGAAAATGGGAATCTCCAAGAGATTGATGAATGGCCTGAGTTCTTCATCCTCATGGCATTAGATAGGCAGAAAAAGTTAAAGGCAGTTGCGAAGGGGAAGCAGCACTCCAGGACAGAACCCTCACTGTGTCCTCTGATTAAGCATCAAGATCAAATCAGCTCTAAAAAGATCTTCTGCTTACTTTGAGCTCCTCTTATTTTAAAGTAGGCAGAAAGGGAGGGATACAGGGAGGCTTACTGAGTTCAAAGTAATGCAGGGATCATGTACCAGGGGAAATAAAACGCAACGCGGCTCATCTGGGGTGTATTCACAGTGCACATCACAGCTCTCATGTTACTGCTAAAATGCATTAATAATCCAAAACGCAGCACTCGCTAAGAGCTCCCTGCTCCAAAGAGAGTTTCCAAACCCCATCTAGCTCTTATTTAGGTTAAAAACAAATGGCAAAGATTGCCACGAAATCAAACCTTGAGCCATAAGAGAAGGTGCAAGGAAGGCTCTGAATCAGACTCTGAAGCTTCTCACACCTTCTCTGCACCCGAATAACCCGGAGCCTCCACCAGAGCAGGGCAGCACCTTTGTCCTGACACCACACTTGCTTTCTATCATGCAAACCCTTTCCATCCAGCTCCCAGTGGGTTCCCTGCCCATTCCAGGACTCCTACACTATAATCACTCCAAGACTTATAAAATAAAGGAATATAAAACCATTCACTAGCATTTCAAAGCAAATTCCTGGACTAAAAAGAAGTTGATTTGGTTTTTTTTCAACTACTTCAAGCTTGCAAAAATGGCTATTTAGTCCACAATAATTCATTTTAAAGCCCGAACATTTGGGCATCTCACATCTGCAATAAGTAAGGTTAACACTTAAGCACCATAAAAGCGATTATACAGCTGCACTGGATTTCAAAGTAACCTATAAAGAATTAAGTATCTAAACAAACTGGTAGGACCAAAGAATACCACCTACCTCAAAAATGAATTTTTCTGTGTTTTATAACAATATTTATAAGCTACACCAGTCTCCCAACAGAAAAGAATTATTTTTTAAGGCAGGTTCATGGATCCTGAACACACACAAAGCATAGGGCGCTGTGTATTTTTATTCCTGACTTGTTTTAACACTGGATTTGTAGGCATCTATTAAGTAACAGCCTTCTAAATTATTACTGACATCACTTTGAGTGTGATGGTGCCAAAAGCTCTCTCTGCACTTAGAGGTGTGACCTCCAACCGCACCACAGAAACCAATCCCTGATTACCCGGAGAAACATTTGATGGAGCTTTAAACACAGGTACACCGACCTAAACAAGCTTCTCCTCCTTCTGGGACAGAAACTATTGGAAAGGCAGAAATTTGGGATGGTGGTAGGGGAGGTCTTGCACCTTAAAAAATTGTCCCATAGCACACAATTCATTTTTTGTTAATATTTCATACAGTAGAAGGCTGGAAAGGAGAATCAAAGTCCGTTCAGTGAGATTCAAGAGACATAAAAGAAGTTTTACTTTAGGTCTTGAAGAGGCAGAGAGAGCATCACATGCTTTTCCATGTAAGTATTGTCTATTTAATAACCACAACCACAGGTCCACAGGACCGGGAATGGAAGTATTCTGTTTCACCAGAAACACGGCAAACTGAATTTGCAGGTTCTGTGGACACAATGGCCAGAAACAAGAGGTCAGAGGAAATAAGTAATTGAGATCTTTGGAATCCTCAGTGGAGATGAAGGAGCTTTCCCATACAGACACCAGGGAGGGCGAAAGGCAGAGCCTCGCCTGCAGGACATGGAAGCAGAAGCTTCCAACTTCTGCTCACACACCACGGCAAGGGCTAAAACAACAAAGTCATCGAAGTCTACAAACATGTTCAGATGCCTTCTAGACATTATAACAGTATGTGCGGGAGAGAACATGCGCTTGTGTGTCTGCCTCCCCTCTTAAACGAAAAATCTGTTGGAATCCAGAGCCCCGGGAAAGTTCAGCTCTACAGGAAACCCTCTGCACAGATTTCTCTGCTGCAAGTAAAACAAAGGACAAAGCCTGGGTCTGAGCTTTGGGAAGAGGAGGCTGAGGGGAGACCTTATTGCTCTCTACGACTGCCTGAAAGGAGGTTGTGGAGAGGAGGGAGCTGTGACAGAGGACAGGACACGGGGGAATGGCCTCAAGCTGCGCCTGGGGAGGGTCAGACTGGATATCAGGAAAAGATTTTTCATGGAAAGGGTCATGGGGCACAGGCAGAGGCTGCCCAGGGAGGGGGTGGAGTCCCCATCCCTGGAGAGGTTTAAAAGACGGGTAGACGGGGTGCTCAGGGACATGGTTTAGTGGCAGATAAGAGTGGTTGGACTCAATGTCAAGAGGTCTTTTCCAACGTGATGACTGCATGAGCTTTGCAGATCTAGAAAGCTCTTCTGACACCCATGCAGACACAGATATTGCACCGGGAACCTTGTGACAGCACAGCAAACATCTCATATGCAGTAGGTGAACACTCTTAGTGCAAGCGCGTCCCCCTGCATTTCTGAGCCTTGCGAGACAGATTATCATAGCATGGGCACAGCGACAAGTGTTTTGTTGAGCACTCAAAGACAGAATTTCCCCGATTTCACTATGAGCAAACAATCCCGACTTCATCACGCCACGTGCCCTTGCGTGAGGTTATCCCCAAGTGCAGCAGATGGTTATTCTGCAGAGACTGAAACTGCCTGGAATGTGGATCACGGAACTGCATGGAGCGAACGGTCTCCACAGGGTTCAGCATACGGACCATACCTGGTCTGCTCAAACCAACCTCTTTTAGCCAGCAAGAATGCTCAAAGACAAGCAGCCAGGGATACAGTCTGCAAGATCACGTTATATCCTATCCCCCTTCACCGGGAAATGAATCAAACAGGTCGTAGCTCAGGTTGAAGGCGCACTCACACACACTCTCCTCTGGAGAGTTAAGCTAATGAATGAACAGTTAAAAATGCTACCTCTGAGCCGCCAACTCTGTCATCAAACCTCACCCCTCCAGCACAGGAGCACAAACGACCCTTTCTGTAAGCAGGTACGGTAAACACAAAATGGAAATGTCTCCAACGTTGTTTGGTTTAACAGCAAATACATCCACGGACATGGCAAACCTCCGCTGGAGAGCAAACGCCTCCCTTGCTTCTGTCCATCTGGGGATCAAACCAACACCAAGTTTACGAGTTATTATCATCACAGCAGCTCGGCATGCCTGCAGATCTATGGGTGCAATATTATCCTGCATTTTAATACCGTTCTTGCTAACACTGTGGCTTACTATGCACAAAATCATAAGGTTTTTAATCCTTTTTCAACACTAGTGAAACAGGGATTATTTTTCTGGAGCACATGGATTCTTTTCAAATTTTTAATATACTTTAATTATACATATAATACATCTTTCTGGGTTTTTTCAGGTCATTAGACCTCAGGGAAGAAAAAATTTCCAACACAACTCTGTTCCAGTTACTAATTAAAACAATTTTTATACGTTTCTGTGACAGGCTGCTAAAGATGATTTATGACGGCGGCAAACAGCAGGAGGTCAATGCCAAAGTTAACAGCTGGGCTCATTACCGTCACTTTATGATTTACTCCTGCCATCAAACAGCCACCACGCACCAATAAAGGCTAAAAGTCCACAAACAACTCTGCTATATTTCCAGTGTTAAATGCCGAGGAAGAAAAAATTAACTGGTGGTCTCATTTTCAAGCTGGAGTGCCCCAAGTGCCCCGTTGCAGAGGGGAGCCAAGCGCGCACGGCTCTCCCTGGAAAAGCTGTGCCCAAGCAATCAGGATGGAAGTAAGAGAAGATAAAGAGAAGAAAGAGTTGGGGTTGTTCAGCCTGGAGAAGAGAAGGCTTCGAGGAGATCTTATAGAGACCTTCCAGTACCTGAAGGGGCTCCAGGAAAGCTGGAGAGGGGCTGTTCATAAAGGGTTTGTGGATAGGATCAGTGAGGACGAGGATAAACTGGAGAGGGGCAGACCTACACTGGACATTAAGATGAATTTCTTCACAATGAGAGTGGTGAGACTTCAACAGCCCAGACAGGTTGTGGCTGCCCCATCCCTGGAGGGGTTCAAGGCCAGGTTGGATGGGCCTTGGGCAGCCTGAGCCAGTGGGAGGTGTCCCTGCCCATGGCACGGGGTGGGACTGGATAATCTTTAAGGTCCCTTCCAACCCAAACTATTCAACGATTCTATGATTTTAAATCTCATCTGCTTTTAATAATTATTTGTGGGTTATAGTCTGCCCTGCTATTTAGACCCGTAGATGATCACGTTAAAATAAACAACACGCATGGAACCAGACAGAACATTGATCTAGATGAATACAAAGAGAAAACTTCCCTCCCGATGACAGGTAATCCAATACCCAACTAGCTGAGCACTGGCAGAAAAATTACAATTTAATGTGTGAAAATGATCAATCTTTAATAATTATCGATTTCATGAACTTTAAGTCAAGGGGAGGAAGGTGAGAAGGGAGGGTCCAACATGCTTTAGGAACGCCCAACAGCTAAAGCCACAGGGAACACCAGCATCAGCCCAAAGCAGGCTGAAGCTGGATGTTCCCACATAAAATATTCCAGTCTCACCTGGAAGTCCTTGGCCAGGAAGCCAGCCTGCCCTCCCCTGCTCCCGAGAGGACATCTCCCCACCTCACATGACCGATCCCCTTCTTCCTTCAGGGGTCACAAACGCCTCCAGTAAAGTGACTTTGTTGAAGCGAAAGACCTTGCTTAGCCTTGAAATCACAACCTGCCAGGACATCGAGCGGCTTTAGTGACTGGGAGACAGTTTGCACCAATCCTGCCCATTAACACTTGATCCTCAACAAGACTGTTGGCTTTCTCCAAAGAACAAGTAGAAAACGAAGGAGCAGCACCAGTGAAGTTCAGTTCTCCACACATGGAGTCGCCCTTCCAGTATAAAACCCTTGCTGGAGTTCTTCCCATTTCACTGGAAGAAAACCAAGCAGCTGGAATTTCACAGGTGTGATCTTGTTCCAGGGAAGAATTTTTCTGAGGAGTTAGTGGCAAGTTGGATGCAAGACCAGGAAAGAGAAGAATCCAAAAACTGAGGTGAACTTACTCAAATATTTTCCAAACTTTTTTTGGCACGGAGAAGCTTGGCCTAAAGACTCCCAACTTTAAAAATGTGTTGATCCTGGCGGAAGACTGTGCCGGCTTTCAGGGAGTCGCAGCTGGAATTATTAAGTTAATAAAGCAGTTTCCACCTACATTATGAACATGGTTGTTTTCATATACCCACGTCCTTGAAGCAGCCCTTGCAACACCTCCTCTACCACTTTGGAAGGCAACAATAAAGAAAGTCTACAGAAAGAAGGAGGAATGGGATGGGAAGGTCTAAAGAAGAGGAGCATAAGGCAGATCTTAGAGCAGTTGCCAGTACTGAAAAGGGTTGCGGGAAAGCTGGGGAGGGGGTCTTCATCAGGGATTGCTGGGATAGGATGAGAGGGAATG
This sequence comes from Cuculus canorus, assembly GCF_017976375.1. Classification (NCBI taxonomy): domain Eukaryota; kingdom Metazoa; phylum Chordata; class Aves; order Cuculiformes; family Cuculidae; genus Cuculus; species Cuculus canorus. Next base: position 1,740,072 of record NC_071423.1, read on the forward strand.
GTTTTCAGCTGAAAAGAGGGGAGATTGAGATGAGATCTTAGGGAGAAGTGTTTTGCTGTGAGGGTGGGGAGGCCCTGGCCCACGTTGCCCAGAGCAGTGGGGGCTGCCCCATCCCTGGAGGTGTCCAAGGCCAGGTTGGATGGGGCTTGGAGCCCCTGATCCAGTGGGAGCTGTCTCTGCCCATGGCAGGGGGTGGGACTGGATGGGCTTTGAGCTTCCTTCCACCCAAACCATTCCATTATTCTAGAATGTATCAGAGTACTTCAAAAGTAATTTGCGGGGGGAGATTAACGGCATCCACAGGTGAATGGCTAAAAAGGAACATCACCTTCCATGCACTATGGTCAAAACCACCTTCCTATTTATACAGGCAAAGCAAAACCCAGGAAAACCTTCTTTCACAGCAACAACACCCAGCACAATGCAGCTCAGCTTCTGTGATTTTTACTATGTATTTCCATATTTTCCCGGGGGAGGGGGGGAAGGGAACATGCTGCTGCTGCTTCATGTTCTGCTTTTGAAAATAAGTATTTTTTTTTTCTTTTTAAACACTTTGCAAAGGAGCGGAATAATGAAGACGTTACAGGCTGTGGTTGCTCAGGAATGCCAAGGTACTGAGAACTCCATCCCCACAGAAGAGCTGGAGGAGTGAACAAGCCCTCCTACACCAAAGGCAGGGAGCAGGCTTCGTTTAAAATCACTGATGGAAGGGGATCTGAGCTAAGCTGCCAGACAGACAGACCCAGCTCAGGGAGCTCTCTCTCCATTCCCGGTTCTTCCAGCCGACTGCCGTGGAAGGCTCTGTGGTGGAGACATCTTAAAACTCCCCCAGTTACCTCCAGAGGAGGGCATCTGGCCAGGCTTCATCGCTTTTATTCCCTCTGCAATCCATCCCAGGAAACGCTTCTACTGCATAAACAGATACACCTCCACGAACACACTTCCTGGGAATATTATTAAATAAAGAAAAAAGGCAAACCTAAAGAGGATGACCCCCCAAAAATATCTTCTCGATAGCCTTTGATGACCAAAGGTACAAGAAGAACTGAAGTGCTCTTTGCGAGGGTTCTAACTCTTAAAATGCAGCAGGGAAACACAATCAGAGGCACAAAGCACCACCACCACTGAAACGCAGCCCATCATCTTGGCTGGAAGGCTGCAGCTTGAAGAGGGCATTCAAACAGCAAACAATACTGCCGAGTTCCTAACAGGAATTCCTGGCAGCGGATGCCTCTACAGCGGAAGTGTTTCTGGTTCAAATACTTCCTTTACTGCTGATAATACGCTCCTACCACCTGCAATGTCAAGGCTTAACAGATAAGGAGAGGATCTTCCACGCACCATAATCCAACCCTGTTCCGACAGGGAGTTATTTTTAGAAGGCAGCTACATAAATGCAAACACAGAGATACGGATACTGCGCTGTTTGAAGGGGGAAATGTGTGTCAAATGCAAGATTGCTGGTGTGATATGAAAGTGCATTACAGCCCTTTCTCTCCTTTAGCAACGTTTTTTTCACCAAGCATGGAATATTACCATAGAATCATAGAATAGTTTGGGTTGGAAGGGACATTAAAGATCATCCACTTCCAACCGCCCATGGGCAGGGACATCCCACTGGCTCAGGTGCCCAAAGCCCATCCAACCTGGCCTTGAACACCTCCAGGGATGGGGCAGCCACCACTGCTCTGGGCAACCTGGGCCAGAGCCTCACCACTCTCATGGTGAAGAAATTCATCCTAATGTCCAGTCTAAATCTGCCCCTCTCCAATTTATACCCATTACCCCTCATCCTATCCCCACAAGCCTTTATGAACAGCCCCTCTCCAGCTTTCCTGGAGCCCCTTCAGGTACTGGAAGGTCACTATAAGGTCTCCTCTGAGCCTTCTCTTCTCCAGGCTGAACAATCCCAACTCTCTCAGCCTGTCCTTGAATGGAAGGTGCTCCAGCCCTTGGATCATCTTTGTAGCCTCCTCTGGACCCGTTCCAACAGCTCCATCTCCTTTTTACATTGAGGATTCCAGAACTGGACACAGTATTCCAGATGAGGTCTCACAAGAGAGGAATAGAGGGGCAGAATCACTTCCCTCGACCTGTTGGTCACGCTTCTAATCACGCTTTCATTATCTGGGAAGCAGAGTTGATCAGCTCTCCATATGCCATTACCAAAACCTATTCAACTAACAAAGTCTTTATTTCTGGCAGGGAGCAAAGACATTTACAGAACACCTAATCACTATTTCTCTTTTTATATTAACGGCTCATAGCACTAAGTGAAGTAAAATCCCATTTGCACCACATTAGAGGGAATCATTCCAACCTGTGTAACTCGGTAATAGAGGGGGGGTTGTAGAAATAGTGCAGTCCCTGGGTGTCACCAAGCCCTAAAGCTCACTAATAGGCACCGAGACTGCAACACAGCTGCTGTGCTGAGACACTTCACAGTTGTACATCAATAAGTTAACTCAACAGTCCTAAGTTAAAACACAGATTGGAACCTGCAACCAAACCATGCTCATGCATTGACCTTCAACTCAAACCAATGTCTGGAAGATGCTGCCCCATTTACTGTATCACATCAACTCTTTCCATGTTAGCTCAGCTATTTGCAGGATACGCACAGCGCTGGAACAACCCAAGCCCCTACAAAGGATGCTTTTCCAACCAGCACACGCTGAAATCATGCTTGAATTTAACAAGCTGCCTTAGAAACGGATTGTGAATGTATTATTTTAAGTTACATGGGGATGATTTAGGCTTCTAAATCATCTGGGAGGATTTAACTTCTGAAGTTAAAAATTGTGGTGAGGTTTAGACCGGATATTGGGAAACATTCTTCATTGAAAAGGTTGTCAAGCATTGGAAGAGGCAGCACAAGGAAGGGGTTGAGTCACCATCTCTGGAGGAATTTCAAAGAGGTGTAGATGTGGTGCTTAGGGACACGGTTGAGTGGTGGCTTGGCAGTGCTGGGTTAAGGGTTAGACTTTCCCAACCTAATCGATTCTATGATTTTATGTGAGCCCTTCTGTCTCAACGCAAGACCTGGAAGAGATGCTGAGGATCTTCCAATCCATCCTTCAGTGATTAACTGAACGTGAACTTGAGCTCTACAGCAACACGCCTGCAACCAACACGCTTGCTTTGTATAGTAACAAACTGAGTTTTGACCTTCTAGAGAGGAGAGGCATCGTAGGCAGAGGTTAGCCAGGTCCTCGGGAAAGGCAGCACAGCTCAAGAGAGAAGGAAGCCAGCAGAAACGACCTAACCCATGTGGAGTAGTCCTTCTCAGCCACAGCTGAGTAGCATCTTCTTTGGGAGACAGACCATAGCGAGGCTGATCCCGTTCTGCTCCCGCTAACAGGACTCCTAAACATTTATCCAAAGTTAGACTGAAATAAACCTATTACACAGAACCTGGCTTTCCATGGTGAATTTAAGAATCGATGATGTAGCCTTGAAAAAGAAACGCAGCAATAAATGTAAGGTATTTCAGCAAAATGCCAGTGAGTTTCTGACACCAATGCAATCTGTAACGCCCTCCTGTAACTCCAGCTTTGACACGAACTACTCTTGCCTGGTGAACCAGCAAATTCCTCTCGATGCAATACAGGTCTTGCCGACCAGATGCAGGTAAGGGTAAATATATCACTATTGAAAGTGGCATAGCAGAACGTTTCCAAAGAGAAAATCATCTCCAAACGCACCTGGTTTTGTTAGCATGAAGCGAGCATAAGAACAAATCCTTTTTTATACATCTCAGAAAGCTAATTTAAAACCATTTCAGGAGGTGAAATGCCAAGATATTAATACCGATTGCACCATGAGATCGTATTATAAGTGACATCAACGTTACAAAACAATCTGAAATGTGGCCAGGCTGTTAATAGACAGCATTACACAATTCCTGACACAGCCAGATAATGCTGCATTTCTGCTATGCAAATTTTCAACAGTGAATAGATTTTGAACAGAGTTTACACCCACTGCTCCTCCGATGCAACTCAGTAATTCGTGATTAGGTGCCAAGCTGTCATTTACAAATCACTCCAACCCATTGCTATTTTCTAGCCTACCTTGCTATCACAAAGCAGCCACCAACGAATGCTGTTGGATTAAAATGTATGAGCCCTACCTGAACCTATCTTTAAGCCCATAAACTAACACCGCTACTGCTGTTATCAATAGTTTTCTTTTGTTTTGCCATTAATACTGGTCTTCTCCTACTAAGCAAATACTGTAATTCCCTACCTTTTCACATGTCAGGAGCAAAGCTCCATTCTCAAAGTATTTTTATCCATATTACACAGTCATTACAGTGAGGGAATCTATCAGAAAAAGGACCAGAGGCACGGAGCTGGTCCGAGTCACCTTTTCTAAGCACGTTTTGCTTTAGGTACTTGGATATTTAAGTGTGTTAGTTTTCTAGTGGTAGCAGTGGTGGAAACAGGAATTGCCTTCCCCAACATACAGACATCCACACTTTTATGACCGTGCCTCCCACGCTGCCATGGTCATCCAATATTCTCCTGGCTTCACAACAGAGAAAACAGCTCAGGGGGTGTGACCCGGTGGAACAATCCAAACTGCTTTGTTTTCCTGAGCCACTCTTCCCCAGTTATTGGTTTGCAGTTGGTGACCAGTTTAAGCTGAAAGAGGGCAGATGAAGATAAAATCTTAGGAAGAAATGCTTTCCTGCGAGGGTGAGGAGGCCCTGGCCCAGGTTGCCCAGAGCAGTGGTGGCTGCCCCATCCCTGGAGGGGTTCCAGGCCAGGTTGGATGGGGCTTGGAGCCCCTGATCCAGTGGGAGGTGTCCCTGCCCATGGCAGGGGTTGGACTGGATGGGCTTTGAGGTCCCTTCCAAACCATTCTTTGATTCTACGACCTGCCAGCGCCAGAAGACAAGCAAGCAGGAGCACAGAAAGCAATGACACCAAAGAAATGAATGCTGGGCAGCTCGCGCTCCTGCTTGTGGAAACTTTCCACCAGGATATGCCTCAGGGTTGGTGGCAGAACAACATGAAGACAGTCTGTAAAGAACATATCACCTGATCTTACTTCTCTCTTACAAACACAAAAATCTCAGCACATCAACCCTACAAGTATGCCCTGACAACCTGAAAACATTCCAAGGAATGCTTAAACCCCCAAAATTATCACAGAATCATAGTATGGTTTGGGTCAGAAGGGACCTCAAAGCCCATCCAGTTCCAACCCCCCCTTGCCATGGGCAGGGACACCTCCCACTGGATCAGGGTGCTCAAAATGCTTTAAATACTACCGCCACACAAAAGCTGTGATCCCTCTCTCGCAAGTCTTGCGGAACATCTCTGAACGATGGATAGGAAAACTCAGATGACCACACGATGCAAAATCCATTTGCATGGACAGAAAACAGCTCAACACTTGCGGCAACATAAAACCTCCCTCTCAAACCACTAAAAAAAATCAGTGGTGTCCATTCAGACAATCACCAGGCGACAGAACAGGGATGTGGGTTAGTCACACTATTCCTGTACAGAGAAAATGGAAATAAAGAAAGTCAGATTTGCTCCGGAAGCTGAAGGATTGCTCCTGCCCGTGCCAGCCCATCTGACACAAGTTGAGCTCTTGGTGCTGCCGTCCCCTCGAGCTCTATTTTGTCTGACTCGCCGTGTCTTTGTGTGTGTGTGTCTGCCAAAGCCCATGCACCCCGCGCTCAGCAGAACGGACCTACTTAGAGCCACGGAGTGTGAATAATAGCAGAGACGAGCCTTGAATAGAACTCAAAACTCCCTCTCAGTAGGAATTTTACAGAGAGAGAAAAAACGGACGCGTAATTCTGCTTGCAAAACTGTCAACTTGAAAGGCTGTAAATAATTCACTCTCTATTACAGGAAATGTTTTACAAATGACAAGGTTGTAACCTCTGTTTGGCTGCAAGGCTGGCAGATGCTGGAGGCATTCCTGCCTCTCTAAGTGCAGAACAAGATGTGCCCTGCTCACGAGAAACCAGCAGCGATTCTTGGTTCCCAGCCCTCCCCAGCGCTGTGAAACGCTTCTGCCTCCGTTTCCGATGGATGGATCGCAAAGAAGTGAAGTCTGCACACTTCTAGAGATGCAACTCTCGGCCTGACTGGCAATTTCCTGTGCTCTGATGACACAGCTGCTGCAATGCACAATGCAGAGCTAAGATAACACCAAGAGAATGGATAAACTTGAATTATTTATATTTATAGAAATACATTCAGGCAATTGTTTAAAAGATACACACACAGAAGCTAAAAAAATGCGTGCAGTTATTATAGAAGGCTCAATAATGAATGTTCGATGTAGTCTAAAAACAGGGACATCAGTCACATTCAGAGGCAATAAAATCACGCCCAGCCTCAAAGGGGCGGCCACGTGGCTGAGGGCCGATTCGAGCCAATTCCAAAGAAAGAGACTCTGTTCCTTTAACTTCTTATCACTAAACATTTTGCAACAAACTCAAGGAGCCTTAAGGAAGGTCCCTCTGTGCCTTTCCCCTCCAGGTTAGTCGGCAGCCAAACACAATGAGGCTTTGTATATAAAAGAAACTTGAAACTCACCTGGATGTTGCCAAAGTCCACGTTTTCATAATGGAAATGTGCACATTCAGCCATCTTCGGGAAATGGCCCTTGGTAAAGGATAACCTGAAGCACATCAAAAGCACCCCATAAGACATCCAAGTGAGCGAAACAAGGCTCAGCACCCAACACCGTTATAAAATGCAGTGACCGATATAAAACAATGACGACTTTCTCATCCTAAAGCCAAGGGAACAGAGGGGTTTGCTGATGTGATGCACCAAAACCACGGGGAAAGGAACTGAGTGAGAAAGGAGAATTGCAAAGTGCCTTTCATCATCGCATCTTTAAAGAACTGCGTGGGATTTCATCCACACCAAAGCCCACATCTCGACAAAACAGTGCAGGGAGAAGCCGCTCTACCTTTACAAACACATTTTCGCAGTGCAAATAAACAGCCTTACACGAGACACATAGGAAAGTAGAACTTTACCTGTGAAAGGCATCACAGCCCATCAGTCCCGGGTTGATGTATCTGAGGGTGCAGAACAAACGCTATTTATCCTTTGCCTTTTTAAAAGTCAAAAGTGAGGCATAATTATTCCCAAGTGTCTCCAGCTACAACGGTGGCTGACAGGGAGCTCCTCTGGCTCGGCGACGGGCTCTTGCTTCTGCCGAAGCTATTATAGACTCCTATAGATATTTCTGGTGGCGAGCCAATGAGATTGTCATTATCTAACTCTCTCTTCCCACGGGAATCTAAGTGGGAAGTGAGATGCAGCATCTGGCTGCTCAGAACTAGAACAAAGAGCCATTCCCCTTACAGCATCCGAGCTCTAAGGAGAGGTGATCTGAGAGCACGGATCAATCAGTATTGGGGAGCTGTGGCCCTCGAGTCAGCAGTCTCAGCAAAGACAAGCCAAGTCATATTGATTACTTGTGATCCTCTGTGCGTTAGAGGTTTGAAACCTTAGCTGCAAGCATAATAAGTTGGATTACATTCTCTGGGAGAGAATAAGAGAGAGAAAGGGAGTGTAACCCACCAAAAAAAGAACATTCTGGGAGATTAGAGAAGGAAAAAAATCCCTAAAAAATAAAAAATGGTGCAAAACTCTTTTGAATAAAACTTACAGAGCCAAATAAAAAAAAAAAAGAGAGAAAATATCAAATAAAAACTAGGTCTAGGCCACCCACTTGTCCTGGTTTAGCTTCTAAGAGCATGGGAAGACAGGGAGAAGGGTCTCATTTATACATGGCTTGGGCTTCTTTTTAGGTTTGTTTATATATATATATATGTTCTCTGGGTTTTTTTTAAACAAATCCATTTGAGGAAGAAAACACAAAAATTTAAAAACACAGTAACAGTGAGTAACTTTAATAAACTTTTTGCTTTCTATAGCCAGAAACAGCTGAGAACGCCAAAAAAAAACACCCTCTCATGCCCTCAGTTTTAGACTACATTAGCTATAATTTACTTTATTTCGCATGGATTTGGGTTGCTCAGGTGAAGATACTGTCAGAAACTGTTGCCAAATGCCCCAGTCGCATAGCGGTACAACAACTAAAACCCACGACATCAAGCCCAGCAGAGACAGAAAACTCAAAGAACACTGCTCTTACTTTTTCACATTCTTCACTTTCATACTTGCTGTACTGCCGCAGGTCCGGAGCGGCAGCTCCCCTGTAATGTCCGGGATATCTGCGCCTCTTGCCTGCAACAAAGAAGAAGTAAAGCGTTCAAAATGGGACTGCATGCTCTGGACCGGTGCTGGACAAGCAGGAGCCCATGGAATGTTACATAGATGGAATCTCAGAATGGTTTGGGTTGAAGGGGACCTCAAAGCCCATCAAGTCCCAACCCCTGCCATGGGCAGGGACACCTCCCACTGGATCAGGGGCTCCAAGCCCCATCCAACCTGGCCTGGAACCTCTCCAGGGATGGGGCAGCCACCACTGCTCTGGGCACCCTGGGCCAGGGCCTCCCCACCCTCACAGCAAAACATTTCTCCCTAAGATCTCATCTCAATCTCCCCTCTTTCAGCTGAAAACCATTCCCTCTCATCCTATCCCTGCCCTCCCTGATCCAGAGCCCCTCCCCAGCTTTCCTGGAGCCCCTTTCAGTACTGGAAACTGCTCTAAGATCTCCCTGGAGCCTTATGCTCCTCTTCTTTAGATCTTCCCATCCCTCCTTCCCTCTGTAGACTTTCTTTATTGTTGCCTTCCAAAGTGGTAGAGGAGGTGTTGCAAGGGCTGCTTCAAGGACTTGGGTATAGAAAAACAACTGGAAGCTCCTCTGAGGTCTCCCTGAAGCCTTCTCTTCTGCAGGCTGAACAACCCCAACTCTCTCAGCCTGTCCTTGTATCAGATCATCTCCATGGCCTCCTCTGAACCTGCTCCAACAGCTCCATGTCCTTCCTGTGCTGAGGACTCCAGAACTGAACACAGGGCTCCAGGTGAGGTCTCACCAGAGTGGAGTACCAGCGCCTCCCCACCCTCTCAGCAAAACATTTCTCCCTAAGGTCTCATCTCAACCTCCCCTCTTTCAGCTTAAACCATTCACTCTCGCCCTATCCCTGCCCTCCCTGATCCAGAGCCCCTCCGCAGCTTTCCTGTAGGTTTGTATGGAATGTAGATTAGGATAAAAGCAACCACGCTGCAGGAGAACCTGTTTTGCCCTTGATCCAGGGAAGCCGGGATGACCCTGGCTCAGCAGTGTTCACCCAGTAGAGCCACCCTGGCTCACACAGGACTGGAGTAGAGCACATTCTCTGTGCTCCGGCAAATTCCTGTTGTTCCCAGCGCTGCCCCTGGAAATGGGATGGTGCAGCTACTGTCAGGGAGCTCCTCCCATCACCGCTACTCAAAGGGGACCCCAAAGACACTCACTCTCCCAGTTGCACCTCTCACAGCCTGAGCATCGCACTGCTCTGACTCCGCTGTCCACAGCGGTACAGAACACACACTCCCACTCACCGAAGACAACAAGGACAATATCCATAGCCTTAAATAAACCCATCCTGGGTAAGAGATTTCCTAAGCACACAATTCCTCCAGGATCTAACAGGACACTTGAGAGACTCTGTGAAGTTCAACATTAAGAGGATCTTATTCCATGATCTATGATCTATTCTATGATCACTGATTTAATAAATCTTACAGGTCTTTTACATAAGAAAATAATTAATTACAGTAATAAACGTGTGATTCCTGTAAGTTGCTTTCAGGCAACGTTGGATGCGCCTACCTTAATTTTCTAGAGAGCAGAATTTCTGTAGGAAGAAACACAATATTTCTCTTCCATCAGCAGCAGAAGCCGGTGGGATAGAAAATGGATATACAAACCTGACAGAACAATGAGGGCTTCAAGCCAGTTTGCAGCAGTGGGCAGAGACCACCCTGGATCGAACACAAAGTGGCGTCGGCAACGCTGACACCTCCAGGAGACTGAAATGCCAGCACCCCTCTCTATATAAAGGTGTGTTATCCTCTTTTCCCAACTGAGCCACGTCCAAATGGCGCCGGAAGGAGATACCCGTCTCTCGCGTTTCCAACAAACTGCCCGTGTCCATTTAAATGGATAAAGAGACACAATACAATAATTATTGCAGTCGCTTCTCCAACTAGATTTGCACTCTTCGGACTCTGCTGTAGAACAACTGCCTCTCACAGATGAGGAACAAGGGCTGAACAGTGATTTGTCCAAGCTACAGTCTTTAGTATGAGGTACTAACACAAGAAAAGACTTATGAACGGATAGATAAATAAGTGAATGGATAGATAAGTAAGAAAAAAACTTATCAGCATTTTAGACATCACACCACTCCAAAATGAACCGCAGCTACTTCCCACCCAACCCAAAAGACACACAGCTACAGAACAGCGCACTTTATTAACTACTGCACCTGTTTTGATCCAAACCCTGGCATGCAAAATGTCACCCTAGATCGCCCTCCACTCCAAACACAAACCAAACGCTCCAAATGAGATTTGTCATCTTTTATGATTTGTTCCATGGTAATTTAATTTTAAAAAGCATTTTGAAACAGTTGACTTATTTCCATCTGCAATTAGCCAGCGAGCTCCTCACCTCCCTCTTTTCTAGGCTTTGCTGTTCCGTGAAAACCTCGTAATTGCATAGCAAATCTGTTTATGCAAATTATTAAGTCCAATTGTCACAGCTTATTGTCACTGCTGCACCAATCTGCTTTGGTCCAAAACCTGGTAAACAAATCAGGGCTCGATCCAGAAAGCAGTCTATTGATTTATCCGATGTCCAGTCCTCTTCCATTTCACTGGAAGGCTTTTGAGCAACACCACTCCACCGGTCCCCTCCAAATGAAGATATTCCTCTACCAAAAATCCACTCAAAACTACAATTGTATCAGTAAGCAGTTAGGACAAATATTTAAGAACTTCAGTGCTTTATAACAGGTACCTACACTGATCTCAAGGCAGATCCCACAGATGCGTTTGCTCTAAGAAGAGGAGTGACCAACAGGTTGAGGGAGGAGATTCTCCCCAAGTACTCCACTCTGGTGAGACCTCACCCAGAGCCCTGCGTTCAGTTCTGGAGTCCCCAGCACAGGAAGGACATGGAGCTGTTGGACCAGGTTCAGAGGAGGCCACGGAGATGATCTGATACAAGGACAGGCTGAGAGAGTTGGGGTTGTTCAGCCTGCAGAAGAGAAGGCTTCAGGGAGACCTCAGAGCAGCCTCCAGTTGTTTTCATATACCCACGTCCTTGAAGCAGCCCTTGCAACACCTCCTCTACCACTTTGGAAGGCAACAATAAAGAAAGTCTACAGAAAGAAGGAGGAATGGGATAGGAAGGTCTAAAGAACAGGAGCATAAGGGAGATCTTGGAGCAGTTTCCAGTAGTGAAAGGGGTTGTGGGAAAGCTGGGGAGGGTCTCTTCATCGGAGAGTGCATGGACAGGACGAGGGGGAACGGTTTCAGGCTGAAAGAAGGGAGATTGGGATGAGATCTCAGGAAGAAATGTTTTGCTGTGAGGGTGGAGAGGCCCTGGCCCAGGTTGCCCAGAGCAGCGGTGGCTGCCCCATCCCTGGAGGGGTTCCAGGCCAGGTTGGATGGGGCTTGGAGCCCCTGATCCAGTGGGAGGTGTCCCTGCCCATGGCAGGGGGTGGGACTGGATGGGCTTTGAGGTCCCTTCCAACCCAACCCATTCCATTATTTTATGATTCTCAGCAATTTTGGGGAGAATACTTGCCTTTGTGTCCCACTCCCCGATGGACGGTCATTCCATTTTGAAATCATCACAGCCCTTGACTGGGGAGGTACCAGAAGGAACCCTGAAGCACCTCCATCACTTTTGCAACTTTCAGCTGCTGCTGTCAAACTCCCTGGGAATCAGAGAGCTCTCACAAATCGGAGTATCCAGCTTTAAGCACCCAAGTTTGAACTTCCTGGTCTTTATATTTATAGACTTGATTTGAAAAACCTCAGCTTTCTGCTTTCCAGCACACAAAACCTTAGTCATAAATAATTTCTATCTAACTACTCCACTGGATAATACAAAAGGATTTTCTCCTAAAAAGTCTCATTGCATTTATCAGAAAACATGTCAACCTGTCTCCCTCACATCCAGAAACGTAATACAATTTGAAAATACACATAAAATTGAAGAAAACAGTCCAGTGAACACGATGTGAAGTTCCCTCTTTGGTATCCTCAGTAGGGGAGAGTGAACCTACGCAAAATCCCCAGTTCTCCTCCTGCCACAGGCTGACAGTGGGACTCACAAGACAAGAAGAAACCACGGAATCCCACCAAGCTCCAGCAATTCTAGAACAGGCAAACAGGTTTTCCATAATACTACTGTAAATCCATATACAGGAACTGATGCAAGGCAAGACTTGACAGGTCAGCATGGAGCCAGGCTACTGAATTCAAGGATTTCTCAAGGCAGAAATTTACTCTTCTCCAAGAACACCACAAAGCAAAGACACCTATCAGACAGGCAGTAACATGTAAGCATCTTTCTACCACTGCACTCCAACCAAAACCAGTTTGGAGGGACCAGATTGCTCTGGATTCCTTCAGCACATGGCCTCGTTTCTAAAACTGGCAGAGATGATTCAAAATGCTCGCTGGTTTCCATGACAGTCTTTCCTTCACATCATCTTTATTTCCCCTCAATTTTCCTTAACGAGGGGAATAAAGAGGGAAAAAAAAAACCAACAAAAAATACAACAAAACCCTCCAGAACTTTCCCCAAAACCCAAGCTTTGCTATTTTACTTCTTCCTGATGAACAGCAGAAGACAGAGATGTTGTTTCAGTCAAAGCCGTTCCTCTGTGATGAGTAACGGTCTACTCAACCTGAGCGAGAGGACGCTCTGCAGGGGCCACAACACACACGGTTTGCTCTCTGCAGTGGGTGTTCATGCACTCCTGTGCATGAACTCATGCACTCTTCCAAATCACTGAATTGTAGAATCATAGAATAGTTTGGGTTGGAAAGGACCTTAAAGATCATCTAGTCCCAATTCCCCTGCCATGGGCAGGGACATCCCACTGGATCAAGGGCTCCAAGCCCCATCCAACCCGGCCTTGAACACCTCCAGGGATGGGGCAGCCACCACTGCTCTGGGCACCCTGAGCCAGTGTGTCCCTACTCTCACGGTGAAGAAATTCTTCCATAAGTCGAGCCTAAATCTGCCCCTCTCCAGTTTATACCCGTTTCCCCTCGTCCTATCTCCACACGCCTTTGTGAACAGCCCCTCTCCAGCTTTCCTGTAGCCCCTTCAGGTACTGGAAGGTTGCTTTTAGGTCTCCTCTGAGCCTTCTCTTCTCCAGGCTGAACAACCCCAACTCTCTCAGCCTGTCCTTGGATGGGAGCTGCTCCAGCCCTTGGATCATCTTTGTAGCCTCCTCTGGGCCCGTTCCAACAGCTCCAAGTCTTGGGTACCAGGTAGCTACACAAAGCTGGCCCAGCATCCGCTTCCTTGCAGAGCTTCCTTGGCAAGGTTAAAAAGGAACAGTCCCACCAGGCAAATGCCTCCATCAGTATCACCCTGCTCAAAGAGTTTGCTTGAAGGACAATGGAAGAAGAAAGAGAGTTCACCACAGCTTCATAGTCCCCAGCCACAATCATACTCCAGAGGAAGGAAGCTCTACTCTTAATTACATGAGAGTAACAGCCATCCTAGTTCTCCACAATAAATAAATCAATAAAGCAAAGGAAAAATGCCTTTATTAAATTGAGAGTCCGCACGTCAGAGCTACCTCCAATACCTCCAAATGAAAGGTCCCAGTTTTGCAGCGTTTATGTGTCCAAGCACTATCCTTAAGAGGATTACAATGTCCCTGAGCTCAAGAGGGCTGGAACTGGGTCACTTTTTGAATGGAAGAAAAGTGTGGCAATTGATGAAGATATTCATCCAAAAAGTGTCAGTGCCAATATGATGGGGAATGGTGTAGGGAGTGTTAGGAATGGTTGGACTCGATGACCCAGTGGGTCCCTTCCAACCTGGTGATTCTATGATTCTATGATTCTAGGAAATGAAAGTATTTGCCAAGGTCTTCATATCGCTACTGCCCACCAATTCATTTAGGGGATGCAAATGAGCATCCCAAGTATTTTATACAGGTCGTTTGTGTCGCTTTAACACACTGCAGCTACATTTTCCAGAGTTGCTTAAGACATTTGGATGCATTTAAAATGCAGAAGCAACTGCATCTGGTTTATATGCCCAGCCCTGACGACCTCAACTTAAACAAAAAAAATATCTGCCTCTTATTCTGCAGCAGTTTTACCAAAAAGTGAAAAACCAAAACAAATACCCCCCTCCAACTGTGCATATCCAAACTGGCCGTGTTAAAAATTGCTGTCTCTGCTATTCGCAGCCAGCTCAGCAGAGCGCAGCACCGGCACGTTCAATAACGCCGCGACACGGCAAAGCTGCACAGCAGGGCAGGCTCCGGGGTACCCGTCTGTCTGCTGTGCTCTCACACTCTCCCTCAGAAAGGAGGAAGCCATCGGAGAAACGATACCTTTGAGCGTATATGGGCTCTAACATCTTCTGCCGAGAGCGACCCGAGGCACTGCGTGCGAAGAAACAGCTCCGAGATCCAACAGCACAAAGATGCTTCGGAGAAAGAGAAAGCACTGAACGTTTTATTTCTTTTTAATTGAAGTCATCACTTAACTCCCTGCCTACTGCAAATGTCTCGATCCCTGTGGCAAAGATAAAAGGAAAAACCTTTCCGAGGTGCCAAAGGAGAGCTGCAGGGCTGCCTTATGCGCAGGCAGAGCTCAGGGCCAGAACGGCTGCAGTAATTAGAGGCAGTGCTGCCTTTTTAACTTAGCTCTCGGTTTGGGGAATGGGGAATGCAGGCGAACAGTGACCCGACCAGGGATGCCCTTAAAATCTCATGGTAAATGAGAAACATAACAGAGAAAAGCCAGTGGAAGAGTGACAAGTGCTTCCAGCAGGGAAACTCTGAATAGTGGCTCCACACATTCTCAACCCCATGGCTAAAAAATCTGCATTCAATAAAGAAGATACTTCAATCTGTATCATTTTTCTGAGTTTAGGACTTTTAATTCCATTTTCCACATTCCCCGTCAATGCTGAATTGTTCTAGCCAGTACTCACTGCATGGCATGGGTAGCAGGGAATTCTTCTCTCTCAGAAGACCACACAGGATGTGTTTCTTCTGCTCCCAGCTTCTCCTCTCCAAAGGAGGGGGAAATAAGAAAAAGGAAGAAAAGCTTTTAAGCACTGCCATGAGCTGGCAAACGAAGGGAAACCTCTCATTCCTGAGACTTAACAGAGGAGTTAGTCCAGAGCATCTATTTACCAGAGTTTAAAGGATCTGCCCGGAATGAACAAAGAGCAATTTCTTAACTATTCATCTACTGTGTTTCCAAATAAAGGTCACCACCTCACAGCTACGTGGGTAAAACCCTCTTCAGCTCACGTGTAAAACAATGAATTCATAGAATCACAGAATGGTTTGGGTCAGAAGGGACCTCAAATCCCGTCCAGTCCCACCCCCTGCCATGGGCAGGGACCCCTCCCACTGGATCAGGGGCTCCAAGCCCCATCCAACCTGGCCTGGAACCCCTCCAGGGATGGGGCAGCCACCACTGCTCTGGGCAACCTGGGCCAGTGATTCACTAAGTGGGATCCAAGACACAGAGCATGGCAACTGTGTGAACTTTCTTTGGCAGTATTATTGTCACTGTGACCAGAATTCACCTCTGGAAAGCAGGCTGGGTTTCTGTCATGACAAGTTTTCCTCAGAGAGGCTTAAAGAAACGCCTGGACTCGCACCGATTCTCTGAAGACACATCAAATGCACCCAAAGGACAACAGGGGTTATTTCCAGCCAAACACTCTCACACTTGTATTTTCTTTCATTTGGTTTAGAGATAAAAATGGATGCAGTGAGTTAAAACGAACTAAGGACAACGTTAGCATGATAACTACCTGCCAGCTTTAAGTTTGGACCTAACATCGCTCTGGGAAGGCGCAGTGAGATGCTTTATTGCCATTCAGGAGGATCCCAGGCCGGGAGCCGCAGCGGTACAGTACCGAGCCCCACACAATAGAGCGCTGCCTGAGGAATGTACTTGCTTTAAGAACACAAATCCCACATACAATACGCGTGGGAAAGGCAGCAGGGTTGAGTCCTTCCTCTGTACAGCCTACAAAATAAATTAGAGAAAAGAACCACAGAAAACAGAATAACCAATGAGCGCAAGACTCCAATTCCAGCTCCTTGTAAAAAGAAACCCCCCAAATCCAAGAGTTCGTGTGATGTTTGTTGTTTCACAAAGGGAGGAGGGGATCCGAACCACGGCTGTTATAAAAGGACAAGTGGAGCTCTGGGTTGTTACAGTAGAAAGCGATTTCACATCACACAAAGAGCTACGGAGAGGAATGCTGCCTTTATCGAGCAAAAACCCCTCTGTCATTCTCCGGCCATATACAGCAATTATGCAAATAACAAGGTTGTGTTATAGGTATAAATCAGCTTAGAAACTGGAGGATTTTCCCACTGCAGTAGAAGAAAGACTGGGAAGGCGGAAAAAAACAGCAGCCTGACATTTAACCCCAATATCTGAGTCACTGGAGCTAACACGAATTGGTATTTATGCGCGAAAGCCAACCTGGACTCGGCTTTTTGTTTATAAAGAGAGCTGTTTCCAACAGCACGAAACACAAAACCAGTATGCGATATACTCATTTTCCAAGCCCTCCTAATAACACAGTAATGTGAAGAATGTCTCTACTTCTAAGATGCAATTTATACCATAAGCAGTCCATAACCTCCTGAACGACAGACGGAAGGAAGCAGCTCATTCCAGGGTTACCCAGGGGAGTTTGGCCTGTGATCAAACCCTGCGCTGGCTGAGCCACTGCGGTGGCCTCCAGCTCCAGCTGCTGGTCCCGAACCAGGGCAGGGGCCCTTAAACCCACCTTCCTGACCAACTGTCCCAAAGGCCGCTCAGCCTCCGTGAGCCAGTCCTCCACACCGGGGCAGGGACACGCTGGCACACGCGAGGGGATGCTGCTCTCCAGGAAGGGCTGATGGCACTCGGGCAAGGTCAGAGCCAGACACGACGTAGGCAGCAGGAGCTCTGGAAAAGGCTTTCCACACCACTGCTCAGCAGAACTGGGAACGTGAGTGACAACCTTATGGCACTAAGAACGTGGATTGTGTAGAAGCTGATGGTGACTCATAGAATCATGGAATATTTTGGGTTGGAAGGGACTTTAAAGATCATCCAGTTCCAACCCCACTGCCATGGGCAGGGACATCCCACTGGATCAGGCTGCCCAAGGACCATCCAACCTGGCCTTGATCACCTCCAGGGATGGGGCAGCCACAGCCTACCTGGGCAGCCTGGGCCAGTGTCTCACCACTCTCATCGTAAAGAAATTCATCCTAATGTCAAGTCTTAATCTGCCCCTCTCCAGGTTTCACCTTTTCCCCCTCGTCCTGTCCCCACAAGCCTTTATGAATAGTCCCTCTCCAGCTTTCTTGTAGCCCTCTCAGGTACTGGAAGGTCACTATAAGATCTTCTCAGAGCCTTCTCTTCTCCAGGCTGAACAACCCCAACTCTCTCAGCCTGTCCTCCTGTGGAAGGTGCTCCAGCCCTCAGATCATCTTTGTAGCCTCCTCTGGACCTGTTCCAACAGCTCCATCTCCTTCTTATGTTGAAGATTCCAGAACTGGACACAGGATTCCAGATGAGGTCTCACAAGAGAGGAACAGAGGGGCAGAATCCCCTCCCTCCCTGCTGGCCACGCGGCTTTGGATGCAGCCCAGGACACAGTTGGCCTTCTGGGCTGTGAGCGCACATTGCCGGCTGATGTCGAGATTCTCATCAATCAGCACCCCAAGTCCTTCTCTGCAGGGCTGCTCGCAATCACATCATCCCCCATTGTGTACTGAAAATGTGGATGGCCCTGAGGATCTCCAAGAACATTTCACTGCACTCATACACTTATTAAGTAAAAACAAGGGATTTTTTTCCCCCTAAAGATCAATATTTCAGGAACAAAAAAAAAAAAAAACCTCTGAGACATAAAACCAAAACCACATGCACAGAGAAAAACCCATAACAAATTAAGAAGACATTCCTACCCGGGCACACCACTGTAACATGCCAGAACACCTATTTGGATTGAAAACCATGGGCACTCAGCCACATACAAATAAAGGGAAAAAACTGTGCCACGAAGCAAGAACCAGCAGTTAAAACCCTCTGTTTCTGCAACCATACCGAAGAGCGATCTCAGACGGTTTTGAGCTGAAAATACCTGCTTGGAGTACAAGCCAAAGAGCAAATCAAGAACACGGAGACCCTAAAACTTCTTTCCCACTCCTTGAAATGACAGGCGCATCAGGAGCACTCTTGGCCCAAGGGTGCAGTATCAGGAGAACCTGGCTTGAAGAGGTGAAGCCAATCTTTTAAACCCCCACCCCAGTCCTTCAGCCCCAGGAGACCCTCTCCCACCTCCTCCCATTGCAGCTACAGCAGTTTTAGTGGCTGCAGTACAGTTCCTGAAACAACCCTGGATGAAAGGGAAAGGAAAGCTGAACTTCGTTGGCGGGATTATTTTTAAATGAGATTAGCTGAGCGATTCACTTTTCACCTCCAGCCCAGAACCTCTCTCACCGTTCCTGTCCTGAGACTGGTAGCATGGGAGGTGCCCAGAAAGCCACCTCTGGCCTGGGCTGCATTCAAAGCAGCGTGGCCAGCAGAGAGAGGGAGGGGATTCTGCCCCTCTGTTCCTCTCTTGGGAGACCTCATCTGGAGTTCTGTGTCCAGTTCTGGAATCCTCAACATAAGAAGGAGATGGACCTGCTGGAACGGGTCCAGAGGAGGCTACAAAGATGATCAGAGGGCTGGAGTACCTTCCACGGGAGGACAGGCTGAGAGAGTTGGGGTTGTTCAGACTGGAGAAGAGAAGGCTCGGAGAAGATCTTATAGTGACCTTCCAGTACCTGAGAGGGCTACAGGAAAGCTGGAGAGGGGCTGTTCACAAAGGCTTGTGGGGACAGGACGAGGGACAATGGGTGCAAACTGGAGAGGGGCAGATTTAGACTGGACATAAGGAAAAATTTCTTCACCATGAGAGTGGTGATACACTGGAACCGAATTAAAGAAAAAATAAAACAACCTATCACTTATTTATAAGAGACTCCTTTCCCTTCCTGGATATTGCGTCTTATTCTTAAGCAGCTGCAACTGGGAAAAGTGATGGACAGGTAAATAAATTGTAAGTTTTATCTCCCAAATAACTACATTTCAAACCAATGTGGCATTCCTTATATTACAGCAACAACATACGCGTAAAGAGAGATCATCTTTGAAACACGGTGGGAGGAAAACAGGCAGAGGGTCAGGATAACGTAATCCAGCCTTCAAAGCTCAGCTCCTACTGCCTTTCAGAACCCCCAAGAGTGAGTTTTCCAATTCCAGCAGCATCACCAGCACCAACCATCAGAGCAGCAGCAACTTGCTGTCACCACCAAGCAGCTCCTCTGAGCAATGGGGGATAGTTATTAGAGATATGAAACCGTCTGAAATTGAACCAAAAAACTCTAAATTCCTTGGAGTTTAGATTATAAAGTGGTCGCCGACAGCCTGAGCAGTTGCCATGCAGCTGCGTCGATACCCCACACACTGCTGAGCTCTGCGGTTTACTCGCAGCAAGATAAACAGGCACTCAGCTCCCTGATGCCTCAGCAAACTCAGCCCCGAGTGCCCGATGCACATTAATGTGTGTTTATGCCCACCTACGCTCGTGCAATTTGGCAGAGGGCTACTGGGAGCACTCAAAAATTAGCCATTACACTCCAGTACCGTCGTTATCTTTTTAATTGCCATTATCCCCTACGATGATAAAAGAAGAAATACAAACGGTGGTGTGGAAATACAGGACCCAGATATTACACCTAAGAAAACATGCATTTACCGACGTGGATTGAATTCACTTTGAAATGGAGTGATGCAGAATGCAAAAGCAGGGTGAACTAAAAGAGGGGATCCCTGAACAATAAACTTTACTGACCCAGCCTTGGCAAACTCAAAATCATTCCTACTTCGCTAACGTTACACATATACAGATTTTAAAGCAGAAATTTAGGAAATGTAGGGTTTTTTTCTCCTGGATCAACACTTACCACACGCTGCACCCACTGTAAGACAGTAAATGTAACTCTGAACAACTGCTTCTATAGCATCACCAGTGAAAATTAAATGATTGCTATAAATTAATACTTTCTGCCAAAAATACAGTATCCATTCTGGTTTAATTGAACTCATCTAATTGGCAAACCCAAATGGAAGCCAATGCGCCAATTAAGTGATTGTCCCAGTTTTCAAAGATTCTCAGGGACAAGCTCCACGCTGGGAGTCAGTCTGCAAAATAAAAACAACTCTAACCGAGAGGAGAGGGAGCAAAAGAACCACAAACAACAATATGACACCTTGCCAAAAGCTTAATGGAGGAAAAAAACACTTGATTCATGCAGCAATAACAAGGAAAACAAGTTCTGTGAATTGAAAATGCGATATAGGTCACTGGTGCAATGCCAGAGCAGAATTGTTTTGACCAAAATATTATTACAGCCTGATGACTGCTTGGTGTGCGCAGAACATTATCGCGTATCAGCGCCACTCTGTCCACACTATCTGAAATCCCATTTCTATCCCATCGTTATCTGTGTCACAGATGGCGCCCTGTGACCTCTCTGCTACACAGCCCGAGCTGCAGCGACTCACATCAAAGCGCCGCCGGGTGCCAGGCAGGGGAGGAGAGGCGCTGCGGTTGCCGTGAGATGGACGGGACTTACTAACCCCGTCAACAGCCTGAGAGCCTTCATCAGCAGAAAACTGACCTCCAAACTCTAAGGTAACAGCTTCCAGAGCATTTCAGAAACTCAACGACTCCTAAGGCTCGAAGCCAGCTGCCAGGTGCTGCAGGATCCAGGGGAAGATGGATCTGAAGTCCATTCCCACTGAATCTTCCAGGTCATTCAAAATACAACAGACTAAACCAGAATTCCAGCTTTCTATCTACTCAAACTTTGCCTTGCACTCAACAGCTTAAAACTCTGGGCTTCTAAAAAGTACCTACAGGTACTTTTTAATGCCGCTATTCAGAGTTCAGTGGCATTCTTTCGTCTGAAGAAGTCCATAAGCCATAGGATCAGCCCAACAAAACTTGGGGCTCACAACCAGATACCCAGCTGTTAAGTTCTAGTGTTGGTTCATAAGCATACACAGCACTGAAAGCAGTAACTCACAGGAATAAAAAGTCCAAAATGTCAGTTTTTAGATGTTAAAGGGTACTGTATTTACATGTCACAGTTGCTGAAATGAGAGCATTTCGGTACTCCACCTTTTTGGCCATCACCGCAGTTGGAAGGGCAAAGAAAGCCACCACACTGCCGCCTTCTTCAGAATGTGCCACAGCCCCTGGAAGCATTCCCATAAACTGAATGACACACTGAGAAAACTGCCTGATGCTTTCTGAACTAAAAACCAACTGAACAAAAATAACATAAAAAACCCAAATTCTGGGTACCGCCGTGTTTTGCTTCGATTCTTGCAGAAGCCACGGTCAGGCTCTGCGGCAGCAAGTGTCGGACAACGCATGAGAAACAAACGCCGTGCTAAGGAGAGTCAAAGCTTCCTTTAAGCCTTTACAGTGTGCCCACTAATCTCTATACACTTCTATAAATTGCATTTAAAATTAGTTTTCTCCTCACTGCTGTCCCAGATTTACCAGTGATATATTGAGGTCTCATTAAAACTCCTTTTTCACCTTCATAACCCACAGTACGTTACCTTCCCTGTTATAGCATCAAATCCTGAAAATACTACAGGGTTCAGAACCCACATGACCTGATAGAAGAACTCAGATTACTGCAGGGACTTCATAGGACAGGGTCCGATCTCTGTGCCTTTCTAAAACGTTTTAGGCTTGTATTTTCCCTAGGGGAATTCCACCAGCATAAGACAGAAAAGATGATGTGTACCAACTGCCAAAGACCTGCTTTCGTGTTCACTTACTCATCTGGTGAATTCAAGGGTTCATAGCAGTTTCCCATCATTAATTTAGAGGTCTCTACATCACACCTGCTCTAGGCAACCTGGTTATAAGCTAAGAACACTTGGGAATGCTATGGCTACCATCTCGATAGCCTTGTTAGCATAGAATCATGGGATGGTTTGGGTTGGAAGGGACCCCAAATCCCATCCAGTTCCACCCCCTGCCATGGGCAGGGACACCTCCCACTGGATCAGGGGCTCCAAGCCCCATCCAACCTGGCCTGGAACCCCTCCAGGGATGGGGCAGCCACCACTGCTCTGGGCAACCTGGGCCAGGGCCTCCCCACCCTTGCAGCAAAACATTTCTTTTCAAGATCTCATCTCAGTCTCCTCTCTTGCAGTTTGAAACCATCCCCCCTCATCCTGTCTCTGCCCTCCCTGATCAAGAGCCCCTCCCCAGCTTTCCTGGAGCCCCTTTCAGTCCTGGAAGCTGCTCTAAGGTCTCCCCACAGCCTTCTCTTCTCCAGGATGAACAACCCAAACTCTCCCAGCCTGCCCTTGTCTGGAAGGTGCTCCAGCCCTCAGACCATCTTTGTGGCCTCTACTGGATCAGTCTAAGAGATCTATGTCATGAATCTATTATGGACAGATTAATTCTGGACAAGCACTCTTCTAGATCCTAAAAGCTAGGTTTCAGAGGTGTTCCAGCATGGGACAACCTGATTTCCTTGAGCTGAGGAACCCTTGGTCACCTCCAGCCATGACCTACTGCCGAATGGATCCTTGCAGACATTCAACATGGGATGCAACCAGCATCTGGCTTTGGAGGGAGCACATTCACCTTCTCTCCAATGCCTACCAGGTTAATTGAGCTTCAGGTGGCCTCTCTCTGTGACTTAAAAAACTCATAAAGAGGTGCCGAGCACAAGTCAGATGGTCAATAACACAAAGTAAATGGAATATTAAGTACAAAGAACAATTAATGCTAACATTAATGACAGGCTGGGGACAGCTGTTTGTAGGTTGGTATGAGAAAGACTATATAAAGGCTCCCTTCATCAATTCATTTCTGGTAACAGAAATAGAACGCTCTTCAGGGCCCTGCAAGGAAAAAAATACTCCTTTCCTTTCAAATAACACTACTGTTTCAGAGAGCTGTTAGAAAAATCCATATCCTGAAACATAACTTGGCTCAAATATGGTTTTTCATCCCCAGGACTCAGAAGGATTCTGCAAAGAAAGTCAATATCATCAACTGTATGCGCGAAACTGGAGCGGAGAGCGAAAACGGGCATGTGTGAAGGTCACCCAGCAGGGCAGCGGCACTGGGGGAACGGGAGGCTGAGAAAGTGAGAAAAAACAAACTCTAAAAATACAGAACAGGAGTGGGGGAATACAAAATACAGCAGCCCTCAAAGACTGCTCCGGCAGCTGTGTCCTCATCCAGCTCCTGTAAGGTCTGTTCCTCCAGCGTTCTGTCGCATCCAGCCCGGTTCCCAACATCTACATCCAACATTACTGCTATAAAGTTTCAGGAACCACCAGAATTACCCAAACAATCCAGATCTCCAATATAAAGTCACCTCCCTTCGGCTAAACCATAAACACCGAACAAGGAGGTTTAAAATGCAGGTGAAAGTATAATACTTGTAAAAAGATAATTAAATTACTATCAAGCAAGGATTAAAGACTCTCAGGTGCTCAGAATAAAACAACAAGGGCAGAAATTCCACAGGGGAAGGATGGGATGTCCTCCAGAGGGACCTGGACAGGCTGGAGAAGTGGGGCTGTGGCAACCTCATGAGGGTCAAGAAGGCCAAGGTTCTACACCTGGGTAGGGGCAATCCCGGATTTCAGTACAGGATGAGGGATGATGTTGTTGAGAGCAGCTCTGAGGAGGACTTCAGGGTGCTGGGGATGAGAAGTTCAACAGGAGCCGGCAGTGTGTGCTCACAGCCCAGAAACCAACCGTGTCCTGGGCTGCATCCAAAGCCACGTGGCCAGCAGGGAGGGAGGGGATTCTGCCCCTCTGTTCCTCTCTTGGGAGACCTCAGATGGAGTCCTGTATCCAGTTCTGGGATCCTCAACAAAAGAAGGAGATGGAGGTGTTGCAACGGGTCCAGAGGAGGCTACAAAGATAATCTGAGGGCTGGAGCATCTTCCATAGGAGGACAGGCTGAGAGAGTTGGGGTTGTTCAGCCTGGAGAAGAGAAGGCTCCAGGGAGACCTTATAGTGACCTTCCAGTACCCGAAGGGGCTACAGGAAGCTGCTGAGGGACTGTTCACAAAAGCTTGTGGTGATAGGAGGAGGGGCAATGGGTATAAACTGGAGAGGGGCAGATTTAGGCTTGACATAAGGAGGAATTTCTTCACCATGTCAGCAGTGGGGCCCTGGCCCAGGTTGCCAAGGGAGGTCACGGCTGCCCCATCCCTGGAGGGGTTCCAGGCCAGGTTGGATGGGGCTTGGAGCTCCTGATCCAGTGGGAGGTGTCCCTGCCCATGGCAGAGGGTGGAAGTGGATGGACTTTAAGGCCCCAACCATCCCAAACTATTCTATGATTCTATGATTCTAAATACTAAAAATAGAGTCTCTACCTTATATTTACAGTACAGGACACTCAACCTCTGTACATTTAAAAAGCCCTTCACTTTATTTCTTTTTAAGAAACAGCTCTGGCAACAAAGCACTTATATAAATTAATAATAAGCACTTTAAAATATATTGCAGATAAAAGGGGAGAGTAGAGACAGCTTGTACGTGTTCATCAAACTGCGAATGCATAAATCGCCTTTTCCCAAAGTACAAAAACATGTACAAGGGAAAAGTTCAAGATAAATGAAGAAGCATCCCCGGTTTGTCAGCTGTGTCAGGATCTGCCGAGCTCTCTGTCGTGCCGCTGGGCTCAGCATTTGCTCACCTGGAGACCGTGAAATTCATCTAAAGTGACAAAGCCCCACACTCAGTTGGCTCTCCAGCTGTCTGCCCCGAGAAGCAACGGAGAGTGGAAAACAGCACAGCCACGTCCAACGTCCCCAAACCCCCGCAGCCTCTGCTCCCCAGAGGCTGAAACCATAGGCAACAACAAAATGCGAGGTCTGCAATTTAAACACCTACTAATCAAAAATTCAATGTATTATGCCTATATGAGAAACTTGTGTACCAGGTAAGGAGCATCCAAAGGGAAAGGCTGAACCAGGGGCTGCAGAAAGCACAAAATGAAGGAAAAGAGCAGAGGAAAAAAGCTCAAGCAGAAAATGATCGGGAAAAAATACAGTAAACGCACTGGTTAAACAGAAAACACAAAGTGACAGCATTGAACAGGGTCCTGTAAATATTTACATCTCATAAACACAACCTTCTGATGGACAGAAGTGGGAAGCAGGAATTTGACTCACTCAGTTCAGTGAACACCAGCAACTGAGGTTTTTCTACCTCTACAATGTATTCAGAGGAGCACGAGGTCAAAACAACGCTGCAAGCACAAATCCAAGATGTTATAAATCCAAGTTCAGTAGCTTTACACGGAGCCTTGTGCTTCACCACACACCAAATCACTGCGCAGCAAACCTGGGATCAGAGTCTTTCTCTTTATTGTCCTCTAAAGCTCTTTTTTTTTACAGCCACCTGGACTGCTCAGTTCTTTTCTTGCCGGCATGGAGCTGTGCAAGAGGATATGTTCTAAACAGTGAATTCTTCATGACAAGGGTGGGGAGGCCCTGGCCCAGGTTGCCCAGAGCGGTGGTGGCTGCCCCATCCCTGAAGGGGTTCCAGGCCAGGTTGGATGGGGCTTGGAGCCCCTGAGCCAGTGGGAGGTGTCCCAATGGCAGGGGGTGGGACTGGATGGGCTTTGAGGTCTCTTCCAACCCAACCCATTCCATGATTCTATGATCCAATAAATCAATAGCACCGCGAGGAACACTGTGCATACGTAAGGCTGTTGCACAGAGCTGAACACTGAACCACGCCACGAGCACAACAGCCTCGATGAGCACAAGGAAGGTGTCAAGGCAAAACACTGAACCTTCCCTTCACTGTAGATCACCAACGGCCAAACCAACAAGAGATGAAGCATGCCAGCTACCGTGTTACAGGTGAGACACCTCATCATCGCCTGACACCGCCGAGACACACCTCGGGGTTCCAGACAGGCCGGTGTCACAGAGGGATTTCCACAGGGCTCCAGGCTGTGTCCAAGCAGCGTGTGCCGAGGCGGGGAGCACGCACCGCTGGCTGGGGAACGCCGATGGGAACAGACAGCGCTCCCGAGCAGCGGCACAGCGCGAGCGGCTGGCCAAGGCGGAGAAGGAAAACATACGCACAGGAGGAAAAACAGACTTAAAGAGTGACAATTGCGAGAAGTCCAAACGGAGAGTGGATAAGCAAGGAGGAGAGCAGGGTGACAAGCACAGAGACACTGGCGATTACCTAAGCTTGAGGTTCATTTTTTTTGGCTTTAAAATAAAGTTTGGAAGAAAATATTATCATTGTATTATATGGGGTTTGATGATGCTTCTAAAAGGGTAAAACACAGCACTTAGCTTTGTTCCCCTATTTAAAATTTAAATAGATACTTTGCTCGGAGGAAGTTCATTACCTACACATTTTTTGAACGCTGTATAAAGAACAGCTAATCCAAAAATCAACTTTACAGAAATTAATGGTGCTTTAAACTTCAAATAATCTTTGGAGATGAACATCCGTCAGTCGATATATTGGATGAACCTGCCTGTCCCGCAGCACAGCAGAACGCAGCTCACGCTGCCACAGCACTGCGGGCAGTCTCGGAGCAGGGAACACATGGCTCTTCCAGGCTGAAGCCCCATCACTGCCACATGAGCCAATGAGAGGCAGAAACTGTCACTGGTGCCACACAGAACCATAGAATTGTTTGGGTTGGAAAGGACCTTAAAGATGATCCGGTTCCAAGCCCCTGCCATGGGCAGGGACATCCCACTGGCTCAGGCTGCCCAAGGCCCATCCAACCTGGCCTTGAACACCTCCAGGGATGAGGCAGCCACAACTTCCCTGGACAGCCAGGGCCTCACCGCCGTCATCATGAAGAAATTCCTCCTTATGTCCAGTCTAAATCTGCTCCTCTCCAGCTTGTACCCGTTGCCCCTCATCCTATCCCCACAAGACTTTGTAAATAGCCCCTCTCCAGCTTTCTTGTAGCCCTGTCAGGTACTGGAAGATCGCTAGAAGATCTCCTCGGAGCCTTCTCTTCTCCCAACTTGAACAACCCCAACTCTCTCAGCCTGTCCTCATATGGGAGGTGCTCCAGCCCTCCGATCACCTGAGTTTTCTCCTCTGGACCCATTCCAACAGCTCCATCTCCTTCTTATGTTGAAGATTCCAGAACTGGACACAGGATTCCAGCTGAGGTCTCACAAGAGAGGAACAGAGGGGCAGAATCCCCTCCCTCCCTGCTGGCCACGCTGCTTTGGATGCAGCCCAGGACACGGTTGGATTCTGGGCTGCGAGTGCACGTTGCCGGCTCCTGTTGAGCTTCTCATCCTCCAGCACCCCAAGTCCTTCTGTGCCACATCCCAGTAACAATTTCCACCACACTATGAATGGACTGCCCTCCCCTGGTAGCACCACTGTGTACTGGAACATTCCAACCTTCCCCCTCTCCGAGGCCTCTCTCCTCTTCAGCTTCATGTGCTAATGAGGCAATTTAGAAAACTTGGAAATGAAAAGCAAGATACAACTTCCAGGCACTCCTGCACTGAAGCAAGGCAGACCCAGCTCCTGTGATAACCCCACCTTATCCGCTCACCCCATCTGCCTGCTGATAAAATAACATCCGACCTTCTGAGCTCAGCAAATGCCAGAGGGAACTGGGAAAGTGGAACTGCAGGTACTTTACTCACTCATTTAAAAACAAAACAAATATATCCAGATAATACAGCTGTCTGTGCCCCACTGCCCACTTGCACGGCCTTCTGTAAGCAGGAGAGCAGCACCTCTGCGATGCTTCGCTGCGGTTCCCTTCCCTCTGGTAGGTTAGCTTTCCGAATGATGGTTTGTTTCTCTAGACTCAAGCAGCATTTGGCTAAAATCATCTTCTTCCACAATGCTGCATGCTTCAAAGAGCATGTTTGTACAGTTCCTTTCATGCTCAAAAATCTTGCTGAAAAAGAGGTTAATGCAGACTGAAAATCGTTGTGACATTACGGCCCTTTTAATTGGTAACTAGCCTGCTCTGGGGCACGCATTAATAGGGCAGGAGCGTTCCGCGTGCTTCTTCTCTCTCTCCTTGACAAACTGCCAGGGGAAGCAAAGTATTGCTAAAAGTACTACACAATCCACTTTAAAATGTGAAAACTCTATTAAATCAATGTGTAACTGGACTGTGAGAGGGGATTGTTCAGAGCTGCAAAAACAGCACGGAGAAAAGACAACAAGGTGGTTTACCATAGCGCTGAGAGTCTCCTCCCAGTCCGGCCTCTCTCGGGGATGGATGCTCCTCTGAAGCTCTGGCACAAAGTCATCTTCTTCTGCATGTACAGAGGACTTCATCATTCTGCAAAGGAGGACAGAGAGGTTTGAGACTCTGATAATCACAGAATGGTTTTAGTTGGAAAAGACCTTTACGATCATTGAGTCCAACCATCGATCCAGCCCTGCTAAGTCCATCACTTGACCATGTCCGCGGGTATGACATCTACTCATCTTTTACGGACCTCCAGGGATGGTGACTCTACCACCTCCCTGGAGAGTCTCTTCCAATGCCTGACAATCCTTTCAGTAAGGAAATTCCTCCTACTATGCAACCTAAATCTCCCCTGGCACATGTTGAGCCCATTTCCCATTGTCCTGTCACCAGGTACCAGGGAGAAGAGACCAACCCCCACCTCACCACAACCTCTTTTTAGGTAGTTATAAAGAGGATGAGGTCTCCCTTCAGCCTCCTCTCCTCCAGACCAAGCAACCCCAGGTCCCTCAGCTGCTCACAAGACTTGGGCTCTAAACCCTTCACCAGCTCCATTCCCCTCCCCGGGATGTGCTCCAACATCCTTCTTGTACCGAGGGGCCAAAAACTGAACCCAGGATTCAAGGTTTGGCCTCACCCGCGCCGAGCAGAAGGCAAGGATTGCTTCCCTGGCCCTGCTGGCCACACTATTCCTGATGCAGGCCAGGATGCCATCGGCCTTCTTGGCCACCAAGGCCACTGCTGGCTCCTGTTCAATGTCTGGGTAACACACGCAGTATGTTATGATGCTCAATTTTGTGGCAATATAAATGCCTTTATAAATCCAGAAACCTTATAGACTTCCAAGTTTCTCTGACGTCCTCCATTATACAGCAGGACAAGAGCTTGCTGGAGAGAAATCTGCACGTCCTAACCAATCAAGGGATAATTTCCTATAATCACTGCACAATTTGCGAGTCTTAAAACACAGAAAAATACAGAGGAGTATTTTTCAGTCCATTCCAGAGAAAATAGCTTCTATTGCCCAGGCAAACAATAGAAGAAAAAGAAGAATGAAGAAGAAATGCACTCATGGGATTCCATAGTGGTCACTGCATGTTTTGCCCAAAACAGTGTGCTGTGTCCATACCTCAGCCTGAACCTCCTTCCCAAGTCCTGAGCCATCAGGTCCCTCAGTTCTCACCGATCCTATCTGAAAATGAGCGCCTTTCGCTGCCCCAGCTCTGCAGGGATGTGCTCAAACCAGTCTCATTTTATCACAGTAAACTTTTCTTCAGATAAGAAGTCATCTTTCAAATACCCTGGGAAGTATATTGCAAGACTGTATAGAGATCAGAGGCTCAAAATCAACATTTGGGAAGCATTCCCAAAGCTCCTCAGCCCGTCCCCAGGACGGCTGTGCCGTACAGCCAAGGCGCTGCGAGATGTGGCATTCGCAGGATGTATAAATGCGCATTTTCAGGGATTATGACACAGACCTTAAGTACCAAAGGCCATTATTATTACTCATTCCAGTCTCATTAAACATGAGACTCAGACAGGCTTTGATTTTATTAATAGATCACCATTTATTTCCTTTGAGTATCCATTCTGGTAATCAACACGGCGCACAGCAGGGTTGGTTTCGCTAAACTCAACGAATTTATGTACTGATTTATGCACCGTTTGACAGAACGAGCCTGGTGACAGGCATTTAAAAGAAATCTTTTGCTTCAGCTCCAGACTTGAAGCCCTGAAAGCCCTCCACGACGTCTGCCACAACGACACAAGTGGCTGAGCCAAAGTATTTGACTCCCCTTTGTAGCCTACTGAGGGTTAAGAATGCAGCAATTAACACTCGCAATAATAGCACGGCTGGGTTACACAATTATATCCCATATAATTTTATACCTCACTTTGTGATCACATTTCTGCTCTAATAAAAAACACATCCCAGAGAATATGGGACTCGAAACTGAGGCTGATGTTGCTAACTGGTTCCATGTGCCGTTCCCACCACAAACATCACCAGCCCAAAGCAGGCTGGCCCTAACGAGGCAAGACAAAATACATCCCCATAGTGAAAGTTGTGTTCATCTGCAGGAAAATTTGCAGGCAAATACCCTGATTTTGTACGTTGAGGTGGAACACCAGCTCAGAAGAAAGACTCGCACCTTTGCAACATACGTGTTCAAAAGAATTTGATTTTGTAAACGTGAAAACTCAATGCTCAGAGCTGCGGCTCTTCCACCTTTCCTTCTTTGTCTATTGGGAGTGAGAAGATGTGGCTGTTTCACTCAACCCCAGCTTCACCACAGCAGAAGTTCACCACTTGTTCTAATGGAAAGCGAAAGCCAAAGCCTGCTCGTTGCAGAGAAAAGCAAATTGTGTGGTTCGACAAAGAGAGAAACTCAAAAAAGTCCTTCTTTCTTTAAATCAACCTCATGATTTTGAAAAAGGCACAATAAGGTTTTCCTTAGGATTTCCAGATGTTTGGGACTGGCAACACTGCAGTTGTACAAACGGATTCCGAACACATCTTTCCACAGATGTGTTCATTTTCCAATATAGCATCAGGCAGCATTTAGCCTAATTCCACCAGGGAATGAAACAAAAGGAAGGGTAATACGATCAAGACGCACCTTTCTACAGTACAGTTGAAATAAAAAGCTTATCACAACGCACGCTTTCTCAGTGTAAAGGCTTGAAAATAACGAGGCTGAATTTACAGCTTTATCGGTGCTTCGGATTACAAATGAATTTACTACACAACCTCTCAGGCTTACGGCAATTCCTCCTGGACTGCTGATCAGAAATGTGGTTGCCTTTCAAGAAGCACATTTTCTGAACGTCTGAAACGCTGCCTTCCACTGCCCTTCCTTCACCCAAAGATTATGAAATAGATGCACAGAAACACGCTTTACCTATTACACAAACTCTCCCTCAGCCTGGTTACAGGGAAGACACTTCAGATGCTGCTGTTGGCTGCGAGGTGAGACTGAGCACAGAGAAGGATAAGTTCTGGTTTAAAATAACCTTGGGAATCAGCTCCAAGGTCCAAGTCTCTGCGCTCAGAGTGGAAAAACCAGGATGTTGTAGCACCCAGTTCTTTTCGCTACACTCTCATCTATTTACTCACATTATTGTTTAATCTGATTATGCCCACAAAACTCCACAATAAGTCTTCCTACTGAGACCCTGGAATACAGTCCTATTATTCCTCGCATGGAAGGTGTTCTGGACTTTCACTGGAAATAAGCAAAGCTCCGGGTGTAAAACAGCATATTCATTCTCACTTCTTCAAGCATTTCCCAGAGCTGATTAATGGAAGATTCTACTGCTGATGGAAGTTAAATACTTCGTGACAGTACTACAAAAATATTGGAAACAATACGGACAATTTCCTCTCTAACACAATTATAAACACTCAATAACTGCGAACCTTTATTCATCTTTAATAGGAACTATTCAATTCCATGCCATCCAAGACAAGAGACCAAGGAAGGCTGAAGATGCTGCAGGTAAAATTAGTCCCTTATATATTCAGTCTAGTGACTATAACGCCAGAGACGGGGAGGAAGAGGAAGACAAGAAGCTACTTAGCATATTTCCTTTTATAGAAGGTTTCAACAGACCTTACAAGAACTCCGCATGCTCAGGGATGACACAGAGAATGAAACCGGAGCTCCCAGAGTCATCCTGGGTTCCCCGGGTCAGGGGCAAAATAGATTCTCCTGCAACGTGGTTGCTTTTATCTTAATCTACATTCAATACAATCCTAATCTTGGAAGGAAAAGCTGGGGAGGGGCTCTTGACCAGGGAGTGCAGGGAAAGGATGAGGGGGAATGGTTTTGAGCTGAAAGAGGGGAGATTGAGATGAGATCTTAAGAAGAAATGTTTTGCTGTGCGGGTGGGAAGGCCCTGGCCCAGGTTGCCCAGAGCAGTGGTGGCTGCCCCATCCCTGGAGGGGTTCCAGGCCAGGTTGGATGGGGCTTGGAGCCCCTGATCCAGTGGGAGGGGTCCCTGCCCATGGCAGGGGGTGGGACTGGATGGGCTTTGAGGTCCTTTCCAACCCAAACCATTCCGTGATTGTATTCAATGAAATACGTGGGGTCCCTCAAGCGCTTACTGATTCTGGAGATGCAAAAGGCTAAACAAATTTAAGAAGCTGCTCTGTTCCGAGCCCTACACTTGGCCATTTTGTGGGAGATATAAATGACTTAGAATTCACCGCAAAATCTAATCCTCGCCATAAGAACAGAAATGCAGTAAAATGCCACTTCTTCAACATTTAACAGCTCTGAATGCCCTTCAGATGGAATGTGACACCATTATATTAATAAAAGTCCTGGCTCTACAGAGGCCATTAAGCAATCTCCCTTCAGATGAATGAATTCTTCTTCATTGTAAATTGAGAATCAAATGTACTGGAACAAATGTTTACAGGACATTTCACAAAAGGCACAGCCCGCATTCACACCCTCCCTTCAAAGTTCTCTGGTAGGTCAAGCTGATGAATCTCAAGTCAGAGCTTGTACAACTCTACACGATATGATTGTTATCAAGGAAACATCTCATCCTTTTCCATGTTCTCAGATCTAATGTGTTGGTCCCACCATCCACAGTATTTCCGTATCTGCTCCTCAGGAATGACAATGCGTCGGTGCTTTCTCCTGAGAGGGCTCCCTTTGGTCCTGTGCTACTGAGCGTGAAGTCCCTCCTGCCAACGCTGAGGAGCACATCTCTGTGCCTGGAGCAGACAAGCACAGGTGCTTTAAAGGAGGAGTAAATTAACGTTCAGCTTGATGGCCAGAACCTCTGCTACTTTGCGTTAAAATAATACGAATATTCGATAGTATTTCCACCAATCAATGATATTCTCTGTGGGTCTGAAGGAGTCCGACATCCACCTGTCGGATGCAATTCCACACTTCTGCTGGCACAACAGAGAAAGAATGATAAAAGTGGGTTTGTGGAAAAAGATTAAACAGAAGAGGAGAAAAAAGCAGGAGCTTCAAAGCACCACGCGACCTCTCCAAGAAGGTTTGTTGCCCTTACTCAGGTTCTTTGGCATTCACGTGTCCCACCAGCAGGAGTGCCACAACTGGCATGGACTTTGGATGCTGGTGACCAGCAGATTAGCAGCTCTCCTCTGGGAGACGTAACGGTGCTGACAAATGACTTCCAGAGGTGCCTCATGGTTCGCATGGGAGCATGATGCATTTTGACTGTCAGACTCCCCACACTGGACAGTTAATTGTCCGGTTGACACATTCACCTGGGACCAGCTATATATATATTTTAAATTAAATGCCAAGCGTGTTCTTCAGGTTGTGCTCCTCCCCGGGGACACAGGGCATTCCAGCTTTCCTTGCTGCTTCTCCCACAAATGACTTTTCTTTCTGACCTCAACTTAGGAGGAGAGAGCTTATGACAACCCATTTATTAGTTTATTTCTTATTCATGCAGCACTGCTGTTGGGCCTGGAGATTCCTCAGTCAATGTAAAAGCACAGAATCACTGACTGCAGAGGACTAAGTGCCGCAGGAAGTGATGTTTTCTGAGATATGAATTCTATCCAAACAGCCAAAACTAAATAAGGTCTCTGCTGACAAAAATTTATCCAGTGTTTAAAGCTCATTGGTTTTCTAGCCAATGGTGTTTATGCTGCGCAAAAGGCCAAAATAGCCAAACCTTCACCAGGGCACTAAAAGGAAGCGCGGGTCAAGCTTTGCACCGCTTTGCACTGCGCAGGGACGTGTCCATCCACTCGGCTCACCTTCCATGCTCCCAGCAACTGTGTTCATCTCCACTGAGCACTCTTCAGTTGGCCACTGCTAGCAGGGACCATGCGAGACAGAGAGAGCGGTCAAAGCAGAGCCACAACGCAGACACTGCAGGTCCAGGAGTCAGCGGATGACATGCACCATCACACGAACAAACAGAGTACTTTGCAGATAAATGAGATTTGGGTCTATTTTAGGCTTTAGGACTTCACTACAGGCAAGATACAGCGCAGAAACCTCGAACCAGTGCTGAGCACACTGACCTTTCAAGGATGGATCTGAACTGGTGATCCACTGACCTGGATCATAGAATCATGGGATGGTTCAGGTTGGAAGGGACCTCAAAGATCCTCCAGTTCCACCCCCCTGCCCTGGGCAGGGACATCTCCCACTGGATCAGGTTGCTTCCGGCCCCAAGGATGCGGCACCCCTGTCTCTCCCAGTGTAAGCAAGGACAGAGCTCCCAGGATTCAGTCCCACAACTCTCAATCAGAGCATGGAAAGCAAAGGCAACAGAGAATCGGAAGAGACACACCTTGGAAACTCTGCTTTAAAGGGTTTAAAAGAAGGTGATCAAGCTGAGGTGTCATAATGCTACAAAGAAAATAGATGTAAAGAACTGCAGATGTCACTATACAATATATGACCCTTCACATCACAGAGGTTATCTCTTATCACCACGAGGAAAGGTAGAAAAACTAGGAAACAAGATCTAAGATTTGGCCCAAAGCTTATAAACGCTTGAGCAAGAAGCTGGAATCAAGTGAAAAACACTGATGCATCTTTTCTGATCTTAAAATTACACCACACGCACAAAAAAGGGAAATGCCATGAGAGAGATGGAAAAACCCCAAAGCACGCATACCCTCCCCCCAACCCAATTTTCCAAGTAAACTCTGTGTCCATGAAATTAAAACTAACACAGTGGAAAGGAAGAAAACATTCACGCAATATGGAAAGCAGAGATAGCTCGAGAGCCCCGGGACAAATGAAACAAGAGACGGGAATTGAAGGCTGACAGCGCTGACCTGAGAGAGGATTTAATTCCCCATGTTTTAAATCAGCTTTGTCAACACCTTTACTGATTACATTACCTCTATCTGCATTATATGAAACAAGATTTCTGAAGTCTGCCTCAAAAATCATACAAAGTGAAGATAGAAAAGAGCTATGAAGTCAGCTTAAAACCCACCTCGTAAATAAACAAACGGTAAATGGATCGTATTTAATCCCTGACCACAAAATGAAAACGTGGCATAACTAAATGGTTTACTGTGATTGATTTTACGAAGTTGAAAGATGTAATTGCTACTTTTGATGGAAGTTCAGAAGTCAGGGAGCCAAAATTCAATTGTTTGGGAAGCCACCGCGCGAGGAAAAACGAATAGAGTGACAGCAGAATATTGCACTGAGAGAATATTTAAACATCATCTGAAATATTGAAATATCATTCAAATAGCAGCGAGCACAAACCAAACTAAATTTCTCTGAGTTACTCTGGGAGCCACCCGCGACAATACGGCCCTATTTATTGCCTAGTTTTAGAAGTTTAGATCAGTGGGTTTTAACTTGTAGTAGGTGAGGGTGTGAACTGGTGGCACGAGCGAGCAGAGGGTGAAAAAAACATTTATTGCAGCCAAGCAGCTATTCAGGAAATACATCCCTTCCAAGGAATGGTCTGCTCGGAGGGCAATCTGTGCAAGGGCTCAAGTAAAGGCAGCTGGAAATCAGCCCCCGGTGTCACCACAGGGGGATGAAGGGAAGGAGAACAGCCGTGCTGAGGAGGACTTGGGGTTGGTGTATGAAAAGCTCAACACGATGCAGCCATGCCTGCTCACAGCCCAGAAAGCCAAATCATTTCTTGGGCGGCATCTAAAGCAGTGAGACCAGCAGGTGAGGGAGGGGATTCTGCCCCTCTGCTCTGCTCTGGAGAGACCCAACCTGGAGCCCTGTGTCCAGTTCTGGAGTCCTCAGCACAGGAAGGACATGGAGCTATTGGAGCAAGTCCAAAGGAAGCTAAGGAGATGATCCGAGGTCTGGAGCACCTCCTGTACAAGGACAGGCTGAGAGAGTTGGGGTTGTTCAGAAGGAGAAGAAGAGGCTCCAGCGAGACCTTAGAGTAGCTTCCAGTGGTGAAAGGGGCTCCAGGAAAGCTGGGGATAAACATTTTAGCAGGGCCTGTTGTGACACGAGAAAGAGAAATGGTTTTAAACTAGAAGAGCGGAGATACACACTAGATCTCAGGAAGAAGTTCTATGGAATGAGGGCGATGAGACACTGGCACGGGTTGCCCAGAGAGGTGGTGGATTCACCATCCCTGGAAACATTCCAGGTCAGGTTGGATGGGGCTCTGAGGAACCTGACTTGGTTGAAGATGTCTCTGCT
Source organism: Cuculus canorus (assembly GCF_017976375.1). Lineage (NCBI taxonomy): Eukaryota > Metazoa > Chordata > Aves > Cuculiformes > Cuculidae > Cuculus > Cuculus canorus. The sequence continues at coordinate 1,776,721 of NC_071423.1, forward strand.
CACTGCAGGGTGGTGGAACCAAAGGGATTCTTCTCATGTCCATAAGGGGCAAGGAGGGATGCTGAAACACAAGACCCAAACCCCAGCTATTATTGTCTTCTTTCCTCAACACACGAATGTGCAGGTATCCTGTGAGATCAACCTCAAACCACCCATGGTGAATCTTCCCTAAATATGAAAGCAACCGGGGTCACAGACCCCCTCCTCTTTATGATAGTCTTCTGCCATAGTTTTGGCAGCTTCGTTTACTGCTTCTTGTCTCACCCGGTTGTATTTTATGTCTCAACTCAGTACCACCCACCTCAGAGTACAGAAGTATAGAGATGTGTTCTTCGAGCTCTGGAAGGGATCGGAACACGCGCCCAAGAACTCTGTTGACATAGGCCGGAATAATTTGCATTCAGCTTTTGCATAACTGAAATATGTTTAAACATTTTATGAAAAGAATAAGTTCCTGGAATATTCAGTTTTTACAAGCTCTGAGCCATGTTCTTTGTTATTAAAGAGCTTTATAAAAACAAACACAGAGTCCTTACGCTTTCACATGTACATAGAACTGAACAAACCTGCCCTTTTACTTGGCAACACATGAAAGACATTGTTTAGCAGGTGCTCGCCACTTTCTTTCAGAAGGACACAGTGCTAGGCAATAAGAGAAGTCCTCAGGAATAGATTTCTCTTATCAATTTTGCCCAGTAGAAAAGAAGGAATTAGGAAATCACTGAACAATCAGAATCATCCAGCCCTGGGCTTGGATTTCTGTTGTTTGTTTCTGGAACAAATATAAAAGTATTAAAGAAAATTGCCTCTAGGGGGACAAAAATAAGAGCACTAACCTCTCATCTGCAATTAATAAATAGCTAAAAGCAGCTCTTTAAGCTAAAGTTTCAACACAGAAGAGGAATGGGAAAGGATGGCTGCTCCTGCCCTTTCGACTCCGCTGCAAAAGCGGTTCCGATCCTCACTGGAGTCTTCAACTACTACAGTAACACAGAACAGGAATAAAACCCATCTGTCTGCAGCTAATCGAGCACAGCAAAGACCAAAAAATGCTTGAAACTGTAAAGGATGACCTAAACCGAGAGGCAAGGACACTCCTCTGTGCTGATCTCTTGTTTGTTTCTAGTTCAGCATCCACACAAAGTCACGGCGAATTTTATCTTTCCTCATAGCAGCATTTACTGGAAAAAGGATGCTTCCAGCACACGGAATGATCAAGTGCAATCAAGTAATCAGCCTCACATGTGGTTAAGTGAGAATTGTTCATAGCCTGGAACAACATTCAAAGCTTGTCCCAATAGCTGCTTAGCAGGGAATCCTGTCCCTAACTCACACGCAGACGGTTGCCCACCTAGCACTGCATCTTCCACTTGTCCGACACACTCGGGAACGGCTGGATGTACGCGGCGGGACACGGCACGAGTACAGAGCGGGGGGAAAACCACCCAAAGCAGGCTCACTAGTGAATAGTCCCAAGGAAAAGAATGGAAATAGGACACCAGAACCTGATTAGCCCAACAAATAATGAAAGATAAGCACAAGCAAATAAATAGAGAGTAGCTCCAGCTATTCCAACTTAAATACTTAGCCGTAACTGACTGCCAGCCCTCGCATTACACTTCAAGCAGCACTCCTACCTGTGCCACCGCTGCTGACACGGCATCAACACTAACAGAGTCTGCTCGGCCCTTCCTATGCCTCAAGGGCACCACTAACAGTTTCCACTATCATACTTCCTACTGGGTTGTTCTCAACCAGCTAAATGGAATTAACTGGAGGTGGGGGTCCTATGGGTATAATGTGCAAAGCACACTGCGATTGTTTCTGGACGGCAGAGGAACGTGTGTCACAAACAAATGGCCCATTCCAAGGCCAGTGCAACACTGGAAGGGCAAAGCACTATCCGGGATAAGCGAAGCACTAACCAGAACTAACCTGCCTGGCGCCTCTGCTACTTACGGTTCTGGTGCACGAGCTGAGGAACTGGAAGTGGCAGCAGGGCCACAGGCGGGTGTCAGGGTGACGAGCAGAAGCAGAACCGGAGCGCAGGACACAGAGCAGCAGCTAAAGGCACTGTAGGGGTCACAGCGTCTCACAGTCCCACCTTGTGCAGAACCGATGCCAGCACTCCAAACAGAAACACTCCGATGCCGTCTTTAACAACCAAAACACATTTCCTTTGCTCTTTTGGGAAAATTTGCCATTGATAAATATTTTTTCACTGAATAAAAAGCCTCCAAATCAACCTCCAGGAAAGAGATCATTGATCTCCCATGCCTTGAGCTCTCAAGGATCCAGCTGCAGCCACTAAGGTCCAATCAGTTTTACCTTCAACACCCACACGTCATCCTGGGTACAAAAGCATTTGAGCTGGCACACATGTCTGCAGTGAATGGAAACCCTGCTGCTAGGTTTCCTGCTGCCACGGAGATGAATAGAGAAAGAACAATTAGGCAAGGCTTCAGTCTAATTTAGATTTATTTTTCTTTTTGGAGGAGACGCTGGGAGATGGCACATCATAAACCAAAAGCGTTAACTCTAGAGGCTGCTGAGCAGAACAACACTGAAATACCATGTGTAACCTACGTTATAAGGGCTTCAGAGAATAAGCATTATTGCCCAGTGACCCCAGTTAGGTCAAACGCTGTACTGGAATATGTCAGGAGACTCAAAATGTTAAGGCAAGGACCATCTACACCAAAGCAGACAAGAGGTGAGCAAAGAGAATACCTCCATCCATCTTCCAAAAGCTCCCAATAACCAACAGCCCAGGTAACTGGTACAATGTTTCAGAAGAATATTGAGCCTAAAGTAGGAAAATAACTTCAGTTTCACAGTTCCTGACCAAAAAGTCTATTCACAGCAGCACAGCTTTTATCTTAAGGCATGTAAATACCAAACACCTTATCAGGAAGGAAATCAGGAGGAGGGAGAACACTCCCCTCCTGTGCAGACCAGAGGATCGCAGCACTCTCCCCTCATCCCATCCTTGCCACAAAGCTTTCCAGCCCTACGCCAAAGAGACAAACACCCCCCAGCCCAGCTCACCAGCAGTTTATCAGGGTGTTCGCACAGCACAGTCACACAGGCTTAGACGCGTTGAAGTCTGCTGTTTCCCAATCTGGGGCTCTGACCACCAAGGTTTACGCAAGACCTCCTCCTCCTCCTCCCCCTTCCTAATCACCTTCTGCACCTCTTTCAAAAGAGAAAGGGGAAGAGAAAGCTATAAGCTACATACAGGAAGACTTAAAAGGAGCAGCAAACCTCCAAGAAGTGGGCTGCAGAAGTCGGTGCTATCAGAGTGCTCGTGCAGCACAGCTCCAAGATAGCTCTTCTATCCAGCCAGGAGGGAGAAGCCCGGCAAGGGCTCTGCTGTTTCCATAAGGCACAGCTCCCCACCGCTCCCCAGCTACCTGGCCCATCTCTACTGACACTGTCCTGGAGGAAAAACAAATGGACTTTGAAAAGGACCAGCTTCCCACTGGATCAGCAACCCTGAACACAGCTCCAAGAACTCCTGCTGGCCCAAGGGTGGAAACACCTTGCCCAGCAACAGCATCCATTCAGTTCATCTGCACTGGGACGTGCTCCGGCAAAGAAAGGTTCAGCAAGACCTTAACACGCTCCTTGGAGACCCTCTCTTAGCTTGGGCCACCCCTTGCCCTGTGAAGCCTCACGCGGACTCCTGCCAATCACACCCTGATGTGTACGGGTCGCTCCTCACGCTGAGCAGAGAGGTCGGGACATTCACTTCAGCTTTGCAAATGCTGTGTGCGAGCTGCAATGCTTCATCATGCAGCATCACCCAAATGCTTTGGGAACGCCAGAGCTCAGGAAAAAGAACAGCTTTATTGGTTCTTCTTATCTCTAACTAACTGGGATGGAAGCATCTGAAATACAAACAGTTTGGGAAAAAAAAACAAACTTCTGTTTATTATTTTTACTTGAAAAGCAAACTATGAGCAATAAAACCATGGCCACATAAAAACAACCTGCGACTGAGAGCAAGGACATTGTAAAGCGGAATAAAATGTCAGCTGAGGATTTTCACCCTGTTAAAACCAAGTATATTAATTGCACAGCCTCACAGTTCTGTGGTTTTAGGTAACCTCTTTAATTTTACATCAGGCAGGCCAAGAAAGTCCCTGAAACATCAACCCAGTAATAAAGGCAGAAGGAAGGGGGAAGAAAGAAAGAGGGGGAAAAAGGTGAATGACACCTCTGTAGACAAATTAAAAGGATATTCAAAGAGGAACAAAACGAGGACCCCATTTCTAATGCACTATAGAGAATGAAAAATATGAAAGGTGTTTAATTGCCCAAGCAGATGCCAGCAGTGGAATGCATGGAAAAGCAAAAGCAAACAAGGTTTTTTCTCCCCTCAGTTCGGAGATAACACAGCTGCATTCACAGGCTGCCTCGTGGAGAAGGAATAATTTCAACACTTTAACATTATCACAGGATAACAGTTTACTGAGCACAGGAGAAACTGCCTCACTCACCCCGATCACAGAGCGATACCGTGGGACCATCTGCAAAGGGCTCCGTGGCACAGAGGAGCTGGAAGCGAGCGCAGTTACATGAAATGCAGGAGAGAAGAAGAAAGGTGCTTGACAAACGCTTGAAGGCTCCAGGAAGCGAGCCCCACAAATGACTGTGGAGTTGTGCAATGACTCAGCAGGAAAGAAAAAAAAAACAGGAAAAAAAAGAAAAAAATATAGCAGCAGCCACAAAAGTCTTTTCTATAAGAAATAAGAGCTACCGTCAAAAAATAAGTAAAATAAATAGAAGCAAGAAGAGTTCCCAGTCTGGAATCCTGCCTGGTCCCATGAGCTCTGCGCACAAAGTTGTTTCTCCTCCCCAGCCGTTCTTCATGCAGCACACCTGAGCCAGCCAGGAGCAGGAAACCCAGCCTGGAGCAGGAAACCCAGCCCTAACTCCTGCCTCCCCACCACCTCCGCCAGGCAGGCGTTGCTCTGCAAAGAGCACTCACTCTGCTTGGTGATGGGAAGTTACAGCCAGGACAGAAGTCAGAAAAGTACACAGCAGAAGGAAAATGCCGGCTCGTGGAATCCAGCACGACCTCGGAAAGGGGCAGGAGTGTGGGAAGGCAGGACAGTCACCCCCTTCTCCAGCCGCGACAAGAGAATGTCATGATATGTCCGCACGTCCTCTACTTTCTCCTGAGGAAACAGCATGAAATTCAAGCTCTCAATTTCACAGAATGATAGAATCACCAGGTTGGAAAGGACCCACTGGATCATCGAGTCCAACCATTCCTAACACTCCCTTAAACCATGTCCCTCAGCACTTCATCCACCCGTTCCTTAAACACCTCCAGGGAAGGCGACTCAACCCCCTCCCTGGGCAGCTGTTCCAGTGCCCGATGACTCTTTCCATGAAGAATTTTTTTCTGATATCCAACCTGACCCTCCCCTGACGGAGCTTCAGGCCATTCCCTCTTGTCCTGTCCTCTGGCACTTGGGAGAAGAGCCCAGCTCCCTCCTCTCCACAACCTGGTTCATTTACTTGCATAACTTCCCAGGACGGCTCTCTCGTGTCTGCTGAGGCGCAACAGCTCTCCCCACGTAATCTCTTACACACAGTGTCCAACCCGACAGGCAAGGCAAGCTGTGCAGATCTCACTGCTCCGTTCGAACACCCTCCTGCACCCACTCTCTCCCTCACAAACCTTTATGCCAACAGCTTTCCAAGAACATTTAATCCTCTGCCCTCCCAAACCGCCCCTGTGCCTGGCTGCAGAGGGAACCCCCCAGTGCTCCGGCAGCAGCTTGCCCTGAACCTCGCAGCAAGGCTCGGTGATATTTAAGCAGATGCTTACGTGCTTTGTAAGGCAGGGGTAGGAAAAATACCATGTATCAGGTAACTGCAATTCCTTCCCATCATTCTCCATTCTCAAACCTAATCACTGAGAAACACCATGCTTTATCGCTTCCTCCTCTGCCTTTAAAATCACTCCTGGCGTGGTTCCATCAGGATAGATTCCATACGGCATCTCTGCCACCATAAAAATCGGAGAATGGGTTGGGTTGGAAAGGTTCTGTAAATCGGAGAATGGTTTGGGTTGGAAGGGACCTCAAAGCCCATCCAGTCCCACTCCCCCTGCCACGGGCAGGGACACCTCCCACTGGATCAGGGGCTCCAAGCCCCATCCAACCTGGCCTGGAACCCCTCCAGGGATGGGGCAGCCACCACTGCTCTGGGCAACCTGGGCCAGGGCCTCCCCACCCTCACAGCAAAACATTTCTTCCTAAGATCTCACCTCAATCTCCTCTCTTTCAGCTCAAAACCACTCCCCATCGTCCTCCTGCACTTTCTGATCCAGAACCCCTCCCCAGCTTTCCTGGAGCCCTTTTCAGTTCTGGAAGCTGTTCTAAGGTCTCCTCGGAGCCTTCTCCAGGCTCAACAACCCCCAACTCTCAGCCCATCCTCATATGGGAGATGCTCCATTCTGCTTACGCATCCACATAATAGAAGACAACAGGATGGCAACACCTTCTCTATGCAACAGAATCTGTCCAACCACATTGGCTGAAGAGAAGAACTGTAAAGTCAGAGAAAAGAGCATCTGACCAGGGCAGCTCAGCATGAATGCTCGGAATGAATTTCCGAATGCTTCCCCTTGCCACCCTACCACCTTTCATGGCTTACACACGGCACTGTCCTTTCCCACTACAGGAGAAATTAAACCCTGCTGCGGCAAGGGGAAGATAATAAACCAGGACAATCCTGCTGGAAATGACATTCAGCCACTGAATCCACCTTCCAATCCCATTTCAAAAGACCGATGGGAATAAAATAAAATTTTGCCCTGAAATAATTTTTATACTTGAGCGACAAAGGTCTTGACAATTAAGTCAAAATGTTCCTGTAAAATAGCTGTTTTTGTTACTTTTGCTTAAAAATAGTGTGACTAATGCACAAGAAGCCTCAGCACTAAGTTACGGAAACCTGGAATAAAACCCAAGAGGCGCCTTCTTTCCTTTGTAACAGCCTGCTTCCCATAAAACGTGACCCTGGACAACACATTAACTCCATGTGGACAACACAACCACGTGTTTGGGTTGGAAGGGACCTTAAAGCCTATGCAGTCCCACCTGTGCCATGGGCAGGGACACCTCCCACCGGATCTGGGGCTCCAAGCCCCATCCAACCTGGCCTGGAACCCCTCCAGGGATGGGGCAGCCACCACTGCTCTGGGCAACCTGAAAACTCTTCTCCCTTGTCCTGTTGCTACAGGCCCAGCTAAAAAGTTTTTCCTCATCTTTCTTATAAATCTTCCTTAAGTATTGAAAGGCCACAATAAGGTCTCCATGGAGCCTTCTCTTCTCCAGGCTGAACAACTCTCTCAGCCTGTCCTTGCACAGGAGGTGCTCCAGCCCTCAGATCACCTCCATGGCGTCCTCTGGACTCGCTCCAACAGCTCCATGTCCTTCCTGTGCTGAGGACTCCAGAACTGGATGCAGAGCTCCAGGTGGGGTCCCACCAGAGCGGAGCAGAGGCGCAGAGTCCCCTCGACCTGCCGGCCACGCTTCTTTTGATGCAGATCAGGACACAGTTGGCAAGTGACACACAAAACTTCTCCTTACCAGTCCCTTCCTGCACCACGATGCACGGCGACCGAAGAAGTTACTGGGAAGAGGTAGGCTCCTCTCTCACAGGTAATCCAGCAGACGGCATTAATTGGGGTTTTTTGGTATGACTAAGGTAATACTTCAGTTCATATTGCATCACAGCAGAAGCTGGCATCTTCCACTGCAACCTTTAGTTGTCCTGAGTCATGCTGGCAGTAATACAATGCCCTCTTGGGAACATAAATAAATAGACAAAGAAAGCCTTAACTGACGTGGTGAAGTACATACCAGTGAAAGCAAACCGTCCCATTAGTTTCAAGACATTTAAAGGGGTTGCAAGTGCAATATGTTAACTTAAAAGGGCAGGTGATGAACAGATCCATCACTTTTCCGTTTGACAGGGGAAAAAAAGCAAGCAGGGATAAGCTTTCCAAAGTATTTGTGTGGAGCACCCAGGGGTAGTCTGGAAAACGCAAGCGTTTCTATTCCATTGGGACTTGTGCAGAAAGGCAGGATAATGAAGTGACCCGGCTATCAGCCTTCCCAAAGAAATGAGATATTGTTGAAACAGCACACATTAATTTCAGAGCCCAGGAAAATGGCAATAAACAGCACTCTTCAAGCTGTTTTTCTCTCCTCTCAGTAATCATCATGATTTTAGAGCTGACACCTGCAAAAGAGACTTTTTAGTCCATAATGAATAACAGCAAAGAGAGAAGGCTGAGAGAGAATAGGTTAAAAAAGGTAAGAGTAGAGCAAACAAAGGAATAAAATTGTAAGATATGAGACAGCTTCCAGGGATGAGAGCAGCCTGACACCCAGCACTTCCCAAAGACTCCTGGAGAGGCCCGGGATAACAGAAGCAGCTGAAAGCTATCAAAATTGTCTCAGGAAGTGAGGCTGCTGCTCGCACCCCCTCCTCGCTACCATGCACTTGGAAAAGAATGCTCATCTTGTCATAGGAAACCCCAGCGCAACGATGAGATTGGAACCATCTCCAAATCTCCTTACCAAAGAGGAAAAACACAGCGAGAGGGAGCAGGGGGAAAGATGAGTCTGAAATGGGGGAAAAAAATGGAGAGAAAACTACTGAAGAAGCAGCTGGACCAGAAAGCTGGAGCCCTTATGCAGGAACCCGGAATCGGGGGCTGCCTGGAGAGCAGGTACTGAGGCTTTGGCCCCAAAATCCTTACCACAACCCAAAGCATCGTCCTACACCAGTGGAGCCATGCAGAGCGTCCCAGCGACAGGCAGCAGGGGAGGGAGGGCATCAGCCCTACAGCTGCAGCCCATGCACCCCTCTGCAGCCCAAGGATCGCTGCTCACCAGCCCTGCCTCCCCTCTGCTCCGGAGCGAGAGGCTTGACCTGAACTGTATCTCAACCAGGACTGGGCTACAGAGCTATATTTTCAGAGAATCAGAGAATTACCAGGTTGGAAAAGACCTCTTGGATCATAGTCCAACCACTCCTATCTACCACTAAATCATATCCCTGAGCACCTCGTCTACCCGTCTTTTAAACACTTCCAGCGATGGGGACTCCCCCCAACCCCTCCCCGGGCAGCCTCTGCCAGGGCCCCATCACCCTTTCTGGGAAAAATCTTTTCCTGATGTCCAGACTGACCCTCCCCTGGTGGAGCTTGAGGCCATTCCCCCTTGTCCTGTCCTCTGTCACTTGGGAGAAGAGCCCAGCTCCTTCCTCTCCACTACCTCCTTTCAGGTAGTTGTAGAGATCAATAAGGTCTCCCCTCAGCCTCCTCTTCTCCAGGCTGAACACCCCCAGCTCTCTCAGCCGCTCCTCGTAACCCTTGTTCTCCAGCCCCTCACCAGCTTTGTTGCTCTTCTCTGGACACACTCCAGAGCCTCAACATCCTTCTTGCCATGAGGGGCCCAGAACTGAACATAGGATTCAAGGTGCGGCCACACCAGTGCCGAGTCCAGGGGCAGAATAACCTTCCTGGACCTGCTGGTGGGACGCGGACATGGATTTCTTTCCTTCCGTGCGTTAGGAACCGTGCTGCCTGACAGAGGAGCTGCATCCCTGCTGTTCCACACCGAGGTTCATTCCCAAGCTCTCTCGCGGAAGGCAGCTGGTGGCACCCCACAGGGTTATGCCTCGGTTATCCACATCTCCCGCCCACTCCGATCTCATCCCCAGCCTGACGCTCGCAGGCAGCTCACGGCGTGAGACACCATTCCATGTGACAGCCCAAGCCAGAGCTCCTTTCCTCCACTGCCCGTTTCTCTTCCCAGAGACAAAGCAGCTCACCAAAACGTCTTGTGCAAAACTCCGTTTGCAATATTTTCCTTCAAATATTCGTTCTTTGTTTGGAAAACCATCTGCGATAGCTCCCCGAGTTCTCTTTGTGTAAACAGAACCTAAAAGAAGAATCATCTGCTCTCTTTTTATCTCTGAAATACATCAAATTAATCAGGTAATTAGCCAAAGACTTTTACATCTAATCTAAGTCTTAGCAATGTGTTTTGCAAGAAGACTCTTGGCACTTATTCCATGAGTTTTCCAAGATCCCCACAGTTAACTACACGAGCCTTTCAGGCAAAATCTGAACGATCTCTAAACTCAAACATCCTCTTCTGGTTTGCTGTGCCTTATTTTCCATGTAGAAATGAACAGGGAATACCATCCAGACCCAACGCCTCCCATCAAGTTCAGGAAAACCCACAGGAAGGAGCACAGTCAGTAGAAGCGGCCGCTTTTTCTGTTCTGGGATGGAGATGGTTCACATTTCATATCCTCATTATATAGTAAAGGCTTTCAACACTTGTTTTGTTGTAAATGCAGCAGTAATTAAATATGTTCTCTAAAAGCGACAGTATTTTGTTTTCCCGGCGCGTGCAAACAGATCTAATCAGCTGTTAGAACGGAAAAAGATTTCCTACCACACAAAATGCATTTGCACGTGAAACCTTCTGCCAGTCCACACCAACACCCTGACAACACTGCCCACTTGGTTGCTGTGAACCGCCAGCACCGATCCTTCGCACAAAAAGCAACGCAGTCTGAAACAGCGACAGAAAACACCGAATCAAGCCCATTCTCCGATCTGAGGTCTGATTTTCCACCAGCACTCACATAGAGAGCTCATCAGGTTCAACTCTCTTTTAGAACACCGAGGGTGCCTACGTAGGAATAAAAGGGAGCAAAAAGTACCAGTTTTGAGGTTCGTGATTATATATATGATTATTATTCTTTGATGTGCACTTTTTTCCTTCCTGTTCTATTTGTACATAGCATCAGAAAATCTGTTTCTCTGATTTAACTGACTCGATGAGTGTTCTAGGAGACCTGGGAAAGAGGAATGTTTGGGCTAGGATTGGGAAAGGGTGTTTGAGAGATGATATCAGCGCTCATATGAATAACACACTTATGGAGTCAGCAAACACAAGTACGTGTCACCTACTCAGAGGTGACGTCTGCACACATCCTCATGCGCTCTGCATTAAACTCATCACTGACTGCCTACTTTCCAGCTCCTAATCAATATTTTTCGAAAGACAGTCTTATCCGATGGATGAAACACACGCAGAGGGAAAGTCACGATCAAGAGCACGTATATAACAAAAAGTAAGAAGTGTCTGTGGTTTCTGTTTCAGTATTTTCCCTCCGTAAACAGCACTGCAGATGATTAAAGTTCTTCTCCAAACCTGTATTTCTGGTTTGCTGCCTGTGCACACACCGCTCTGCTCCCTGATGATCGGCACTGCCGTAACCTGATGGATGATAATAAGACGCCTTTAAAACCCCAAACAAAGGATGCTCGCAGCGCACTGCTGCCGGAAACTTCGGCTCCTCACACCTGAGTTGGTAGCCCAAGGGACTGGAACGTTAGCAGAGGACTGGAACACCAGCAGAGGACTGGAACACCAGCAGAGGACTGGAACATCAACAGCGCAGGCACTCTGCCAAGGACAGGACAACGAACACACAGTTTGCTGACCACATGCAATACATGGAAGCCACACTCACCCACCACTCAGGAGATCGCAACGCCATGACCTTGCCAATGCCTTTCCCCTCTCCGACACTGCGTGCTCTCTGATGCCATGAGCAGCACAGGGTTACAACAACCTATCACCTTTCATTAACGCAATAGGCTCTAAATGAACCTGCTTGTTCATTTAGAAGTTGTATCCGGAGCATTCACAGAATCATAGAATAGTTTGGGTTGGAAGGGACATTAAAGATCATCCAGTTCCAACCCCCCTGCCATGGGCAGGGACATCTCCCACTGGCTCAGGCTGCCCAAGGCCCATCCAACCTGGCCTTGAACACCTCCAGCAATGGGGCAGCCACAGCTTCCCTGGGCAACCTGGGCCAGTGTCTCACCACTCTGAGAGCGAAGAAATTCTTCCTCCTTATGTCCACTCTAAATCTGCCCCTCTCCAGTTTATACCCATTGCCCCTCGTCCCATCCCCACAAACCTTAGTAAACAGCCCCTCTCCAGCTTTCCTGTAGCCCCTTCAGGTACTGGAAGGTCACTGTAAGATCTTCTTGGAGCCTTCTCTTCTACAGGCTGAACAACCCCAACCGTTTCAGCCTGTCCTCCAATCATCTTTGTAGCCTCCTCTGGACCTTCGTGACTACACCACAGCCATGGGTCAGTATCACTTAGTACCTCACCTGTTTTCTTCAAGTTCTGACTCATTTTAGAGAACATGTGCTGGACACTCTGGCTCCAGCAGTTTTACCGCCCACTGCTGTCTCATACAGGTCCCAGTGTTTTCCAGTTGGGAGGCCCAGACAACAGCATCCCTGAGTGCGAGATGTTTGCTACTCTTTCAAGCCAGTCAAACCTCCACCAGCTTTTTTCTAGCAGCTAGGACCAGCGTAAGTCACCAGAGATGCTTTGTCCTCAAAACTCCATGCAATGCCACATCATTGACAGGCTGAGAGAGTTGGGGTTGTTCAGCCTGGAGAAGAGAAGGCTCCAAGAAGACCTTATGGTGACCTTATAGTGACCTTCCAGTACCTGAAGGGGCTACAGGAAAGCTGGAGAGGGGCAATTCACAAAGGCTTGTAGTGATAGGACAAGGGGCAATGGGTATAAACTGGAGAGAAGCAGATTTAGACTGGACGTAAGGAGGAATTTCTTCCCCATGAGAGTGGTGAGGCCCTGGCCCAGGCTGCCCAGGGAAGCTGTGGCTGCCCCATCCCTGGAGGTGTTCAAGGCCAGGTTGGATGGTCCTCGGGCAGCCTGAGCCAGTGGGAGGTGTCCCTGTCCATGGCAGGAGGGTTGGATTGGCTTTAAGGTCTCTTCCAACCCACACTATTCTACGACTCCATGATCATATTTCATCTATAATTGCACAAGCATTTTTCCCTACTAAGCAGCAGCCTGAAGTTCTTCCCTATGAGTTTTTCAATTTTTTGTGCATTTAGACTCCCTGGTGGTATTTTTTCTTTGCAGGCACCAAGAAAACTTTGCGTATGCACAAGAAGAAAGGCCAAAAAAACCCAAACCTCTGTTCTTTTCTGAGCCACAGGAGATTCATCACAACTTCTTCCTATGCAGAGGCACATTTTTAATCAACGAGAGGCCGGGTACTAATTAAAAAGCCTATTCGGGCATCAGCTGGTGCTCAGCACCATTTTGACATCTCAATGGGTATCTGTTACCAATGCCATATCCTATGTCGATACATTGTTGGCTGCGATCAGATCCGAAATCTCATTTGCAAAGCCTGCTCCAGCAGGGAGATCAACACCTTGTCCTCCCCTTTTGGCTGCGGGGCTGGAGTTCATGAAATGCTCTACGTACTCGGAAATCAAAGTGATATTTCAGGGTACTCCAACATGAAATGCAAAGATAATTAATTGATTGCAAAATAACAAATTAATATGCAAAAAATAATAAATTAATAACTAATGCTGCTGTCATTTCCTTGTAAGAAACCAAGAATATCTCTACAAAGCAGAGCACATCACCCGTGTCCTGCTCCCATTACCTGAACTCTGATTCAGAGAACAAAAAGCGTGTGCATATTTATACACACATGCATAAAAAATATCTTGCCAGCTGTTTTTCAAGGAGCTGAGGAGAAAATGGGTAATATTTTTCTTGCCAGACCACCACGAGGACTTACACATCCTGCACAGATGTCATTGAGACTGGACATGACCTTGAATTATAAGCACATTGGAATACAGTGAGCAAGACTCTATTAGAATTTCTTGTCAGTTCACAGCAAGCCTCTGCATTTTGTATTTTCAAAGCTCCAGCCATGGAGTCAAACAGTGAAGAAATACTCTCAGCTTTCACTATAATTAGTAAATCATCTTGCAGAGGAAAGGTAAATAACAGGACCCGTCTTGCACTTAAAAACTTACACTGGAGTGCAAATTAAAAAAAAAAAAACATTAAAATCAAAGTGCACCTTAAAAGGCAGAATTTCTAAAGTCAATCTTGTGATGTTTCAGCAACTTGAGTGCTGTTTTTAAATGCCTGAGAGGTCAATCATCCTACAGATGAAAATCCACTCTAGTAGATCAGCATTTCTTTAAGATGAGTCTTTTGGTCTTGCAGCTCAATTTAGGTAGGGATTGCCATAAGAAAACCAAGAATGGCCAATGCCACCACCATGGTATGAGAAGCAGAGGCCAGTGCGAGGATGAGGTACCATCAGGCCATGGAAGAGATGGATGCTGGAAGAAGCTGTAAAAGAGCCTAGAATTAAAGAGATGGATAAATTCCTTTTGGGAATGCTGATAATTCCATTATGATCTCTCTTAATTAGGCGTTATACTCCCTGTTCCAGCACAGGATGGTGCATCAGCACTGGACCACACGTTAACGTCACTTCTCACAGTCATCAGAGGGAAGTGCGTCACGCGAGATCATCGTGTCATGGCCAACCTCAAGCACCGGCCACTGAGACATCACATCAACAGGCAGAGGAAAACTCGAAACCCTCTGTGCGTGACAACAAGGAGAGGTTGTAACTTAACACATTTCAAACTCAGTTGCAAACAATGCAAAAAAAAAACCCCAGAAAAAAGATATCCACACTATTTCCATGAGTGAAATTATTTTCCATTCCCTTGAGAGAGAGAACAGGAAAGAAAAGTCATAACATACACAAGCGCGTGTTGCCTTTTTCGCTCTATTCTTGTAGATACATATGATTTTAATAACATTAGCATCGCCCACCAGTAGCGCACGCTCCCACCACAGCCATAAGACACTTTTAAGGCAGTCACACAGTTTTAAGACTGTCTTAAAACTCAATTTTAAGCTGTCACACAACTTCATCGTGTTCCTCCAGCTCACATTTGGTCGCAAAAAGCAAGTCAGACCTGCCAGGAAAGCTCTTGTGAAGGAAGAAAAATAGAAAATATGTCATTATGTACCTCATGATATTACAGATACTTTTCCCCTTCTCATTTAATCCATGACGGATGCCTGTTCGTGCTATTTGCCAGTAGAATAAATGAGCTAACCCCACTGTACATGGATCCCAGGGCTGAACACAACAGGAAACACACAACTGATTTTTCTGTTGTTAAATGCCACGATAATTCGCAAGGTATGAGAAAAGACACATAAAAAGAACCAGAAAAATTGTTCACCAACTCAGCTTTAACTATTTTCCTTTTAGGAACTATTTTCATTTTTAGTATCTTTACTACTGATCAAAGGAGCAGAAAGCGCTAAGAAGGTCTACCAGAAGGTTCCAGCCCCAAGAAGAACCATCATGTACTTACTCTGTTGTCCTCAAGGACACTGAAACTTGTATTTAGACAGCACGTTTCAGCAATGTCACACGTGTCACTGAACCGATCTCCACAGGATCCAGAGGAAAAGTGCACAGCAAATCACAAAGTGGTACCAAACTCTCTGAAAGGATTGCACTCCGGATGACGCAAGGCATTTTGGAGAGCTGCAAACGCTGCTGGAGCACGGGCTGGAACGGGAGCGGAGTTGATGACCCATGGAATCACTACACATCCACACGAATACTTGCTTCTTTTTGGCCCCAGATTAAGGCTTTTGGAACCCATACAAACTCCATGCTCAGAGCAGCAAGTTTGAGAGACTCACATACATCAACACAACAGGGCTTCACTCCACTCTCAAGTCAAGTCTTCACCGATTCTTCTCTGTCTGCGAACAAACCGCTCAGGATTCTCCAACACGACGCACTTTGACAGGACTCAACATGAGGTGCCAGATTTGAGGAGCAGCTGCATTCCAGCTGGCATGGCTACACGCTCTTCCTTGTACAGCCAAGAAGGCTCAAGCAATTCCAGCCCTACTCGTTCTGGTGGCTTTCCTGGCTGTTCACCATGTAAATGTGGTTAAGTACACATTCCATTGTTCAACCAACGGCACGTTGACTCATCTGAAAATAATTTAGGGGATTTAGAATTCTCTTTGCTCTGACATTTCCTCACCAAAAAAAAAAAAAAAAAGAAATTGAGAATAAGGAAAATCATAATCAAGAAACTGAATTCAATATTCCTTGGAGAGAAATCTTTATCTTCACCAAGTCTTGTGGCCAAGAAGTTCAGATTTTCCCTTGTCGTATCATGCTAGCATTCCTGACCTGAGCATGTAACCGGCTTGTTGTGAGGGGGCTGAGGTTCTCTCCTGAAATTCATGAGCAGCACAGCACAGACCGGGATTTACCACTTGCACATCGAGTGCTCCACCAGCCCTGCAGGTCCCACAGCTCTGGTGAGAGGGACAGCTGGAAGAGCAGCAAAGCGCCTTCAGCTTGCCAAGACCAACGGAGAAAAGAAGAGTGCAACGAATAAAAGCAGTTTCAGCTTCTGCATGTGAATTTTGAGATTTAAACATATCTAGAATTCATACTTAAAATGAGAAAAGAGGTAACCCTGAGCTTAAAAAGCAATAAAGGGATTTGAAAAGGTCAGAATAAACAGGTCCAATACAGAACAGAACGTTGTATTCAGGGCTGTCCACATCTGGAGGTATTTGTGAGCAGCTGCTCCTGACAAGTTCCATGTGTGGTCAAGCTCTTGAAAGAGAGAATGTATTCAAAACCAGAGACATTCGTTGGACAAAAAGGTTTTGTGTGATTTGGGTGTCTCCAGTGTTTGTTAACATACATTGAGGCATGGAGAAAAGAGGGTTTATTCCTGCAAGCCATCAGTCGTACACACAAGCCAAAAAGCAGCTTCTTCACCACTCTGAGTACTGCTCAGGAACCGAAGAGAGGTGATTTTCATCAACTGGAGAGATAAACTAGGGTAGACTACTTAAAATCAGCCACACACCTTAAACAGAAAGGGCTCTAAGGTACAGAGAGATTTAACCGGGGTCGGGGGAGATGGCCACAAAACACGTATTGCAACTGTTAACATCAATAGCACGGAAGGCACTGGGCAGAGAAAGCACAGGAACACCACACTGCTCCAAAACTCCAAAACTGCATCTGGCTTTTGGTTTTTTAACTAGAACTACACACAGCTCTCCCTTCTTTTGGTTTTGTTTTTCAGAAAAAGCTTCTAAGTTTTCCTTCACAATCAATCAATCACATCTGCTTTTATAAGAAGGGAAAATCTAATTCCAGTGTCAGCCTTTATTCCCAGATCAAGCTGTGGGCACGTCCCTTGGAAACAAGGAGCCGGCTGGCTGTGAGCCAGAGGCAGGCAGAGAGAGGGAAGGCGAGGAGGTGACTGCAGGCATTGCAGGACACGAAGCCTGCACCCAACTGAGAGAAACAGGGAAGAGATTGGTGTGTCTACCACAGCTTGCTGCCCACACAACTCCCCGTGTGGTGCTGGGAGCTGTCACAGCAGTTTTTCCAGGGCATTAATTACCTCCCTAGGAAACTCGCTTCCCTCTCCAGAGTATCACAGCGGGGAGGAGGAAGGGGTGTCTTTTCTTCCCAATAAGCAACCCCTTGGCTGGCAGCCTCAGCATCTCTTCTCTGTTCCTTCAAACCATGCTGCTCCAAGGCTCCGGATCGAAGCTTAGCTACTCCATCATCCCAGCAAAAAAATCTACGGCATCTTACGGAAAGAACAGCTCCTGGCTTCGCCAGCGCAGCCCCCGTACGAAAGAAAGAGAGCTCCAACGCTTTCACAGCTTCCCATGGGGATTTAAGCATCAGATATGGAAGCGATCAGAGGCTTGTTAATCTCATTATATTGCTCCTGCGAAAAGCTAGGAGCGAGCGTGGCAGCATTAAACAAATTAGTTTGCAGAAGAAAAAAAGTCAACACAGCTTTGGTTAACCTTCTGGGCATGAATTTAATGGCTCTCTGCAACCACAAATACTAGGCTTTAACAACAACCGCCTTCTGAAATTGATATCTGACATCAGCCTTGCTTCCCTCAATCATTACCAGGGAACGGAGATTTCCAGTCCATGAAAAACTAAGTATTTTCATGTGTGCCCACGAGCAGCTCCCTCAGTAGCAGAAGAAGCTGCGAAAGTCCCCTTTTAATAGGAAGCTGTCAACAGCGTGCATCAGACGGACTGGGCAAAATTAAGACACTATTGCAGTTTCCTCTTCTTGTTTCATTTCTCACAGCCCAGGCCTTGTTTCTGTCTAGGAAAGCCCCCCATCCAGTCTGCTTTTCTTTCAGCGTGCCTTGTGAGGGCAATTTAACTTCAGAAAATGCTTCAGATCTGCTCCTACGCTACAGACAATCCTCTGGACTCACACTACCAAGAGCTGGTTGTAATGTAGGTTTTGTTCCTGGAAAAGCTTGCTAAAGGCAATCTTTGAGAGCTACGATGGAGTACTGGTTTTATTTTCAGAGGCAAACGTCTAAGTTTCAAACACATGAACCGAGATCAAAACTCATCCTTATTTCAAGCCTAGCCGGGGCTTGGCTCAGTGTTTGATGCCATACAAAGTTCCAGCCTTACTGTGTACCTCTAATGGAAAGCATGAAAATATTGGGTCATAGCCCCTCTTCCCATCACTTTTAATTATGCTATTTGCTCAGAAACCACGTCCAAATTGTAATAAGTAGTTTAGTACACCGTTAATTTACCTTTTGACTCCTGAAAGGAGGTTGTAGTGAGGTGGGTGTTGCTCTCTTCTCCCAAGTAACAAGTTACGAAACGAGAGGAAACGGCCTCAGGTTGCACCAGGGCAGGTTTAGATTGAATATTGAGAAAGATTTCACTACTGAACGCTGCTAAAGCACTGGAAGAGGCTGCTCAGGGCAGTGGTGGAGTCTCCATCCCTGGAGGTGTTCAAAAAAAACCATGTAGACGTGGCACTTTAGGACATGGATTAGCAGGCACGGTGGGGCCGAGCTGGCAGTTGGACTGGATGAGATTAGAGGTCCTTTCCTAATGATTCCATGATTCTATGATTTCATGGTATATATCGCTATGGTTGTCACAAAGCATCTCCGGGCACATCTTTAATTTAAACAAATAGGTTTTCACACGGTCACTGCAGGCACATGCCCTTAAAATTGCTTGGTATTTTACATAAGTGATTTCTAAAAACGCATGGCATGGTCGGTCCATCACTCTGAAACGGCTGAAACAGAACTCAGCGCAGCGACACTGAACACTCTGCAAAGAAACAGGGTGTATGTTTATAAATTATATTAATACAGCACGTGAAGCTATTCCATTGAAGCATCAATATGAGAAAACGTACAGAGAACAGATGGAAAAGGCTTGGAAATTTGGCGTTTATATTAGAGAAAAGAAGTTTGTGTAATATCTTGTTGTTTCGCTATTAAAAAGGACAAAATCCAATGAAACACACAAATGAAGAAATGTGGCCAGAAATTCAAGTCTGTTTGCACATTTCAAACACTTCTTAAGGACTGAAATCTCATCTGCTGCACTCCAGCCCCGAGCAAGGTTTAGAGCACTCGTTTATAACCCCTATAAAAAAGGTTGAGAACTCCTTGAGAACAGGGAAATTGCTGTACGACACAACGAAAAGACGACAACATCGCTGGAGTTCATTAGTGTCTCCCATTTGGCTCACAGCACCCAGAAACTCAGACCAAGTGCAGAGTCACAACAAGACAACCGTCCCCTCTTGGAGTGGTGAAACCCATCAGGACCCATCAGGAATTTGGCACTAAATTCAGTTGCCAAGCGAAAGCAAACCACTGCCACCACCGCCTGTGTGTCAGCTCCGTGCCCAACAAAGCCGTCATCTTATCTCAGCAGAAGCACTAGGATGCTCGTGATCACCCAGCTAAAATCGCCCCCAGCTTGAACTGTCTGGATTAAAAACAAAGAGCTGCGTTAAACTCTTGGTGTGCTATGCAACGAGGGCTTTCTCGTCTTGCACATTATGAGAAGTGTCAGGTTAAAAGCCCTTCTCCGAGTTTGATTAACCAGAAATTTCAGACCTCCGAGAAGCTTCAAAGTGAACTTAGAGTAACTGTAAATATGTAACCCAACAAACAGTAATGCGCTGTCGGCTTCTGGATGCTTCACAAGTTTATTCAGCCATGGGATTTGCTGAAAGGGAATGCGAGGCCGGGAGCCTTTATAAATTAAAGTGGAGGCCATGGTAATAAACGACCCAGCATTCCCGGCCCAAGGAGTTTGGTTCTGCCCCAACAACACCCTGCTGCCAGTTATGGCCAACGCCTCCTGTAACTGAGAGCGGTCTTTGTCACCACAGAGCATCGCAATGTGGACCACCACAGCGCTCGCAGTCCAGAGAGCCACCGTGTCCTGGGCTGAATCCAAAGCAGTGGGACCAGTGGAGAGAGGGAGGGGATTCTCCCATCCTGCTTTGCTCTGGGGAGATCCCACCTGGAGCCCTGTGTCCAGTTCTGGAGTCCTCAGCACAGGGAGGACATGGAGCTGTTGGAGCGAGTCCAGAGGAGGGCACGGAGATGATCCAAGGGCTGGAGAACCTCCTGTACAAGGACAGGCTGAGAGAGTTGGGGTTGTTCAGCCTGGAGAAGAAAAGGCTGTAGAGAGACCTTAGAGCAGCTTCCAGTGCTGAAAGGGGCTCCAGGAAAGGTGAGGAGGGACTCTTGATCAGAGAAGTGCAGGGATAGGATGAGGGGGAAGGGTTTTCAGCTGAAAGAGGGGAGATTGAGATGACATATGAAGAAATAATTTGCTGTTCAGGTGGGGAGGCCCTGGCCCAGGTTGTCCAGAGCAGTGGTGGCTGCCCCATCCCTGGAGGGGTTCCAGGCCAGGTTGGATGGGGCTTGGAGCCCCTGATCCAGTGGAGGTGTCCCTGCCCATGGCACGGGGTGGGACTGGATGAGCTTTGAGGTCCCTTCTGACCCAAACCAGATCTCAACCAGACACTGGTTGCTCTCAGCTTTGGAAGAGAACTGCAACAGATCTTTTACTCAGTGTTTCACTGCTGTTCTACACAATGAAGGAAGAAAACCAGATTCGATCAGGGTCTGCGTAAGAAAATGCGACAGATATAAAACCAGCTATTACATCACCTCTGAAGTGTCTCCAGAGGCACTGGGATAACAAATTCCACATTCACCATTTCAGAAGGAATGATCACAGGATACAAGAGAAGAGATAGAATCAAAATGGTGCTTCAAAGCAAAGGCATGGAGTCCAGATTCCTTCCCTTTTTACCTAATGCTCCCTGCTTTAAATGGTGCTCCAGCCCCTACCAGACCTGAGGAGAGCAGAGGGCAGTGTGAAATGCACCCAATACACTCTCCACACAGAATTCTACCCTGTTCGGACTCGGCAGCTCAATATCCACCTGTTTTGGTCATTATCCTCAGGACTGGAAAGCTGAGATCCCATCTCAATTCCTCTACTTTCTGTCCATCACGTCCACCACTTCAAAGTCACCTTAATTCTCCTTTCCACCACCAATTCTTGGGCTTCTTTTTTTGCCTTTTCTCCAGGCTGATGATTGAAAGGAAGGTGGAATGACATTCCTTTATATGACTTAGGAGTACTGGCAGAAAACAGGGCATTTACTTTACTGACCACTGTCAGCAGCAGAACATCAAAACTTTACATTCTGGACCCTGATACCATGGACTGAAGTTTTCAGAAAGTATCAAACAATGAGAAAAAAGCATAGTTTGAAGAATGATTAAACCAAATGATAAACCAATGATTAACACCCCCTACTAAACGGGGATTAAATTTCTTTTTTTGGTGTGTATTTTTGATATCAATACTGAAGATACGCCACGCAGTATATTTGATATGCTGACTGTTGCAGAAAGAACAGAGCACAAAGGATGTGCTCACTAATGCCATAATAAAATTGCTCACTTCTTCTGCAAAACGACATGCAGGGTTTTTTTTCCAGGGCAAGCATCCTGTGGGAGCTGAGGGAGCACCCTCCCGGCTGGGAAGAGCCGGGTGTGGAAAGCTGCAGGAGTACAGGCAGTTCAGCAGTCCCCGGGCAGCGGTAACGTCACAGCACGCCAAGTCACCCAGAGCTGGTGATGCGTAACGCAAACCACCAAAGACCGGCCTAGGAGATGCTATCTATCGCAAGTAACACACACCGTTCCGTGCCCTGCGACCTGATCCAGCTGCCCCTCGGAATGCCAGCTCTTGCATAAGCTCAGAGTGTTGCTCTTTTCTGTCCTCCTTCCCCTCTAGCCAAGAAACTCCTGCTACAGGTCAGGCAGGGGTTCTGCAACCCTGGGAATGATTCTTTGTCCTGAAGGAAACACCCACCAGCGCAGTTCAGGTTTACTTTTACATCAATAACCAGAAATCCTCCTGGACTCCAAGCATCATTGGAACGGTTGGACTCGATGATCCAGTGGGTCCTTTCCAATCTAGTGATTCTATGAGCAGTCAGGAGCACTGGAGTGACAGAAGGTAAAAATACTTCCATTATCCTGTTAAATGCAAGCCTTGCTTCTAAGAAACAATAGGAATTTTCGTTGCTACACTGAAAAGCAAACACTGAGGGAACGTGAGTGAGAGGTCTCTCCTCCACAAAGTCAGCCTTAACGCAGTAAGACCGAGTTCTGTCACACTCTGGGCTGTCGGCACATGCGGCAAGAAAGGGACTGTCACTGCCGGAATCGAAAAGGTATTGAATCTGCAGACTCCCCTGAAATGCAAGACCCACATGGAAGAACATTGCATAGATTGCACAAAACCATCGCTAAACTTTCTCTGTATTAATGACACACCTGGTACTGCACATGCCGACACTGCCAGTTCTTTTTACCAGTGTCATTCAGAGTGAGCTCTGCACATTCCCAAGGGAATCCACACCAAAAATCCTACAGTGTTCCTGTTTACAAAACCCACTACGGCATGTGTGTCTGGTTTAGACCCACACGGATACTAACACACAGCGCATTGTGCCTTTTCTGTCACCAAGGGCACTGGGGCGTGCAAGGGCTCCAACATCAGCACACTACACACGTTCCCTTATTAAATGTGGACTCGTTTGTAAGTCAGGGGAACCCAAATCACCAACGCAGCCTTCTCAGAGTCACTGGGTAGCACAAACAACGAGCGGGTATTCAGGAGCAGCTTTCCTAAGGCAAAATACTACAAGAAAGGATGAAAATACAGACCATTTCAATTTTTCAGTGCTCCTGGGAGCCGCTCGCCCTGGTTCCGGCAGTGCCAGCTGAAGCAGGCGGAGTTAGCACACACCAGGACTTTGTGGATAATGCATTATTCAGTGAAACAAGAACCCGTCTGCAGCTTCCGGCATCTAGGTTCAAAAATAACTTTTAGTTTGGTACAAACAGCCTTGATCTGTGAACCAGGTAGGCGGTCAGAGCATGCCCAAGACGGCAAGTTTTAAATTACACCGGTTCCCCCAGATCCCTCCTTTTTTTCACCAGTAAATATTATATTTAAGCGCTCTCAGCCCTGAAGTAGAAAATACCAATTGAACTGCCACGCAATAGGCTTATTTCCTATCAGCCAAAGCACAAATCCAAGCCTAGGGTGAAGGAGACGATTTGCCATGAAGATAATCAGCACTGCCTCATTCCGTAAGAATTTTAACTGCACGATAACCTGACCCTCCAGAACTATCGCTCCCAAACCCACCTCGTATCAACAGCGCTTCGGGAGCCACTAGAAAGGAAAAAGAAACACACACTCAGCCCAGAACTGCTGTGACTATTGCTGTTTTCAGCATAGAGAGTGTGTGCCTACGGACAGAATACATCATAGCTTGGGTTAAAACAATGCAGGTGTCAGTCATGCCACTAAGCACGTTCTACAGCCTGGAAATGCCTCAGTCCCCACTGTCGCAGGAAGAACGGGATGACAAATTATACCGTGTCTGCTTCCTACAGCATGAGCCCTAGAGTGTGATCCAGCCAGGAGACAATCAACCTCTCTCCGTTCCATACCCAGCCGCTCAGGAGGTGCACACAGCCACGTCCGTGTGCTGAACAACACACCCCCAATCCAAAGCACACCTCCAATTAAAGCAAATTGCATTTGCTTGGTGGAAATGCCACGCTTGCCTTTTTCCACTCCCGCTCCACGTTTCCATCAGGCATCGCTGGCCACAACCAGCAATGGAACAGTCGCATTCCTTGGAGAGAAGCAATCATTTCCATTCATTTCCGCACTACGCTTAGGAGAAAGCAGGATTAAAACCACAAAGGAAGGAAGCATTGCTGCGTTGCATTTATCGGTGGGTGACTTATCAATAGCACTGGGTGACTTATCAATAGCATTGAGTGACTTATCAATAGCACTGAGTGACTTATCAATAGCACTGACCTTCCAACTCCATCGAGAGGGTTCCCAACTCCCGGTGCTCCCGCAGCGAAAGCAGCCACACAGATCCTGGGAAAGGCAGCAGCAGCTCCGCTCCCTCCCTCCATGTTGCACACACAGACGGACACGGACACACACAGAGAGACATGGACACCCCCGGACACCCCTCCTCACGCTGCAGCCTCGCTGGAATGGCCAAATACAGCATTCACCCCAGAAGGTCTATTGGAAGTGAAAGGCACAGCGCAAGCTGCTGCCCTCCCCAGCTCTGATTCAGCTCTCCTCAGGCTGTGGCAGGCTTTCCAGCTGTAACCCTTTCCAAGCCGGCAGAGGGAGGGAAAGGAATTCCTTTGTGCTGTGTGCCTCCCAGCCTGCCCCTTGGATCTACGCAGGGCTGTCCTCACCTGCTCTGGATTCACCCCTGAATTAAATCTGCCCAGCACAGCAAAGCTGGGGATTCTGCCCCTCTGTTCCTCTCTTGTGAGACCTCAGCTGGAGGATTGTGTCCAGTTCTGCAATCCTCAACATAAGAAGGAGATGGAGCTGTTAGAACGGGGCCAGTGGAGGCTACAAGGATGCTGAGAGGGCTGGAGCACCTCCCATAGGAGGACAGGCTGAGAGAGTTGGGGTTGTTCAGCCTGGAGAAGAGAAGGCTCCCAGGAGACCTTATAGTGACCTTCCAGTACCCGAAGGGGCTACAGGAAAGCTGGAGAGGGGCTGTTCATAAAGGCTGTGGGGATAGGATGAGGGGTAATGGGTATAAATTGGAGAGGAGCAGATTTAGACTGGACATAAGGAGGAATTTCTTCACCATGAGAGTGGTGAGACACTGGAACACGTTGCCCAGGGAAGCTGTGGCTGCCCCATCCCTGGAGGGGTTCAAGGCCAGGTTGGATGGGCCTTGGGCAGCCTGATCCAATGGGAGGTGTCCCTGTCCATGGCAGGAGGGTGGGACTAGATGGTCTTTTGAGGTCCCTTCCAACTCAAACTATTCTATGATTCTCTGATGGCAGTGATGGGTACTGTTTGTAACAGCGGGAGTCTGTTCCCAGTCCTGCCAGCACTATAACCTTGGATATATCACATTCAAGTCCTCGCTGTTTGGCTTCCCTGTTCACTGAGAACAGGATAACATTCACTGGGTTCCCAGAGGAGACCTGCAAGGCTTAATTTATTTCTGTGCCCATGCAACCCATTTTAAAGTAGCTGTGCAAAACCAGTATCCCGTTCCCTAGGTTATGCACCAAACCAAAAATGGGAAATAAGCACCATTACCCAACGTTTGCATCCCGTTACGAGAGTGACCTCCCACCAGACCACCACAGCAGCAGCCTGGGCGATCAGACATCTGCAGGAGGCAGCGAGGTGCAGCACACACTGAGGAACGCCAGGATGATGGATGGATGGTTTTACATCCCAACTTTGCCATCAGCTTGTGCGTGACCTTGATCAAGGGGTTTTAATCTCTCTGTGCTGGTACAAAGTGTAGAGCTCTTCTCGCCTCTCAAATGGTCCAAGCTTTTTGTGTTGTTATCACTGCCACTGTGTGCTGAAGCTCTTGGTCCCAGCACACAAGCTGCAATTGTAACTCAAGATTCCAGGGATTGCCCGGAACTCAACAGATCATCCAAAGGTACCCAGGTTTGCCCACAGTTCCTTTCAACTCAGCAGGATTGTTACGAATGTTATTGGTCATCAGCTGCAAAAGCAGATTTCTTTGGACTCAGTGAGACCCCAAGATAAAAGATTTCCTAAACCAAAACACTTCTTTGGTTTAAAATTCAATATTAGAGGCTACACAGCCTCTAATTATACAAACCAGTAGGTACAACTCTGTTGTTTTCAGTTTAAGTGGTTGGATCAATACTGTTTGCTAAATGCTGTACAACTGAGTGACAATAACCTTGTTAATTAGACCTAATGCACCAACCAGTTCAGCACTTAAAGGAGAAAGGGAAGATGCAAGCCTGGCGAGGTGTGAGCCAAATCAAACAGGTTCTACCTGTTCTGTGCTTAGAAAGCCTAATCACTGTTTCTAAATCCCTTTCTCCCAGTGCTAATTCTTCTTTGTTTCCCCAAAACAGACCTGGGAGTGGGACAAGCTAAAGATAGAACTGAATAGGAAACAACATGCCCAGTTAGAAAAAAACATTCTGACTTTCCACCAGCAGCTGCTGGCCTCCAGGAACTATTACAGCATTCTTCCTTCCCTTTGACCACCCCCACTTGAGGCAGAGAGCAGAGTATCCTGGATGGATTCATCTCCAAACCTGCATCTCTCAGCTTATGGGTTTGACTTCTCTGATTCGGATGGATAAGGTAATTTAACCAGAGTCAAATAATAGGAGCAAACAGAAGCACACTGCAAGGCGACAAGGACAGGGCAGTAACACATCTCCAGAGTGGTCGAGGACTCTGGAACACTGACATTAATGAGGACACAAGGGGAGAAAATCTGTGGAAATTCAGCACCCAGCTGTACTGCAATGAAACACTCTGCTGCACCCTCGGGTACCCGCAGAGGATAACCCACTAATTAAAGAGCGAAGCTAAACCCCACCTTCAGAGCCACTGGTGCAAGCGATGTGTTCAAGCTAAGCTGAACAGAGCAGTAACACAGAGCAAAAACAAAGCTGTCATCTCCTAACTTGATAAAAGCATAAACACTCAACAGCTCCTATCCACACGGCATCTGTTACAGCTTAAACTCTACTATTGTGCTTAACAGCAGAGCAGAAGTAGCCGTGGGGGGAAATTTAGGCAAATGTATTTACTGTACAGCTCCAGAGACTCATGCCAACAAACTGGAAGCAGTTATTAGTGAGAGAAGATGCATTCACTGGAGCAGAGGAGCCACCTCAGCACCCCAGTGTTTGGGGTGCAGTAAAAGTACACTCTGCTGGACCTTCTTGTGCTTTCACAACACCATCACTGCCAGCTGTGAGGACACCATCTCCAGCTCTCCCTTCATTCTGCGCTCCCTGTTGTCTTCTACTTGGATCGTAAATTCTCCAAGGCCAGGGATTCTTCCGCTCATAATTTTTTAGTACTGTTTCTATCCCAGATCAGGGCTCTGGAGTCTAGAGTAAAACAACAACAAGGGTTTTGTTTCACAGCTAACGAGTACTCACTAGTTATTAAGAAACACTGCTGTGCACACAAGTGTCCCATTTTAAGAAGGTCTTTAAGACATCCCTTAGAAGACATCCTTTAGAAGACCAAGGAGGGGCTCTTTATCAGGGAGTGCAGGGATAGGATGAGGATGAATGGTTTTCAGCTGAAAGAGGGGAGATTGAGATGAGATCTTAGGAAGAAATGTGAGGGTGGGGAGGCCCTGGCCCAGGTTGCCCAGAGCAGTGGTGGCTGCCCCATCCCTGGAGGGATTCCAGACCAGGTTGGATGAGGCTCTGAGCCCCTGATCCACCTGATCCAGTGGGAGGTGTCCCTGCCCATGGCACATGGTGGGTCTGGATGGGCTTTGAGGTCCCTTCCAACCCAAAGCACTCTATGATGCTGTGATGTGCCAGTGCTGGAGCTCCTGAAGCAGAGACACCACAGACACGAATGCCAGGCAGCACCAGCAATCTCAACCCATTCTGTGATTCAGGCTCCAAATTGTGCTGTGGATTGGTGTAAACTTTGCTGTAAAACTCCTCATTTGCAGCTTCAATGCACATGAGCTCGATTACTTCTTCTGAAGACAATTCTGACAGCAATGGATATTTTTTTCTAACGTAGGATCTGGTCTCCTGTCAGCTATATTTTATCCTTATTTAGGTCTTAAATTATCATTAGAATAGCAAAACAAAATTAAAATTTTGACCCAAATTGTGGTGTGGGTTTTTTTTTTTTTTTTTAATTAAGAGAACAGCGCAGAATGATATCACCAACTGCAGGTTCCAATTTGCTGTTAAATTAGCAATGGGCTTGGAAACGTTCTCTCTCTTAATCCTTGGGGTAACAGTGCAGTGCAGAATCAAATTTGAGAACAAATCTCCAATCCGGAAAGCTACTTCATGACACAGTTGCACTCACTACCAACTTACTAACTGCCAGGTTGATAGCTCACAAGAACGATAATTAGATTTACATAATGATTCAGCTTTCTACTACCTAAATAAACTTTGGGAAACTGCACCAAGAACTCCCCTTTGAGCCAATTCTCTCCTAACAGAAACTGTCAACCACTTCAAGATTATCCAACTTGAATCCCACTTCTCACCTCTGCCCATACATTCTTTTCTCCTTTAACAGTTTCTCTGAGTTTAAATGCTCTTCCAGGCAAAAAGATAAAAATGCTGAGCAAGAGTGGGTTTTAAGTTTAAACCCTCTGACTGCTTGAGGTTATCGAGGCAAAGAAAGAGCAAGGACGCTGCAAGACAGCACACATTTCACTAATTAAAAATGGATTGCAATTAATAATGTATGCATGACAAGCTAATGTAGGACTGCTCTTGATTCCAAGAGTAAATGAATTTAATGGGAAAGCATTCCAGTGTTGAAATGTATATATTTTTGAATGAACGACTCGAAGCAACGCCATTCTCATTAGATCCATGATTTTAGGTAAAAGGCCTTGCTCGATACACGCTGGAGCACGCTCAGGAACCATGAAGACCAACAGCCAAGATGGAACCCAGAAACTGAAATATTTAAAAGAAACAAACCTCGCTGCCAGCCCAAGATGAGACCGATTTCATTGCTAATTGATGACCTGGGTCACAAACTGCTCTCTGCTGCAGCATATGACAGGACATTTGTTGTCTCCAAGCCCCAGAGCACTGTCACTCACAGCCTGTTCAACCTCAGTGTCTGTGTTCTGTGAAAAATGAGTTTTTTTACCGAAAGGACTCGGTGAATCACAACACAAGAAAGAAAACCAGACTGTAATTCCTGCTCTTTCCACTCCTCACCACATCAGAGACATCCTTTGGATGGTTTGGGTTCCAAGACTGTTCAAAGGGCTGGTTTAAGCCTCACCTGCCCCACGAAGACATGGATGCTGAGCTGGCTGCAGCAGACACCTCCCGATCCCTCTCCAAACCGGAGACAGCGTTCCTTCACATTCCCTGTACAAGAACCACGCTCAAGGCTCTATTTAAAACACAAGGCTCTTGCCACTACGGCACACCTCCACAATTAATCAACTTCAAAGGCCATTTATACAGCTATGTGTTATGACATCTCCATGACAGTTATTGCTGTGCTGAATTCCCTGGTACAGACCCTGTTCTGGCGATGCCCAACTAATCTACGGCAGATAGACTACTGCCTTCTCTACAAATAAACTCAGAGGGTGTGTCTGTGGTATCGGGAAGGAGAAGAGGAGAAACACCTGAGGATCTCAGTGAAAAACCAAGCCCTGCAAACACCTCAGGTCAGGACCGCAAGAGTGTGACTGAGCTGTGGAGAGCAGCCTCCTCTCATCCCATGGAACATCAACCACGTCTCTAGGTGACAAACACAATCTTCATCACATCACAAGCTCTTAAAGGAACTCACCTCAGCACAGCTATGGCAGGAGATGGAATGGACAATGTCCTGTCACCTCCTCCCAGCCCGGGACGAGGCTGAGCCATCGGTTGTGGTGCGGGTGCTGTACTTTCTGTAAAGTCCAGCAGGATCCACACAGCACAATGTTGCTTATGACACTTCTGCACAACACTGATGTAGTAAAGACTGACACATCCACAGCCAAACCCATACTGAAAATGTCTAAATCCTTTCTTATTTGAATTTTGTGGCATAATAACTACAATTGGATGCTTCCACTTCAGTTTGACTAGGATCAGCACGGAAGAGAAAGCTAAGGAGCAGCTTCCTCGCTCTAAAACCTGCAAGAGACAAGTGGCATGCGTGTCTAAGTCACAAAACATGATCTTCACTGGTGGGATCCCTGCCAGAAGCAGAACAAATAGGTACTCCCTGCGCCTTACTGTTAGTGAAACCTCATTCCAGAGCAGAGAGGCACCAGCTTCACGAAGGAGACGCTAAACTAGATGACTAATTGCAGCATTACCACACTG
Organism: Cuculus canorus; assembly: GCF_017976375.1. Taxonomy (NCBI): domain Eukaryota; kingdom Metazoa; phylum Chordata; class Aves; order Cuculiformes; family Cuculidae; genus Cuculus; species Cuculus canorus. The sequence continues at coordinate 1,806,987 of NC_071423.1, forward strand.
CTTTTCTTCTATCAAACAGTGTGAGCAAGCTGCCACTTAGTACAAGTCCGTGCTTGTACAGAAGCTTCGCAATGCAGTGTCCAAGGTGTGTCCGTGCGATCCACCTGCTCATGCTCAGCACCGGCACTCCTCAGCGCCTGCCCTCTTGGCATGAGCAGCAGGGCAGGGGAAGAGGCATGTGATGGAACTTATTCCCTTCAAACATGTCTTGGACACAGAAAAAAATGAGAACTCTGCATTAGAAAAGAACCAGCAAGCTTTGTTAGGTATCTACATCTTCAGAAGTTGGCTATGGTTGGATGGGGCTTTGAGCAACCTGATCCAGTGGGAGACGTCGCTGCCCATGGCAGGGGGTGGAACTGGATGGGCTTTAAGGTCCCCTCCAACTCATACCATCACACCTCTCCATGATTCTATGCAGAAATAAATCATCAGCCTCACAGCTGCTCATGCTTTGGACTTCTTTTCACTTCACTTTTGGATCAAGACTTGAAAAACTGTTTATCTCAAACCTAGAGAAAATGCAAGATAAGGCACTAGGACAGGGAAGAGTCCTGAGAGGTGGGGAACAGAGACAGAAGAGGGAAACAGTAACTACCACACACAAATTCTTGCTTTCTCCAAACCCGGAGAAAACAGAAGCAGGTTCAGTAGCAGAGAGAAGCAGAGGCAGGCTCAGGGAAACAAAAAGGTGATCAGGCACCTGATCTGTAAAGAACTCTGCCTGCTTCCAAATTTGTGATAAAATGAGCAACGCTATCTTTTCATTGAAGTTTGAAGATGCCCCTGGACTGCTTGGTCTGTGAAGGAGAGCCATGGTTTGAGAGATTCTGTGGTGGAAGGCGGCCAAGTCAGGAATCAAAGGGCTTAAGTAATAGGGGAACAGATTAGATGGCAACCGGCACAGGCACATTTCTCTGCACCCAGGTCAAAGTCCTCAAAGATAACATCTTGGACCCAAAGGACCACACCTAAGGGAGCAACATTTTCTCCAGTGCCATAGGTTAGCTGTAACAAGGAAACAGAAGATTCTCAGCTTCATTCCACAGTTCCTCGAGTCCCTTTTCACCCTACCACAGTCATCATTCTTCTTGGCTATGCTAAAAGCTCAGGGATGACAGGAATAGTGAGGAGCCTGTTGATATCTAGGATGCCCAATCATGGCCTTGTAAAGGAAAAGTAAAAGTTGGACAGCTAAGAGAAGTGGTGGGGAAACACCGCAGTGAAGATAGGAGTGTTCACCATCTTCTGGAAGAGGTCGTGCTCAGCTCCCAGCACCGGCAGGACTCAATGGCTCGCAAATACAATGAGCTGGAACACGCCAAATCAATTTGGTGCGGTACCAGCTGTGGTGGTAAGGGCTGGATAAACACGGGCTGCGGCCACGCTTCAGCCTATGCTTTGCAGAAGGTCCCTGCTCAACAGAAAGGACACGAATAAATAGCACTAAAAAAACAGAAAATGCATAATCTTTTAAAATAAGGCTGAACCTTCTCCTTGCATGGGGACAGCGTCTTATCTCTGCCTGCAGGGATGTTATTTGATCAGCCCCAGTTCTACATCTGCAGCCTCTCCTACATTCCCACATTATAAACACATGAATATTCTGGTTTGTGAGACTTAAACAAGTATTCATGGAAACTCTCATTTGATATCTTTCATTAACTCCATCAATTCTACGCCTAGAAAGACCTCATCACTGAGATCCCAGCGACAGAGGGACATTTTGCTGTTACTGGGGCTGTTTGATAAACATTGCATGTTATTTTATGGCAGGGGGGGTGGAACTGGATGGGCTTTGAGGTCCCTTCTGACCAAAACCACACCATGGTTCCATGATAATACAAGTGCTGTAAGGCAAGAAGTGCTTCTCCCACCACTTCCCCAGGAAAGCTGCAGCGCCTCCAATTTTCAGTTAGTCTGTGACATTTGAAGGGAAGGACCAATTCTGGCCACCACGCAGAGAAGAACCTACAAACCAAAGGGTGGGCGGTTGTAAGATCATCTTTTCATGAAAAATCATTAGCTTTGTTAAAACTGGGCAAAAATGGTTTTCGTTTAAAAGTACATCCTCTATCTTGTCAAAGCACAGCTTCTAGGATATTTTCTTTTAAACACCACTGAAAGCTTTTTAACACAGCACACAGTTAAATGAGGCTAAAATGGCTCGTTTGAATGTGAAGGAGAGATTGCACTTTTTTCCCTTCTTCTCAAACAGAAAGAAAAGAAGATGAAAGACAAATCTAATTTTCTCTCATTACAATCCATTGAAGCACAGATTTTTGTTAATTGCTTTCCTTATGGGTATAATCTAAATGTTTAAAACTATAATAAACCTTCGAAGCACCACAAGAAAATAAAAGAAGACTGAGAAAGAGCGTGGGGAATCCGTTAGCAAATTTTTCATTAGTACATCACCGAAGAAGTCTGGGTGTGTGTCACAGCGAGAAAACCTAAAAGCGCAATGATCAGGGGAAAAGGACCCACAGAAGAGGACAGAACTGCCCAGGTCCAACACCCAGGACAACCAACATAGCAGCACGTTGGTATGGTTTGGCACCAGGAGAAGCTGTTAAACACATGTGCTAGAAAACCGAGCTGTAAGATGAACGAAAAATCCCCCTGGGAAAAAAAAAAGTGCATCTTGGAAGTCGTTCTACAGTGTTTTATCCTAGCGAGTTAGGAGAGCACAACCACCGATGTTTCATGTTTTGATGTTTTAATGCCCCTGGCCATCATCCCTCAATGCAGAATAGAGAAGATCTGATCAGCCCAACTGGGAACTGCTCCCACTGGACTAAAAAGTTGCTTCCTCTTTAAGTTTCAAGAATTTAATGAGCACACAAGGTGTAAAACCAGCAGCTAAAAAGCAAACAGAGCCAGCCGCTCCCTTGTCCAGAAGGTACCATCTATAAACACCCACAAATCCACAGATAACTCAAATTAAACACAAACTAGAGAATAGATTTAACGCATTTTCTCAGTAGCTGGAATTAAACAGGGATTTCCCAGTCGTAAGAAATGCACTTTTTGTTTTCCTGCTCAAACTTCTATAGCAGGGCTGATCTTCACTTTAAGTGCAGCCCTTTGCAGTATCTACTCACATGATGTCATAGTTGCCCGTTTGGTGACCGATACAAACATTGCAGTGTTTAATACTCTTTTAAACATATACGGGACTCACTTCACCCAGCGAAAGGGTGGATGTTTACAGTTACCACCACTCCTTCCCCCCCCCAGATGTTTATTATTGCAGATATAGTGGGTTTCAACGATGGGGTAACCATAGCAGTGGACACCGGTAAACCCACGGATGTGATCTATCTGGACTTCTGTAAAGCCTTTGACATGGTCCCCCACAACATCCTTCTCTCTTAATTGGAGAGAGATGGATTTGATGCACGGATGGTGCAGTGGATAAGAAACTGGTTGGATGGTTGTATTCAAAGAGTAGTGATCAATGGCTCAAAGTCCAGATGGAGATCCATGATGAGTGGTGTCCGTCAGGGGTCCGCACTGGGACCGGTGCTGTTTAATATCTTTATCAATGATATTGACAGCGAGATTGAGTGCACCCTCAGCGAGTTTGCAGGTGACACCAGGCTGAGTGGTGGAGTTGCCACACCGGAAGGACAGGATGTCATCCAGAGGGACCTGGACAGACTGGAGAAGTGGGGCTGTGAGAACCTCATGAGGTTCAACAAGGCCAAGTGTAAGGTCCTGCACATGGGTCCGGGCAATCCCCACTTTCAGTATAGGATGGGAGATGATGTGACTGAGAGCAGCCCTGCACAGAAGGACTTGGGGTGCTGGTCAATGAGAAGCTCAAAATGAGCCGGCAACATGCGCTCACAGCCCAGAAGGCCAACTGTGTCCTGGGCTGCATCCAAAGCAGTGTGGCCAGCAGGGAGAGGGAGGGGATTCTGCCCCTCTATGCCTCTCTTGGAAGACCTCATCTGGAGGATTGTGTCCAGTTCTGGAATCCTCAATGTAAGAAAGAGATGGAGCTGTTTCTCCATCTAGAGAAGGTCCAGAGGAGGCCCATGGCAGGGGGGTTGGAACTAGATGATCTTTAAGGTCCCCTCCAACCCGAACTATTCTATGATTCTATAATTTAATGGGTAACTGCTGAAACCAGTGAGCTTTAACAACCTGAAGGTCACAAGAGATCTTTCAAGCCCAGACCCTCGCCCAGTTACAAGCTGAAGAATTGTGGTTGCCCACCATCCTGCTGCCTGCCTTGCTCCTGCTCAAAAGAAAAGTGGTCTCACATAGATCTTCAAACACACACCTCATACACTGTTTGTATTAGAGGCTCACGAACACAGCTTGTAAAAACACCACTATTCGGGAGGAGTATGAGACTATAGATAAATTCAGCTGGAAGAGCAAGAGAGGCCAAGACTTGTTTATATCCTTTGTAGCATCCTACAAAGGGAAAGAGGATTCTCCCTAAAGCCGGCTCACTGCTTCGGCTTCTCTTGGGTTCACAAACTTGCTTTCATTATTCTGCAAATACCTGCTGTTGGCATAAACCAAATTCTTCACAAATTAAAGAGAAGGAACCCGCGATAACCTGCTAAATACAACATTTTCCTGAAAAGCACTCTACTCGTGCAGCCTCGGCACCAGGCTTCCGCCCTGGAGTGGTGGAAGGGTCTTCAGGGGTGACAGCAACCACATTTCTTAGACATTCATTCCAGGTTATTTTAAGCAGATCGTGGGTCTTCCAGGAGGTATTCCATGGGCACAAGTGCTCAACAGCTCCATAACCATAGGTGTACTACAACTGTCAAATGGCAAAACAGAAAAGAATGCTGAAGATTCTAGTGCTTGTGTTCTGACAAGCAATCGCTAAAGACCACTGAAAAACAAATAAAACCACGTTTTTCATTCAATTTCTCTTTCTCTCTCAACGAAGCAGCAAAAAGAAAAATCATTGAGGGATGGAGCAGAAAGGAAGGCACTTTACAATCTCCTGCACATGTCATTAAGCCAAAATCAGCCTTTCGAGCTCTCCTCTGAACAGCGACGTAAACCAAACATGGGACAGGCAAAGTTCTTCATGGACTATGAAAGGACATGAGTGCCTGATTCAACCAAACATAACTTTAAATAATCTAGCAGGATAGCACGTTATTTATCATCAGAGAAAGACGTCATCTTTTGCCGTAAACCACAGGGCAGATGATGAGCAGCTCCCCAAGAGCACATACCTGCATTGACATCAACCACAGTTGCATCAGAAGCAGATGCAGCTTGGCTCTAAATCCATTTTAAAGGGGACAACAGTGCAAGAATTCAACATTAGATCTATACATGACTCTTGCAACACTATAGACTAGGAATTTTCAAAGAATCATTAACGTTGGAAAAGACCTCCAAGCTCACCCATTCCAAACATCAGCCCAACAGCACCATGCCTACTAAAGCATGTCATGAAGTGCCACAGATGCATGTTTTCTGAGCACCTCCAGGGACGGACACTCGACCACTGCCCTGGACAGCCTTTGCCAAGGCTTCACCACTCTTTCGGTAAAGAAAGATCCCATTTTGCTTGAGTAACTGTACTATCAAACAGGTTAGGAGGCTGGAAGAAGAAAAGAAAAGAAGCCCTCCCACCAAAAAGCAGCACTTGAGATGCAATCTCCCACCACACCTGCACAGGGTCACAGTGTGGCAGGTTAAGGCCATGACCATGGGAACCCAGATGTGCTTCCGTCGGAATACAAAGGGCACCAACAACCTATTTGTCCAGTCACGCAGGTGAACATTCAGACACAATACCTCTCATTTCCTTCAAGGAGGAACCGGCTGTCACTTTTAAGTCTCAACAATCCACATGTTTAAGACTCATAATTTCTCTAAGTGATTTTTTTTCTTCTGCTCCTCTATGTTCAAGTCAAACCTATAAAAAGAAACATGAGTGCCAGACGCCAGGGTGACAACTGCCATGCAGTCAGAGGTGAATCACGACCTGGCAGGGACAGGCTGTAATTTGGTGCAAAGAAGCTATCATAATCAATATTTACAGATGAGAACTTTTATAAAAGAGTGCCCATTTGGCGCAATAAGGATGTGGAGACTGCTCTTTGAATAGAAATAAAAACACCAGCTGAAAAATGTCGTCTGCCCTCCTCAAAAATAACTTAAAAATAAGTATATTGTCAAACCTGAACGTACAGCTTGACATCTAGTGTACGAAACCCAACGGCGGAGCAAGAAAAAGTCCAGATGGAGGAGTCGCACGTTGCTTTTGTGTGCGCTGTAGGACAAAGTTGGAAAAGCAAGTGCAATTACTTTACGTTACCAGTACAGAAGTGGCTGGAAGCTCCTGCAGCACTGTAAGCTGTCCCAACACAAAGGCAGCCTCCCATCCCGAGCCAAATATTAAAAGCCATCACTGGAAGACAACCCAAACCTCGCAAGGAGGAGGCGACCATTCTGCTGGGGAAGCACCACGAGGCTCATTTGGAAGCATCTCTGAAACATGCACTGTGCTATTACCGAACTGTTAATACGTTCATCTATCCAGTGTGAAAATAAACACTGAAGAACTCGCAGTGGAAGAAATCTCTGGGAAGCACCAGATAGATTTCAAGCCTACAAGTTTCTTCCTTGGATGTTTCTGACAACTTCACGCTTTAACGGCTGTGATTGCAAACCAGAGCTGCTGCCAAAGCTGGTGCCTCTGCAAAGGGTTGCAGATTTGCAGCGGCGGGAACATCCTTTTCTCAGTGCCTCATGTTTTATTGTCTGCAAAACACAGAATGATTTCACAAAAGCAATTTAAAAATATATATATTTTAGGATAAACTTTCTAGAAATCAAGCTATTCTGAAATAAAGATAATTTTAAGCTCTATTGACGCACTCCACCAGGCACTCAGGTATATCACCATTTTTCAGGCTTCTAGTGCTCACTACAGGCTCTCACGGTAAGTTTTCGTTTATGCATTTGCCTTAAATATATGACCTTGGCTCACCTAAGAGAAGGTCTGATATTTGCAAATTAAATCGAGGCCATCTCCTAATTCTAAATCACTAAATAAAAGCTTGCAGACATGTTTTCTACAGATCAAATAGGAGAGCTCGTAGCTGATTTAATTCAAATTCTATTCGTGCCAAGCACCCAGCATTCCAGAACCAGTAAACTGTGTATCTAATTATCACTTGTAGAGTTCAAGGGACTGCATTTCAATGAAGATTATGAAAATTAAATGGACTTGAAATGCCTTTTTGACTAGAAAAATGAGTGTTCAAGGTGACAGTTTCTCAGGGAAAGTGCTTCTAAAAATATTAATAGTTTTACTGATTGGTTTTAATAAATATTTAAACCTTATTGCCACGGTTTCTTCATGTCGCCCTCCCCCATAACCTGCAACACTTGAAAAAATAAAACCATTAAACACGGAGAAACAAAGGTTTCTTTAGAGCGGCTTTGTATTTGAACACAGTGGCCACATCCTTAGCTGCCGG